>NC_055960.1:4288571-4604285 GCF_018492685.1 Alosa sapidissima
GTAAAAACACATGTAGCAGAACATACACACTGTAGCCTAATACAGCAAAATATAATGACAATTTAATCTCTCCATTTGTTTACAGTTCAGTTTAGAGTCTGCATTTTTTACTTTTCAAGTAGGCCTATTTATCCATCACTGTTTTACATCTTTTCACCTTTACATCTTTTCAAGTATTAGAAAGCTAGATACCACATTGTAGGGCTGTAGCTATCGATTCTTTTTGTAATAGATTAATCTAGCACTTTATCGATCGATTAATTTTTGCATTTTTAAACAACCAAAACAAATAATGCATAACGAAAATGACATTGCTGTAAAATGATAAAGCAATTACAGGTATTTATTCTAACTCCAACATTTCACTCCAAAACTAAGCCCATTTATTGCAATTTACCCATTTAGTGTTTATAAGTGCCAGTGGCAACAATTAAATAATGTTCAAAATGCTCTCTGTAAAATTGCAACCTCTTGTGCATGACTTAGTATGGACAGCTTTGTTCGCCCAGCTATGTTGTGAAGTGCTGGGAGGGAGAAGAGGGAAAGCAATTTAATGTATTAATATGCACAACAAGTTTCATGCTGTAATCTAGACCTGACATCAAAGTAAATATCTGTTTTATGTAGATTTCTACACCTGCAGCATTTGGCATTAGGCTACTAACAAATAATTTTACCATTACTAAAAAATAGCCTACCATTAGGCTACTAACAAATAATTTTACCATGAGGCTACTAAAAAATAATTTCTGGGGTGAGCCTATTTGCTATGGTAACTGAGCAACCTGTGTGTGTGTGTGTGTGTGTGTGTGTGTGTGTGTGCACGCGTGCGGTGCATGAGGGAAGATGAGGGTGCATGCATGTGTATAAGAAGGGGTTCTTTTTTAGGCATACTGTCTTGCAATTGAACGTGAATAAGTTTACTACTTAAAACCATCAAAGCTAAACATTATATCACGACATCGCTACAAATACAGTATGTGATTAAAATCAGCCAACATCAATGTAGGCTATAGGCTACGTAGATAGATAGATAGGCTAGATAGATTGATAGATCGCCTACTTTATTGACGCTTGGTGAAACAGCATGGAGTGGATGTTTTCGGTTCAGATGCTTGTTCTTTTCCTTTTTGAGTATGTAATGATCCCAAAACTTTACTTGAAAACTTTAGACATTCTCTGCCATTTATGGACATCTTGACTCCGCAATCGCGCCAGCTAAATTCAGAATGTATCACGATTCACGCGCTATAGTGGTGTGCTTCCTGAACAACGGTCCGTGTGGAACAATCAGATCCCTGCGCGTATAGTGCGCGTCATAGGAATTTAACGAGGCTTCGAGGCAGGGTTTTTGCCTCGAGTAATTTTTGTAATCGAGTTATTCGAGTAACTTGATGAATTGTTTCAGCCCTACCACATTGTCCGTTCTATTTAGTGGCATAGGCTATGTCAGCACGGCTGTCACATTGCTGGGGGCAAACACCTTACTGTCTATGGGCAACACTTGCAGACAATCAGAGACACCTGTATGATTTCCAATCAGAGACACCTGTTCTCCATTGGCCTCCAGTGAGTGTTGCCCCACCATCATGGCAGCGCTATTTACATAGGCCTACGTTCTTTTCTGAGCCGAATGCGGTTTCTAGCTTTCTAATATCTATTTTTCACTGCCACTTCTTGTGTGCCACCCACTGACATGAAAGAGTATTTATTTACTTAGCAAGTCACTACAATGCAGGCACAGATGCTCAACAATGGCATAGCAACAACTAAATAATAAATGTTTTTGGACCTATTAAGTGAAATTGGACAATTTCCCACGGCACACCTGAAATCAACCTGCAAGTTGCTCTTTAAACGTCAAGGTCATCCTCTGGTTTTGTATTGTATGCAAGGTAATATTTATTGTTACATTCATTTCTCCTATTGAACCCTAACTAAATGAATAAATGTAGATGTACCACCTAGCAGTGCAGTAACAACAATCTTTGAGAATTCCCACAGCAAATCCGGTCACTTCTAGCAATTACAACAAACCCTTGCAAGAAGGACTGCCTATCAGTATATTTATTTATGGGAAGGAAGAGGTTATACGTTTTATATCAATTTCTATGAATAAGAATGACAAAGTGCTTTAATGATTGGAGTTGACATTTTTTTCCCTTGACATTACTGATGACTCAATGATTAGGATATACACAGTTTGCTTAAAGATGAAAACATGGAGAGTTGGACTCATGAAGTGTTGGTAATCTGTCTGAAGCAACTTTTTTTCAGTGTAACTAACTTGACAGTCCTTGGACACACATCTGGATCGTATTGTATGGTCTGGGATTTGCTCCTGGCATTTGAGAGGTGGAAAAATGCTGTAGATAATAATTCTCACACAAGTCTTAAGTAGTCTATGTTTTTATGTCTTGTATAAATAGTTTTATGGTCATTATATTCCATCTAAAATTGGTTCGTTGGGTAGGTTTTTTCTGAAGTGGCTCATTTTTTCTGGACAACTGCTGGCAGTCAAACCGTCAGTACACATTGGACAGAAATTACTATTTACAATTTGCTTTTGGCTGATCTCCTACAGAACAGAAATCTTGAATACTTTTTTGTTAAATATCATATGTTGTTATAAGACTAGTAAGTAGAGTCACTGGGCATGTAATGTCTGAGAGAGTCTGTGACAGAGGGGGGAGCTTTTTTTTTAACCATTGTGGTTCTGAAGGACCACAAGGCAAGTTTGGTTGGCCCCAGTTTTTGCAACTCTGTCTTTTGCCCCAAGGCATTCCCCACAATGGAGCATCAAAGTATTACTTGGTATGATAAGGTTGAGGCATTTTTGCAAACTCCAACCAAGCTTAACTGTAACTTTTAATCACTTTGTTTCTTGTAGAGAGTTACAAACAGTTTTGCAGTTTAACTTAAAACAGCCAAGTGATCTGATGGTCATGTTCTTTAGGATGGAAGGTGCTAAACTAATGAATGCTTTTGTTGTGTTGGATTATGTGACATTGTACGTATGTCTGACCGTTTTAATTCTTCTGCGTTTTACTTATTGGATAACTGCAGACAAATGTCTGCACTGTGTTGAATTGTTGCACTTTAAAACTCACTGGTGTGAGTTGTGACTCTGTCTCCTACTCTTTTGGACAAGATCCATTATTTTTCCATCAGTGCTTTACAGCATCTCCTCTCACAGACTGGAATCTCCCCATCTGTGGAAAGTTTTGTCTGGTGCCACACAGCCTTGGGCCCCAGTGCAAATCTATGGAAAGTCTCAAAAATGTCAAACTGTAGTCCAGCTTGATCGTTGGATGGAACACAAACACGCGACCCTGTGGACCACAACTGAGTCTGCATTGTGTCTTCACATGGCATTATCTTTGACATATAAATTGAAGCAAGAAAGGCATGCTTTGAAAAGACCTCCAGTCTGTCAAATTATTCTTTATCCATAGGGTCATCTGTATTCAATGGGACTGACGGAGTGAAAATTACACCCTGGAGTTCACTTTATAAAGCTTTCACAGCTCATTGTTTTGGAGCTGAGCAATGTTTTAAGTTAGTCTCTCCTGGAAATGTAGCATGTGATGATTTTCTTCAGTCAGGATTGTAACCAAAAGGACCATGCACTTTTATACTGGTGTTTCCAGGCCTCAGAGATAGATTGATATATAGATACAGTAGATAGAGATGATAGTCAGTTAGTTACCGGTAACTTTATTCATCTACAAAGTAAATTGTTGTGTTAACAGCAATTAATGACATTAATATATATCACAAAAACACACACAAAGAAACACACAAGTCAAAATAGATAGAATACAATAGAATTTAGGACTGTTGCTGCTGTATCTGCAGTTGAATGATAATTTGCGCAATTGTGTAATATTATTTCCCTCTCCCGGCACACAGGGGAGTCATTGTAAATTGTTATAGCAGTGGGCACGAATGACATTCTGTAGTGCTCCTTATTACAGCAGAGTTGAAGAAGTTTCCAGCTGAAAACACTGTTTGTACAGTGGATGTGAAGTGTTGTCCATAAATAATACTGAGCAGTTTATGCAACTTCCCTTTTTCAACAGCTAACTCTAGGGCCTCCAGTGTACTCCCAAGTACAGAGCCAGCCCTTTTAATCAGCTTGTTCAATTTTTTGGTGTTGTTGGCTCTGAAGTTGTTGCCCCAACAGTGTGCAATAGCATAGACACACCAGCCAATAGTCCATTACTTATTAATACAAAACATTTGCAAATTAACCTCTTTTCTCGAAATTACACATTCTGAAGGTTTTTATTTTTTTTATTAAAATGTATTTTTAGTGTTCTAAAAATAGCTTGGGTGTAGTTACACCAGTTAGTATTTGCACAGCAAATTCACCCCACCTATATCTTCACTCGGTCTCTGCAGCTGAGTGTCACAAAGAGTGTAAGTCTTACCAAACAAAATGTATATTTACAAAGGTTCACAAAATAGTCCTGTATGCTGATGTATGTCCAGTTAGAAATGACAAAGGTTATGATGAGTGAAGTAGCTTGTTTACTACCTAATTTCAAAACTGGTGTATCATGTATCATATTTTTTGTACCCCTGGCAAATATTGATTTAATGTTGGTTTTCTCTTGACTAATATGTTTGTACTGACTGAAAATGACACTGCCACATGCCAAAAGGTTTTAAGACAATGGACCCTATTATCGTGATCCAAAACGCATGGTCACTAGTCAAAAGCTTATTTACATTTAGTGGAATGTCCAGTCCACATTGGGAGTGTTTTCATTATCAAACGTCGGGTGGATGGTGCAACAAGGCGTCCTATGATTCTTAATCAGTCATGGGTGTGATTTGGGCGTAACATCATTTAAACCAATGAGAATGACATCTGTCATTCCCTTTAACAGCAAGCAGCGCAACTTCAAACAGCGCATCGGTATTTTGATAGTCAGCTGTGCATTTGAAGGAATCTGCTTGTACACGAGAACAGTTATTCCACTAAACCATGCTTTACTAAAACCTAGCAGAGTAAATAGCCTACACGCATCTGCACTCGTCTATTACTTGAACTCATTGGCAAAGTAAAACTAACTTCACAGTGGTCTCGGTCAACATTAAAACAGTTATACACAGTTACTTTCACTTTTGACTGACAATAGGTTACCATCGAAAACATACAGTAGCCTGAAAAATGCAACACTTACCCCAATAATGTTCAAATGACTGAATAAAAAACCTAAGGACATTTATCCTGCAGAGAAGTTGCTGCTTACATCTCGTGACCGTGCGTCTTCAGCTGTGCTTCATATTTGCCTTTCGCCTCTCGCCTAATCACTTTTATCAGTCATTACCAATTTGCAAATCATGGTGAATAACTACTCATTGTGAGATGTATTTTGTAATATTTTTATTCTAATTGTGTTTCCTATTGCAATCTTGTAATTTGTAATATTTTGCATGGATGTGCGCTGTGCGCATTCGTGGATGAGCGAAGCAGGGTGCGTTGTGCACCTGCCCATATCACTGTTGATAATGCGCTCTTAAAATGACATATAAACAACTCGCCATGGATTTCTGACTAGGGGCCTATTGCACAATAGCAGAATTAAGACATCCGGGATAAGTTACTGAGCTGCGCTCAATGAATCCAAAGCAAAAGAGCGTACAGGCTTAATTGGTTGCACAACGAGCAAGCCAGGATGAGCAGACACGGATTCATCAAGCCAGGTGAAGCCCATCCTGGATAAGTGCGCGCTCACGGCTCCCTCAAATAGACCCCGCCACCGATCACAGATTCACTGATTCACCGATTCACCATTGCAACTAGAGTGGCTTCATTGCTTTTTCTACGGTGTAAAGTAGGTAGCAATAGCCTTTTTCACACAGCAACAAACAGCAACCCCTCTGTTTAGGAGAATATTGCAACTAGTGTAGCGACCACCACGCGCAAAATGGTTACGGCGCTCCCGTGACGTCGCATTGACGCATGAGGGGTTGGGTATGGCGAGTATGTAAAAGTTAATTAATGATCAAAAACATTTAAATAATGACAGTGGGTCTGGTTATATGTGATAACAATGTGTAGTGGGCAGTGGAATAACTATTTGTTTCCGTTTGTGGTGACTGCTAATTGAGATAAGGGATGAGATTAAATAGATCCTGGAACTTAGCCTGGTCTGGAGGAATCCCTCATCCTAGTTTTGTGCAGTAGGCCCCAGGTTTCTCTTGGTCAGTGGCATAATGCGTTTTAGGTACAGTAGTGTACGACAGCGATTTTTAGACAATGCGCCAGACCCCTCCTTAGGTCGTTAATTGCCACACCCCTTGGCGCGTTGCTCAAAAAAAGAGACGGGCATGGCGAAAAACTCGAGTCTACGATAGAAAAAACTTTGCGTTGTGATGATTTTAGACTTTGGACTGCACTTTAGACCGTCATGATGGAGGCCAATGCATACTGTATCTATATTATTCTTGCAACACATATAACTGCTACTACACTGCACATATCTATGTTGTTCATACATTGTTCATACTGGATAGCCATATTTATTGGATTATCTTACAGAAAGGCCACAGTATGTCAGGGCTCAGGACTGTGCGTCGAATACAGTTCTGTGCAGCATGGTGCCCCCCAGGGCACAGTCCTTGCACCTTTCCTGTTCACCATCTATACAGCTGACACATACAACTCGCCTCATTGTTACCTGCAAAAATGATCTGTGTGGCTTGTCAATGTGGCTCGTCAAGCTATAATTGGTGGCTCGCATGGTAGCTTTGGCGAGATTTCGCCAAATTTGGTTTTACTCATTTTGAGTAGGCCTAAACTGTTCGCCAAAGGCCATCATCCCTGGCCCCAGGTTGATAAAAACAAAGGTAGGCTCTGATTTAGCCTAGTCTACTGTATGACTTCAACGAGGTGATCTTTAGTTTCGTTCTGCTTACAGTATCTCACTGCCACTTGCAACGCCTTTGAATGCAATCCGCTGCCCTGTTTACCGGCAATGCTACAGCGGACTTAAACTGCCACCTCGTGGCGATAAGTTGTAATACATTTCACGCAGCTGCTTGAATCACGGAAAGCGCGAATGAAGTGGCCACTTCTAAATGGGACCCACTGTATGTGGTAACACAGCCAATACATTTTTTCAAATGTGCTTCATAAACATACAATACTGCACTACAAAAACGCAAATATCTGAATTATACTTCTCCCTTTCACCCAAATAATTTAGGTGAAAGGAAGTTATTAAGCCTTAATGGTGCTTCCTAAAGGGGGTATTGTGGCATTGTTTACAAAACTTAACCGCAGCGCACGTTTGCAGGCAGGCGGCGTTAGTTCCAGCGAAACACAAAATGGACCGGTTTTTAATAATAATAATAATAATAATAATAATAATAATAATAATAATAATAATAATAATAATAATGGGACAGAAACGAGCTCAAAAACCAGACGGACAGACACAGTGTTGTAACGAATAGTGGAGTGGATGGGGGAAATGAGTCTGAGGAAGCAGCAAACAAAAATCAGCACGAATACACCAGGCAGGTGTAACGTTACCCAGTATTGGCTGTGTTATTTCTTTTTTTGTGGGATGTCCAATTTATATGTAGAAATGCACATTTGCAAAGGTGACTTAGTATGTTGTCGTTAAAGTGGCTCTCCTTTTGATTTTGCACTGCCAATGTGGCTCTTGTGAAAAAATAGTGAGGATCACTGTCTTAAATTGTTCACTATTTACCTGTATTTATTACCCAGTAGTGTAGGGTGTGCAGTTATTTATTTATCTTCCCCCACTTAAAATCCTACCAGGGATTCCTCGAGCGACGAGTAAGAATGAACAGGTATGATAAGGGATCAGATTCCAAAAATAATTCTGTGGAAATGCATGGATTCCAGTTTCTTCCAGTAGCAGCAACTGGAAACGGCAGTTACCGTATTTTCCGGACTATAAGTCACACTTTTTTTTCATAGTTTGGCTGGTCCTGCGACTTATAGTCAGGTGTGACTTTATATATGAAAAAATATATATAATTGAACAGGTTTTTAAATGTTAATTTATATTAACTGACATGAACCCTACATGAAACATTGCCGTCTACAGCCTAGAGAGAGCGCTCTCAAATGCACAAGTCCTGTGCACTTTCAGTCAGAGATTAGTGCTATGCCTGAAACACACGTGCATACTTAAATCCTCAAATGGCCGGGATTCTATTTATAGCCGGGCCTCAGATTCGGACAAATAAAAGCCAGTATAATTTTGTTTCAATTTAACTCCTAAAAGAGCTCTTCTTAATAATTTATATTGTTGGTTGGTTTAATATTGTTGCCAATGAAAAGTCATCTTCCCACACCATGAGTCTCCAACACGTTGCTCTCAAGCTACCAGTCGCACGCAGCCCCTTTCTGAGCTAGAGGCTGAAGCAATAACCTACATTTAAACACAATTGTTGCTACCAGGCATCAGCCTACGAATTTTATAAAAAAGTAAATCATGCATAATTTAAAAAATAGCTAAATTTAGGCTATCCTAGATCTCTTTGGCTATACGGAATACGGTTTCACTTGCAGCACAGCACACGTTCCATGAATGAATGAAAGCGGTTTGCCTTATCTCGCAATAAGCGGATGGAAATCCCAACACTTTTTCATACATGAAACTTAATAGTGAACCATTAAATACCCCACAGATTTCAGTGGTCATCTGTCCCGATATTTAGCAAGATAATCAAACAGTCCAAACGTAAATCAAATCTCAAATTGAACATCTTCTGCTTTTGATAGCCTACTGGTATGCCGCTCCAAACGAAAAGTAGGCCTATGTCTCACAATAAAACGCAAGAAATAAAGTCCTATAGCTGATCGCTGTTTTGCTACTACTGTAATTATCTTTCACGTAATGAATATGCACAGAAAGTGAAAGTATGCCTACTATGCGCTCCGTGTCTGTAGCTGTCTGTTCACGTCCGCAATTGATTATAACGTTCCTCAAATGGAGAACACATCCATGTTCTCTTGCGTTATAGGCTGTCATGCTTCTGTGTTTGCAAAATTCCTGACGGTTCCTGATCGCTAAACGTTTGTCGATAGCGTTTGATGCAGAAGCACCTTTAATTTGACTTCAGCGGTGACAAATCCTGCTGAGAGAGAGGCAGCCCCAAAGTGGTCCTGCGCGCGAGCGCGTGTCTGCATGGGGTTCAATTGAAGTTAGAGTTGGTCCGTCCAGTCAATAGTCCCGCATTCAGGCCGCTCCATTATTAGATTAATGTCAGACAGCGCTGTAAAATCTGTCGGAATTTCTCGCATTATGATGGCTAGAGTTGCGGGACTTTTATTAGTATGCTCTATACTTAGTAATAATTTATGCACAATACCCGCAATCCCGTGCTGAAATGTAGGCCCAGGTTAAATGTGCATCTTTTTTTCTCTCGCTCTCTTTTTCTCTCAGAATGTTCTGCTCCCAGTTTGTGCCAATATATCGTCCAAAATGCTTGATTGCATTGCATTCTCCACATTTTTAGCTAAATTTTAATTTACCACATCAGCATTTTTGTCCAGTGCCTCGTGCCACTATTCACTCCTTCGTCTTCAACATTCCCTGTAGAATTCTCAATATTTTTGGCCTCGATGTGTCCAGTTACATAGTCTGTCTGTTCTTAGTCTTGGATTTTGTGAAATAAATTTCTAAATATCACCTGCTTGCTGCAGCTTCGGTCTGCACATCCTTTTAAAACCGCATCTTTTTCTCTCTCAAGCATTTAATCTGCTGCCGGCTTGTCTCTCCACATCGTCCAAAATGAAGAAAACATTGATTAAGCTGTCTACTGTCTACCTCTGTAAACCCTTATAACATGGACATGCGATGACTACTTTACAGTGAGCCACTCAAAACTTAAAAGGGAATACATAAGAAATGTTGAATAAAGCTAAATGTACATGAAGCTGCAGAATGTTCACTCATTCTTTATGCAGGGTCAGTTCTGCAGGCTCTTAAACACAACTTTTCCAGCATTTTGTTACCCCCGTCCCAACATTTTTTGAAACATGTTGCTGGTATCAAATTCAAAATACATATATTGTCCACAAAATAGTCAAATTTAAATAGTCAAATTTGATATGTTGTCTATGTCCTTTTTGCAACTAGATATGAGTTTAAAAGATTTGCAGATTATTACATTTTGTTTTTATTTGCATTTATCACAACGTCCCAACTTTTTTTCTGATTTGGGGTTGTAATATACACTATATATGTTTTTTTTTTCAGAGTGGAAGAAACCAAAAGCCTTCTTCTGTTCTTCAAAACATTGAAGAGTTTCTGTGAGAACTGTGAGCACAGACGCAAAACATTCCAACACTTCAAGGTAATACTAATTTATATTCAGTAAGTCTTATACACTTGCTTGCGATGGTTGTTTAAGAGAAAACATGTTGTTGATACCATTCTTTTATACAAGGTAGAGGGTTATCCAGATTCAGATGCTGAAATTTGGTTTCACATACAGTACATGTAGATGGTTAATACACAGCATGACGAGGGAAAGGGTCTGCAGTCACTTGACTGCTCTTCTTGTGTACACCATTTTAATTCATCTTTAAGTCAAATGCGTAAGAATCTGGCCACCTTATGACAATGCCTGTGACAGTGACCCACACTGTTACCATGTTTAGGTTTAGGCTATATGTTGTTCTGCTGGTTTTTCTGCCAGTGATGTTTTATGATTTCGACTGCAGGTCCTGATTGATTTAGTCTGTGTAGTTGTGCTGGAGGCTCAAGAAGGGGCGTGTGCTCCTGGGTACCCAAATTGGCGAATTAGCTTTATAAGGAGTAGGCCTGGTTTTTCAATTAGGGAGGTCACCTGATCACATTAAATCCCTGTGGAGGGAGAAGGTGAGGTTAAAACCCAAATTAGCTGGATGTAGTAGATAGAGTAGGCAAGGCACTTGATGAAGCTGATTAGTAGAGATCTGTTGATTCCAAGATGTCACAATTCAGCCGAACACTGTCTCAAGCAGCACAGTGTTAATTGGATCGATAAGACACAGCACAGCATACACATACAGCCAACCTAAATTTGTAAGTTATTGTAGAGCTATGAATAAACACACTTAACAATGTAGTAATGGGGTAATCCAGGAGTGTTGATAGGGGGTGTGAATCAACAGTTAATTATATGACCTTCTGGGAAAAAGATGCAATTTGGCATGTGTGCCAGGGGGAGGTATGAAAATGTGCAACTGCCACAGGACAGCCTCTCCTCACAATAAACATGTCTATGCTGGGGGGCAGCCATGGCCTACTGGTTAGCGCTTTGGACTTGTAACCGGAGGGTTGCCGGTTCGAACCCCGAGCAGTAGGCACGGCTGAAGTGTCCTTGAGCAAGGCACCTAACGCACTGTTATGCAGAGATACTGTGACAGAACGCTGGAGACTGTGCGCAAAGCAGGGCTATCATATTTCGTGTGGTGACTTTATTTGACACATTCCACTGCTGTGCAACTTCAATAAAGTGTCCCGCGCAGCATAATGTCTCTTCTCTTTACCATTACCGTTAGAGCATGTGAGTGCAGCCCCCACTGTTCACTGTAACTCCGAGGTAATTATGGTTACCCAGTGATGTCCAGTAGCCCCCAGTGAGAGCTGGTGCACGTTGTGAAGTTGTCGCTTTTGCATTCCTCTCATTTTCATCGTGTATTCTTCTTGTGATGGTGCGTCTTTAGGGAATCTCATAACTTCCGTCATTTGTTGCGATTCTTAGAATGTTTTGAGGACCGACGTCCTCCACAACACTAATCGGCCTGCAGTCTGTAGCTATCCACTTCGCTATGGCATTTGTTAGCTTCTCCTGCCTTTGTTTATCTATACTTTTCCCACACACTGCATCTAACGTAGTCTGAAGCCTCCCGCCACTGTTTGTTTCATTGAATGATTTGCTGGTATCAACTGTGTGTTTTGCATTTAGGTGATATTTCCGACTTGAAGTACTCCGGTGATAAGAAAATGAAAGTTTGCAATGATTACAAATAACTTTGCTTCTGCCGTCTGATTTGGAAAGAACTTTAAAATGAAAAAGCCCATGTAAAAGTTCGGTACCCTTCTCCATGTTTGTTGGTTTGTTTATCCGCCAATTTTTTTATTTTCCTGTTCCTGTAAGTGCGGCAGCAAACGGCAACAGACTTTTACCAAATAAAGCCTGTGAGCAACAGACTTTTCCGAAGAAATAATAAAAACTGCGTTAATACGCGATAAAATAATTGTCGGCGTTAATTGATTAATGAGTTAACGTGATAATAACGAGTTAACTTGCCCAGCCCTAAATATAATATAATAAGTCAATTTGAAATAAGTTAAAAGTATTTTATTTTGTCACAACATCGATAGGACAGCATAAATGCTCATTCTGTCATTTGCCGTTCACTCACACATAACCACTTAGTGGTAACAAGTAGTCATAATCGCTCTTTATCGCTCGGTAAGCACAACAAAGCATGTAGCTGACTGCAGAACTGACCCTGCATAAAGAATGAGTGAACATTCTGCAGCTTCATGTACATTTAGCTTTATTCAACATTTCTTATGTATTCCCTTTTAAGTTTTGAGTGGCTCACTGTAAAGTAGTCATCGCATGTCCATGTTATAAGGGTTTACAGAGGTAGACAGTAGACTGCTTAATCAATGTTTAATATCAAAATCAGACCATATTCTATGCTGTGACGGCAATGTAAAGTCAGGAATCAAACAGCAAAGGCAATATGGAAATCATTCCATTATTTACTTGGACTGTGGGCATGTTATGACTGCAAATTTGGCCAACAAAATGGAATAATATTGACACACATTTTCCAGAATGGTGTGTGTATGTGTACTCATCTATCTGCAGATACACAAGTATACTCATCTTGTGTGGGATACAAGTGCTCTATTAAACTTAATGTGAAGTAGCTGCAATATTTTGCACAGTTATGTGCACAGATCACTCACCACAGAGTTAACTAAAACAGTTTTATTAAAATAATTAAGGATGCCATAAAACAATACAGACAATGCCTTTCTGTACAGCATACTTTGATAATTCACATAGGTAGTTAATCCTAGGTTAATACATTATTATAGCAAGATCAGATGCTCATATATTTAGAAAGAAAAAAATGTCAAACATGATGAAATGGTGGAGCAACAGCAACATTTTTTATACCATTGCCATGACTCAACTGTGTCTTTATTTATGTTTTAAAAGAAACACCCTCTCTGGTCTGGTGGTTTCGTGTTTTTTTAACCATACTACACTTCTGTACCAGCTGTCTGTGAATGTGGAGTAGACTCCTTCATTGAAGCCACTGTATTTAATGGTAAAGGAGAAGACAAGTCTCAAGATGAAGGTGGCTATTGGGGGATTGCCTCCAAGCAAATATTTAGCCACATGTGATTGTTAACATTAGCAGCACTATCACATGAAAGTCTTGTGATACCAAATGGGACTGACTGTGCATGAGACACATTTGATGTGTTTATGTTGGGTGAGTATGGATGGCATATTCACCGATTTTTAAAGTAATGGGAGACTTGTCAACAAGTGTTCTCAGACAAACAAACTAACAAGCTTAACCATTACCTGTTTTGAATATAATATATTAAAATGGGTTGTATCATAAGTAAAACATTTCATTAATGTTAAACAGATCTGTTTCAGGGACTAAACATGAAAATTTATTATTTTCAGATTATCACATGCATCTGTAGTAGCCATCAGAATAAGTGTTCATTTAGTAGAAAAATAATTCACTTAGAAGTGTAATATAACCACCTTGATTTATCTTCTCTATAGCCTACTGTTGTATCTGTCCCTTATTTTCTTTATTCCTACAATCAGTTTTAAATAGTTTTAATAAGTACAGTTAAAGTGAAGGAAATTCACAGAATTCTAAGAAAAGGGGAGAGTTTGACTCCATTTTTTTGGGAAGTCAATTATTACAAGAAGGATTTTATGTACAGTGGACACAAGTAATGATTCAATGTCAGTCATTGCTGAAAGCCAGTCTACAGACTGTAAAGATGAACTTAACTGGTACACAGAGACGAGCAAAAAGGCATTCAGAGAGCATTTGTGTGACTGGCACAACATGTTAGGGAAAATACCCAACCTTTGTTGTGAAATGTATAATTTAAGACTTTGAGTCACCTAATGCAAACAGAATCAGCCCATAACATGATACTTCTCAAGACTGGAGACATGTTTGCCACTTGCCACATACAGATTTTGGTTTTAATCATGCTCAATGGTATCGTCCAATTGGCAGTGACTTAAGGCAGGTAAAGCTGTTTGGGTACTGGGCCAGGTTGACTGGGTTTCCATCCAGTCGGATCTCATTCATGTTTGGTCGAATGTAGTAGGTATTGTTCCCTTTACAGAATGTGTCATCACTAATTGAGGAGATGTTGTTATTCTGTAAAGAAAGGAGAAGATTGTTAAATCTCAGTGAATTTATCTTGCAAGATATCTCAATATTGGTTACTATTGCATTGTGAAGCTGATGGCTTAGTGGCTCAAAGTGAAATTTATGCCTAGGTGCAGAGGTGGGCACAAATACATCAAAAACTGTTTTGTTACAGACTACAAATAATATACAAAATACTGATGTGAAAAATGTATTTCATTAAAATAGTTATTAGTTAGTTATTAGTTATTTGAAAATACAAAAATACCCACACAATAATCATGGTATACCAACTTGGAAAAAAAAAATTCAAGGCATATTATTGAAAACATATCCCAAAGAGACAAGAAATACTATTTCCTCATTGGCTGGTAGGGGGCTATTAATACTGTACATTGGGGCTCCTATGAATTAGATCTGGTAAAGAAAAGTCAATCAGTGTCCTATATCAATGTAAATAATGATTGAACTGACAACAAGCAGGCCTTCCAACAGTGGAATCAACAGTAACAAAGCAAACTACCCACTATCATTTTCCATAACCATTGAAAGTAGTACAACAAATTGAACAGGTCGGCCTCTTTTTAAACAGAACTGCATTTACCTTTTTGTGCTATAAATGCATGCCTATTGCCTACATTTATGACTGGCAACATGGGGGACAAACAGAATAACATCCTGTAAGGTGTTCCAATATACTGAATTAATGAACTTGGTGGAAAAAAAACTCCACTCCACTGTTTCACATTGGAGAGGTTTCCGTCTCCTCCACTATTTCCGCATATCAGAACAGTTCGGCGGATGTTATCTCATATAAATCCTCATGTCAATAAGTGGTTTTAATACTGTCCTGTAGTGAGAATGCTTTTAGGTACTCAAGGTCATGGGGTCATGGTCATAAGGGGTCCATGTCCTAATGTTCTCCCTCAGTATTTTATCTGTATCAGTTTCATATTTTAGTCTTGTAGCCCTTGACACACCTGACAATTCAAGCTCTTGAAGTTAGTTACTTTTTTTCTTTCAACTTTCAAGTATGTTCTAAGGGGATGATAAACAGACAGATCTAATGCTTTTTAGTTGTCTACAGGGTGACCAAAAATTGGCACAAACAAAATAATTGGGTTTACACCCGATGTTGTCTTTGCAGAAGGGTAATAAAGTTGACCATTTTGGCTCCCTCAGTTGACTTTTCTTTTAATTTTTTCCAACTTCAGACATGTCCAGAGGGGATCGTAAAAGACAAAAGTTGGATCTAACACTTTTAAGTTGGTCACAATTTGGCATAGTACTGCAAGAAAAAGGTTAAAAGGGGTTTACATTTCATGCTGTCCTTCCAAAAGTGTAATGAAATTGGCATTTTTATGGACAAATCGCTATTTAGGTCAACTTTTTGGGGGATGGTCTTTCAAGAAGGGTCTAAAGGCATATCTGTTCAACATGCACTTAGTTGATTAAGCGATTCTTATGCGTTATGGTTTGTATATTATAGAATTTGTTTAATTTCATTAGGCTATTGATTGAATTGACATTGTTGTTTATTATTGCCATTCTCCTTAATGTAGTCTTACCAACTTTTTAAATTGTTTACTGTTAAATGTAACTATTGTTGTTATTTGTATGTCACTTTGGACAAAAGTGTTTGCCAAATCCTTGCCATAACCATAACTTTAGAGCTGAATATAGGGAATTGCCCAAGGGATATCACCAGGCACCCTCCCTATTCTTATTGAGTAAACCCTTGGCAACAAGAAACAGTAAAGAAAAAAATTAAAACGACAAAACCAGATTCACCAAAACTCTGGCTCCCGGACTATGATAGCCTATTGTCATGGTTATAAGCAGAATATTTAAATGAGTGATGAAATTTTGGCTTGTTTGAGAAAAAAATGGCAGATTTTTCCTAAATATTTTAAGTATTTGACAATACAATCCCTCAAAGTATTTTGTTACAAACTACATTCATTTTTTTCCAGTCCTGCAAAATACAAAGGACAAAATATGCTTAAGTAATCAAATACATATTTCAAATACATCTAATTAAAATACTGCCCATGTACTGCCCTAGGTGGTGACCTCTCCTTGTTTCAGATGGTTCATTCAGCTGGTGAAGAACCATATGAGCTGTTACTGACAGCTATCTTTTGTTCTCCATCTTTGAGAAGGCATGTTATGCAAGCCAACTGAATGTGTTACATTAAGAGTTTGGGTCATGGATTAGACTGCTGTGTTGCCTTTGTAGTGTTATTCATGTTGTGGTGTTGATGTCCTTAAATGGCTCTGTATTGTGAACAATATTTCTCTATTTAAAGTTGCTGTATGAATAATATAATTTTTAGTCTGGCATACACCAAACCAAATTTCAATTGTGAATTGGCCTGGACCCTCTCAGTTCACTTTTGATTTCCGAGAGGCATAACAAGTGGTGAAATTACACTGAAGCTAGTATATTAAACTCTTACCGAATCATTTTGTCTTTTAAATGCAGCTGTTTACTCAATTTCAAAGAAAATACACGTCTGTGTTCTATCCTCTATCTGCCCATTTCCCTTGAAGAGCACCTGAAACATTTTCATTCACTAGTGACCCATTGCAGCGCTCTCCCATCTTTTTCTCTACACGTCTGTGTTGTTTAACCCTTACAGGCTGACAAACGCAAATTGCGTCAAAATTCACATCCCTCCTTCTCTGTTAAATTCCTTGCTGAGTACGTGAACAAGTGGAACCTAAGCATTCCAATGATGTTAGCGGCTAAACTGTGTGATAAACGGTTCGCGAGAATTTTTTTTAAATTGAACTTACATGAAATGTAATCATATTTACATTCTGCACACTCAATAGTCTTGGTGAAATATATCAAAATAAACAGCAGACCTTACCGAATATGAGGATATAAAGCATGCCTCTGTACAATAAGCCATGCCTCTGTACAATAAGCTCAAGTAATTCGGTTTTGAAAATCTCAACAAATTCAAATTGTTTCTAATGTAAACTATTTGTCAGTACGTATACATGATTCTTATATTGCCCGATTCCAGACAATCCTGCCAACACAGATATGATTCTTTCTTTTTTTAATTGCATTAATGTCACTAGGAAGCATGCCAGTAGAAATATATTCATAAAACGCAAATTATTTTTTCATGTAGACATAAGACATGCAAATATTATCACATCATACTTTCCCAGATGTGGGTAGCCCAGACTGTCATGTATAGATGGCCATTACAATGACCAAGATAAGAGTTTAAAAGTAAAGGGAGAAAAATTACACTGAAAATAGCCTAGGTTAAAACTAAAACTAAAGTTTTCAGCGCAGCCATTGGTTGTGTATAAGTATATATACTAGGGGTGTAAAGATTAACCGATACGTATCGGTAATTTTTAACGTGTAAGATACGGCTACATCGATACGTGAAGCCCCGTATCGGAATAAAACTGAAATGAACCAGTCATTATATCGATTTACTTGTTACGAATCGGTTCACAACCTTTTCTTCGCTCAGACTCGCATTTACATTCTAAGCAGCGCGTTCATCCCACGTCCGGTTTTGAAACTATACGTGGCACGGCATTGTGGGTAATGCAGTTTGTTTTTGGCTACATCCATTGCCCAAAGTTGTCAAATGACCTCATTACCCATACATCTACTGCAACTTAAGCACGTGACAACTCGCACTCGGTTGTTTGTTTTACAGTTTTTACTCTTGTTTTTCAAAATCCAGCGCGAAATTAAACAGCAACGATAGTCTGTAGAGTATAGCCTTACGTTTGATGAAGGGATTTCCTTAATGTTAAATAATAATTTGGCCCTTGCTAAAACGATGCACAAATTATTAGCCAATTATTTTGTTCATATTCACTCAGACTTGTGGCATTATAGGTTTCTGCATTAGGTATACCGTTGGAACAAAATGAACCCAGAGAGTTAATTGATATGTAGACCTATTTTATTCTTGTAGGCTATATGAGAAAAGGCCAAGTGTCTTAAGCACTGTTTTATTTTATTTCGGTATTGTCTTACCTCAACAAGGCTACAGCTCCATGAAAACAATCAGATATAACTCTATAAAATCTATAAAGTAAAAAAATATGTTGTATTTGGCTGCTGTGTTTGACTGAAATGTAGACTATTCTTTTTTCATTTCAATACAGTATATGAAACAAACCTCAGTTTAGATAATCATATTCACACATTTCTTTTCCTAATTGACAACCATGACCATGATAACTGATAATATAAAGTGAATGTGCACCTTGAGCAAATGATAAAAAATCTTTCAGAATGCGTTCCATTCTTGAACTGCATTAAATTGCATCGAATCACATCAACAACACATCATGCAACAACAGCGGCGCTCGGGGAGCAGTGAGGGGTTAGGTGCCTTGCTCAAGGGCACTTCAGTCGCTTTCTACTGATCGGGGTTCGAACCGGCAACCCTCCTGTCACAAGTCCGAAGCGCTAACCAGTAGGCCACGGCTGCCAATACATACATATTGCGTACATTGTAGCTGATTTTAATTTGCTGTGTTGTCTGTCTTGTATGTCTTAGTGTCACGGGAACGCTGGCGACTACGCCGCTCCGTCCGGCATATTTTGCGTTTGTTATTATTTTTTAAATGTTTTTGTCATGTGGTGTCAACGCTGGCAACTACGCCGCTCCGTCTGGCATTTTTTGTCTTATTGTCTTTTGTTTTTTGTCAATGTCTTGTATGTGGAGCGCTTTGGGTTGCACTTTGTGCATGTTAAATGCGCTATACTAAATAAAACTGACTTGACTTGACTTGATGGAGAGTTTAATATTATGTGTAATGGGTGAGATGTGGATTGATTTTGGCCTGACTGGGTTGGCTAAGAACTTCTTTGTTGCTAACAACATTACAATTTGTAAAATAATGCATTAATACATGTGTATCTTTCATATAGGTTATGGAAGATATAGAGCCTAGAAGATGCAGAAGTCAGTTTTCCTTTATGACATGATGGGATTAGCTCCATTATCAAATTGAACAAACTACAAATCCAGATTACGAAAGATAAAAAGCCTAAAAACTAAATATAGTAAAAATTAAATATAGACTATCTATCTAATGTTTTCCCAGGTGGTGACTTGGGTCCAATCTGAATTCCCACAACCTGAGTAGTCTTCTTCCTTCATCTGAATTTGTTAGGTTACACCTTAGTCAAATAATCCCGGCCTGACTCAGGTTATTGGTGTGAAAGGGTAACGCGGTGCTTCATGGTCATGAGTAGGTAGGCTATGCACAATATCGGCGGCCGATATATTATTGGCCGATAAAAAACAGAATTTAGGCCGATAAGAGCTTGGTTGTATACTTCTTCCTCAAAATAAGGTCAGCTGTGTGGATGCATTTCACCATTCTAACAAGATCTGCGTCAAATCTCTGCAGCCCAAAATTCTCTCGTGAATGATCCTCTGTTTAACCTTAGTTAACCTAAGCAGAGTGGAGCCTACCCAGAGCGAATTGCCTTCTTACCGCGCTAGTTGGGGAGACGAATACAGTCCAAGGAGTTGAAGCTTTATTCAATTACCCGCAGTTGAAACTATAGCCTACATAAGTTTCCCTCACAAACTCTGATTTAGTCGCTAGCTTTTTCCCAGCTTCTAGCCGTTTATCTGTGTGTTTACTATATGAAAACGATTCACACACTGTTGGCCACTCATTCATAACTCACTAACGTCACGTTCACTTAAATGAGCCACACATTAGGCCTACTGTAGGCTACTGCTATTTTGTTGACTGCTGTATCGTAACACCTCCAATTATCACCCATTTCGTTCGAAAATTCTAAAACAACGATGTTCTTTAATACTTCAAAATAACATTTGATAAATGAACCTTACAATTTTCAGTAGCCATAGGTGTGTAGGTTTGAACAAAATCCTGGTTTGGTTCTTACCGGGGCTTTTACTGCCTGAAATATCCGATTTTGTTTACCGCTCTCGGAGGTTAGAGCTGGCCTGGTGGGTCGTCTATTCACAACCTTTCTCACAGCACATCAACGGTTAGTCCGAGAATTCTTGTCGCAATTCAAAATTCCACTGGAGCTCCAAGCGGATTTGTACACGCAGCTTTAGGCTACAAAACTGTTTACAGCTCTTCGAGTCACGGTAAAATGTAATTTTTGGTACATAGCTAATTTAGATACACTTATGGTGTGGGTGCTTGCGTTTCTTTAGGAATCAGCCGTCTTGGTTTGTATATAAATGAATAGTAAGTGACATATACGTAAGAGGACGGAAACACGGGACTAGTGGTAATAAAAAAAAAAAAAATAAATAAAAAAAAACAATGCTTGAACATTCTATTTGGTTCCCAATCTACTTCCTCTGCATTAAGATAACATATGGAATGTTAAAACGGAAGCCTTGTGGGGCCAACTATGATGCTGATAATGGAACTCTCTTGAAAGGGTCGTTCCGATACCATTGAGGACGATTATGAGTTCTATCCGTCATTGGTGGTAGGTAAAATTACTGCAATTAAACAAATTAAATGCTTATTAAATGTTGTCCCCAATACATTTTTCTAATTTTTTTTTTTCAAGAGTGATATTATCGCTTATTGTATCGGTATTGGCCACAACAAACCGATAAATATCAATTATCGCTATCGGCCCTAAAATTCCATTTTGGTGCATCTCTAGTCATGAGCAGTTAAACTCATGCTGCAGATATTTGAGTTCTTTGGACATCCTGCTGTGCTTGACCGCTTGGAACGGGTAAATTTACAGCACTGAGTAAGGATGACTGTTTAATGTTAGATGTCCTGTGTTTTAAAGGTGATGGACTATTGGAGAGGCCATATTCTGTCATGTCCTATTTAATTTGCTCCTTCATTTATCAGCCTACACCTAATGATTTGGGCTGAGGGATTTCTTGGGATTTACTTACCTGCAGGTGCAGTATGCGTACAGTTTCTGGAATCTGGGGCACTGCCTCCAGTTCATTGTGAGCAAGGAAAATATTCACTATCTTGGTCAACTTCTGTTGTGATACGGAAAACAAAACAACAATGAATGTAATGAACAACAGCACACTAAATAATGTTTTAAATGAATACAGTTGAATAATTGAACACACATGTAGATTAGCTCTGACAATGCAATAACAAGATGAATAGTTTTGTCCTAGAGATATAACTATTTCTCGTTGTGCAAGTCATGGCACCCTACCTTGAAAGCATTGGCCTTGACACCCTTGGTCTTAAGGTGGTTGTGATTAGCATTGAAGGAGATCAACTTGGCAGGCAGCATTGGAAGCTTTACCAACTGATTCTCAGCCAGTGACAGATCTTCTAGAAGAGTAAGCTTTAAAAAAGCACCATCCTCAATCTCAGAAATGAGGTTTCCAGTAAGGTCAATCCTTCTCAAAGTGACTGCAAGACAAAAGACATGTTGATGATCAAGTTAAGTTATGGAACCAAGATAAAGAATTAATTAATCTAAGCAATGTTTATGCTTGATGTGTGTTATTCTTTAAAGGGACACCAGGCAAGCCTGATGCTTTTTCTCTACAAAACTCCCCCTCGCTCGGTCTGAAGCTCTTTTCCTTTTCTTTACGTCTTCCGTCAAGGGTTTTCGCTGCTTCTTCGCCGGCTCTGCCATTATACACACGTTTGCAACAATCTCTAGCGTTTCGTTAGCCTGTCTCTATGCCGTAAACTGATCCTGCTTCAGTCGGCGGGTAGGATACACCAAACTTGCAAGTGGGATATTCTTCCTACAGGCAGTAAGGGCGGGCGAGAGAGCCTTCATTCGCCCCGTAATGAGTCATTTAACCATATACCGACTTACAAAGATGATTAATTAACACGAAAACGTTGCCTGGTGTCCCTTTAATCTTTCATGTAGGGCCATTGTCAGTTGTTGGTTACTCAGTCAGGCCATTCTTAGTCAAATACAATGCCAAAATATCAATGACAACTAATTTCAGTGAGAAACGTTTTAGTCATTTCTTTGGCAAAAATATGAATGCAAGCAAACATGGCGACTGCTTTTTATCTTTCAGCATTTTCTTGTGACAAGTGAGCAAGTATAGATGTTTGTGAAACACTTAATTCTTGTCACCATTCTCTGTCTGTTTGCAATCACATTCTCTTTATTAACAGTAAATAGAAAATCGTGTGTCCACTGATTATCAGGATGTGGATGTAACATAAGCTATTGTGATTGCCAATGGGCCATGTTCACCTGATTCCATGTCATAGTTTCAAATTTACTGAATCAAATGTACAAGCTTGTTCAGTATGCTTTCTAATACTGAGGTATTTTATGCTAATAATGTGCAAGGTGTAATGTTTTTTTTTATGTCTGTGTAGTATCTAAGAGCTGTAGTTGAGTGGTCACTCAGCAACTGTAGGATGACATAAGAGAAATGTGCAGTGGTGTCTTAATTTTTTCCAGAGCTTTATGTCTGGCTATGTCAGGCTAAGAGGATGCTGCAAAGCTCACCAATATCCTCAAAGTCTTTGGCTGTAATCTTCTTGATCTTATTGTAGCGTGCATAGAGGTAGGCAGTCTCCTTGGGCAAGGCTGGCACAGAGGTCATGTCAGGTACTACCTCCTCACAGTACACTGATCCAGTGAGGCACACACAGAGCAGACATGTGGGCAGATCTGAAATGGAAAGCCAGCTCCTGTCAGTTGTGTCTTATGCCATTATTCTCTATTCAGATGCTAGCCTATATATTTGCAATCCTCAGTTTATTTTTCTTTCCAGTTTTAGAAGTAGTATTGTTATGGATACAGTGACATCGAGATAAGCATCAGGTGTCATACTCACACTCACCAAAACTCTCTTCTTGCATTAGATTATATGACACTAAAGGCCGCGGTCATAGGGTGTTGTCATTTTTTTTTTTGGCCTATCAGATTGTATGATTATTTTAATAACCAGAGAAGAAAAGAATAAAACCTGTCTTCCAGTTCATTGCATTTTTATGCTAGTCTAATAATTGTTTTTTTTGTGGTGGAAATATCAGTATCTGTACTCAGGATCGGCTAGTACTGTACACTTGCAGTGACATCAATAAGTATTACATTAACATTAAAATGAACAGTTTATAGTAAAGTCATGTGGTCTAAATAAAAAAACAAAACATTAATCAATAGCCCATATAGAATTACAGAATAATATCAATAACCATACATAAACTGCTACTCTATAAGGAGAATGAATTAGCTAGAAACAAGGTAAACATATGTCGGAAATACTCATATTCCGTTTGAGAAAAAAAAATGGTATGTGCATCCCTATGTATTGTCTGTGCTGCAGGATTTATTATAATTCACTGTTTCTGTAGCTGTTGAATTTACAACACTGCTGACAGAAGAGTGCGATCATATCTGCTGGTTTTATCGTACAAAGCCAAACCAGTTTGTACTTATCCTCACATACGTGCTGCAGCAGTGGATGCTTCTTATAACATACTTTTTTCACTAGGAACACTAATCTATAGCGCACACACCTCATAAATCACCCTGGCAAGGGCCTCAGAACTACTTTACCATCAGCTGTGCCTGGTGCAGTGTCCTCTGCAGCGTCAGCCGGCAAGAAAACGGAGTCAGAGTCGTAGTCGGAGTCCGTTACAGTGGTCACATCTCTCTGTGGTTTTAGATAAAATTGAAATTGGTATACAGTACATGGCATTGAGAAGAGGTGATATACTGTAGCTGCAGTACAACAGTTCAGCAGTTTCCAATAGATCTTTCTAAAGGCAGACTTGAGTTACTCCTCAGGAACCCTCATTTATGTATTTTGGTCTCTTTCTGGCCCTCACAGTCCATAACCTGTGATGAATGGGAAATGGTAATTTGGTGGACTGCAGTGGAGTTGAGTGTGGGTCTGGGCACCTGTTGGATGACCCTCTCTGTGTCAGGGTTCTAAGCTCTGACCTCTGGGTTGGATTGCAGTTTAAACTCAGCTGGAGAATTCTGTAGCCAGAGGAATGTCTTTTACTGCCCAGTAGTCTCTTGTGCTGACTAATCAGAATCAGCCCAGACAAAACTCAGCCAACTGCTGAATGCCTCATGGGTGGGATGGCTTAAGAATGGAAGAAATCAGACCCAGCCATGAACGGTCTAAATCAGTTGTGTTTATATTTGCACAAAATGTCTGGACCGACATGAGGAACCAATCTGAAAATACAATGAAAATAAACAACTACACCTAAAGAGTTCGTGCAAGCATAAACGCCAGATACCTTGCTCCAGATGAAACACATTTTATACAGCATGTTGAAAATTGTCAGTGTTACTGATTGTATCATGCAAAATGTTCATTTCATTCACATATTCATTTTAGTCTATGTATAACAAAATACATGTATTTTTTGTCTTCAGCTATTCATTTATTTTGCATCAGTAACATCTGTTCTTTTTCTACTCAGTTTTTTGCCTCATTCTGTCTCGAAGATCTATGTATTCTTAAAAAAATATAAATGTATAGATACAGATTCTGCCTTGCACATCAAATTTGCAATCATTTACACCATTATCGTTTGCAAATTATCCACAATTTGATTTCTGCAGCTACTAAAAGACTAAAAGAACAAGTTAATTCTACCAAACTAGAAAATGGCTTGATGGTAATACTCACAAGAACAGTTTGCTTTTCAGATTTTCAAGATGATCTAAAAGATGTTTGAATTTAAATACATATTAATTCTTCTAAAAATATGTGAATTAGCTGTTATTAATGCAAAAGAGAATGTACCTTAAACCTCGACTCCAAGTAGGCTTCTTCATTAAGTTGTATATCCTTTCTGGAATGTGCACCATGGTAGTGTTGCCTTGCCGATGCTGAGAGAACCCACGGAGCAAATATAAAGGTGAAAAACATGGATCTCATTATGTTTGCCATCTTGTCCACAAGCATGTAGACGTGCTTGCTGTTGTGTTGGAGTGCAAGACGGCAGTGCAGGCTATTTTCTTTGTGCCTGGGAGTAAAATGTGATCTGTCAAATCAGTATTTAAAGCCTGTACGAGTAGCTGCCAGGGGATTCTTAAGCTGGAGTTTATGGAACAGACTTTAACCCCTTGCATGCTGGGCGGTTACATCAAACTGGTGTCATTTTCTCTGGATTCTTTTTTGTGTGTGTATGTGTGTGTGAGGGGCGGGGGGGGGGGGGCGGTCATTAAACTAGTGCACTAGTGCTGTTACAAAAACTGCCCCTTAAAACACAGAAGACTAATAATACAGCTTGTTTGCTGTACTCTACAGCTTTTATTGATACACATTTAGCATTGTGAAGTGTTACAAGTGGTACAATTTATGCCAGCTGGACAGAACATTAACAATTGGCTTTAAGTCGGCAAATCCTTAGGTACTGGAATAAAACTAGTGATGATTTAGAATTGTTGTTCAGTTGTATGAAAGATTGTATCTGTATTCCATGCATTAAATGGATTTTCCAAATGCTGCCTAATCTTTCTAATCTTTCTAATCGGATGAAATTGGCTTTTAATATGTTCACTGTGTTTTCATAATCAGTCAAATTCTGGCAAAATCTCGGTAGTTAACTGGAAAGGTACTTTTATTCCCAGACACCTGTGTGTGAGGTGTGGGTGTGTTTGTCTGTGGTCTGTCTTTTTTTTTTTGGATAGGTTTTATTCACTTGTGTTTTTTCTAACAGCTGTATGTGATATACTGTATATTGGTTTACATTGCATTCACACATTATCTTCAGGTGAAGGGGTGAATGAAATTCAACATGGAAGTTATAAATTAATTATAAATGAAAATGGCTGGTGACCCTTCCCCAAAGCCAGACCAAGATATTTTGTAATACAGAATTTGACATTTTTTTGGTTATCTTACTGTCAAGTAAAGTGTTACCTATCTTTTTACTGTGTGAACAATAAGCCTAAGGAATAAACCTTTAAGGAATGGAAACAACAAGTGACCTGAAACTGAGCAGTATTACAGGTGTGTTAGCAATTATCAGAATGTGTAAAAATTTACGGTTCTGGGAACATTGCCAACAACTGGAAAATGTTTTTACTGTGTTAATTTTCTGTAGTACATTGCCCTGTCAGGGTGGTATTTCAATGCATGGCTGGAGTCAAAAGCTATAAAACATCTGTAGGTGCACCAGGTTAGCACTATAACCTTCAAGACTTTCTAGTGGCATATTGTTGGTGTTCAGTGCAAGTGCTTAAAGTGGACAGGAAATGTTAAAGCTAAAATAATCAGTTCATATCTAACAACATTCTGTAAGAATAACTAAACTCCATGATGCATGGGTCTCAAGTTAATAGCCTTGGCCCATTGCATAGATTTGCTACGCATAGTCAGAGCAAGTTTTTGGGGAGTTTGGCAGTCCCGGAGTGATTTGCATTTGAATAAACCATATGATCCATATATCACTTATGTTTGTTCACATTTAGACCAAATATTGTGTACCTGTTGGGACACCAATTCATTGACAAATGACAAGATGTCTGTGACTCAGAGGCAGACATAACAGATTAGATTTGTTCTGTGTTTTTGATCTGTGTAGCACCATGATGCATTTGTTAAGTGTCTGTCAGCACTCACACTTTAAATCCAATTTTGGTTTGCAAACTCCAGTATTTCATGTTTCATTTGAGGAATGCATGAAGAGAGATGAATACAGACACAAGGCCTAAATATCACTTATTATATAGAAATAAATATTTAATCTGACATTATTTGACAATCTGTCTCTTTTATGTGACTAATATCGAAAGTTATATAATGTCTGTTATGGTCTGTCAAGTCAGTCAAGCCTGACTGGACACAAGAGACCACACAGAGTTAAAGAATTGTGGAGGCTGTACATCATTTATCTATTGGAAAAAAAAAACATGAAGCCAGGACCGATAATCAATGTCTTAGAAATGCTTGCTTTATTAAATACTGAAATGGTACTGGACAATTGATGCATCGCAATGCGAAAGCAAACAATGCTGATTTGTTGCAGAAAAATAGATCAGTTTAATGGGCTCCTTTGCTCATCTACTACACCCTTACAAACAGTCAAAGATATTAAAGGAGAATTCCGGTGTGATATTGACCTAAAGTGTATCGAAACATGATACCGAGTGTGAACGTATGTCTCATAGCCCATCTCGGCTTGTCCCCTGCACTCCAAAATCTGGCGCTAGTTAGCCGATGCTACCAACATCTTTTTCAATAGTGGTGCTTCGGCATCGGGCTAGCCATGCAAATAAATCACTGTTTTACACCCATTTATGAGGCTCAATGTATCTCCACACTTCATTGGTAGACTTCCGAGGGCCCTGACATTTAAAACGAGACATTGAGAACTTTGAAAAAGCACTGGTAGTTTACTTACAAGACGATTTATACAGACAGTATCTTCACGAAGTTTAGCGTTTGCAGCCATCTTGAATTTAGTCACGATAAGTCGAGCAACGAGTAAGAATGAACAGGTATGATAAGGGATCAGATTCCAAAAATAATTCAGTGGAAATGCATGGATTCCAGTTGCTGCTACTGGAAGAAACTGGAATCCATGCATTTCCACTGAATTATTTTTGGAATCTGATCCCTTATCATACCTGTTCATTCTTACTCGTTGCTCGACTTATCGTGACTAAATTCAAGATGGCTGCAAACGTTAAACTTCGTGAAGATACTGTCTGTATAAATCGTCTTGTAAGTAAACTACCAGTGCTTTTTCAAAGTTCTCAATGTCTCGTTTTAAATGTCAGGGCCCTAGGAAGTCTACCAATGAAGTGTGGAGATACATTGAGCCTCGTAAATGGGTGTAAAACAGTGATTTATTTGCATGGCTAGCCCGATGCCGAAGCACCACTACTGAAAAAGTTGTTGGTAGCATCGGCTAACTAGCGCCAGATTTTGGAGTGCAGGGGACAAGTCGAGATGGGCTATGAGACATACGTTCACACTCGGTATCATGTTTCAATACACTTTAGGTCAATATCACACCGGAATTCTCCTTTAAGGCTCAAATTCTCCCATTCATGCATAAGTCCTTTTTTACGCTCTTCCAGTTAAGCACTTTTGAGTTACGCAAATTCTCCCATTCGCACTTCTGTCCATCATCAACAAAGCCCAATTTGATTGGTCCAAACAGCTCTGGTTCAGGCATAGTTGCTTCACAAAGGAGCAAGTCCAAACTGAACTTCCCGACCTCAAATGTTGTGGACGGGGCTAAGTTCGGCTGGCTTCCAGACTACGTGATATGAAAGCCGCTCTCATAATATTAATTTATCTCCTCAATGCCCACAAAGTTGTAGACTGACACCTGCAGTTTCGAATATAGTAGGCCCATGAGAGACTGGCATACCAATACCAGCCACTATTAGAAACAAATCAAAGACAGGAGATGAATTACAGTGTAGGATTATGACGGTTTGAGAACAGGATGATTATTGCGGCTCAACGATAGTGCAGGCATCTGCAAGTGTATGGATGACTTCGGTGAAGTTGGAAAAAAATGGACAGATTCGAACGAAGTAGGCTATAGGATGATGACTTAATACAAGATGAAGCTGCACTGTTGGTAAGCTGCAGTATCCAAAAGAGGTGAGAATTAGCAGCAACTCTCTTTAAACTCTCTTTAAGCTCTTTTCCATCACTTATTGATATCTCTGAGTTTTACTAAAATTGAGAGAATTATTTATCATTTATGTTTTTCTGTTTAATAATATATCCTCATACCTAAAGTGATGTCGGGTAATATGCACCTTGTGACACTGTAATGGGGGGGAAAACAATGTAATTTCGGCACGTTAAGCACCACATTTGATACTGGAATGTTATTTTGTAAAGTTCTTTGAACATGTAGATAGAACTAGGCCTACTGCTGGCATCAAGCAATATGCTGTTTCACCTTGTAGTGACGCTCAACCTTAATACAGCCCTCAGAAGTGCTTAGCAGAAAATGTGTGCAAGTCAATGGCAGAATTCTGCATAAAGGTTGCTTACATACGTAAGAAACTCCCAGATTTTGGTGTAGTTCCTCCCAAAGGGCTTAACTACCTTCATGGAGCGTAAATGACAGACTTAAGTTAAGAGCAGAATGCACATAGGGTGAAAAGCACTTAGTAACACATTTTTTTTTTTTAATTAGGCACATGGGAGAATTTGCCCTAGGTGAATAAAAGGTAAACTTACAGATAGGTGTATTGAATCATACTCTATGAAGAGAAGCCTACTGCTTTTTGTTCAATGTTTTGGGTTCAACAATATCTGCAAGAGCCTCCACCATGCACAGTCAGTACTGTATATCATGCCCACCCCCCAACATAGAAAGGAATACTTAGTAACATGGTATACACATGGTTTTAAAGTAAATGAAAAAGTAGTCAAGAGAATTGCGCTGTCATTGGATTATGTGAGCATTAGGTACATGCTTAGTATTCTCTGGATAGTGTAAATTATTCTCTCCAGTGGCTCAGTTGGAACATCTGGCCGGTGGATGACGAGGGCACAAATGGTACCAACTATAATAATCTATGTCATGTTGTCCTTTTACCTCATGTGCTTTTCTTGGTACTGGGCAACAGTAAACAGGAGGCTATGTCCAAAGTGAAAGTTGAAAATATGTTAGTCAGTCTTCAATCTCAGCAGCTATTCTAACAGTTTATGAAATATGGCTGTTTGAACAGGAAGTGGTTTACTTGTATAGATGCATTTTTCTCTTCTTTGCTAAATGTGCAGTTAAAATCAGTAAGACTTGATGAGTTGCATGTGACCATATGGTGACCACATCTGTTTTTGGCTGTTGTTTTGAAGCTCACTGCAGCCAATCCTTCAAGTGGTGGCTTAAATAACAACTTAAAGCCCTTGCAATGGTTTGATTACACATTTTCCATTGCATTAAATAACAATTATATTACATTACATGACCATGATATATCATCATATACACACACACATTATATTTCTAGTTTGTATTTCAATCAAGGACATTTCTATCAACATGTTTGTTGTGGTACTGCTGAATAGGGGTGCACGATTCAGCAAATGTCTCGAGCCAATGGCTCAAGATTCGATTCAAAATTGATTTTATCAAAAGCGATTCTCGATTCAAAAATATATAGTTACTTTTCCCATATGATTGAAGTAGACACATAATTTAAAAGAAAAGAAACAACCAAATGAAATGTAATTTAATATGGAACACATATGGGAAATCTATATTTTTCATTCTGTCCACTCACAGATGGCCTTTAAATGATGACATCTGATGAATTTTATGGCAACTATTGATAAATTAAGATACATACAGTATATTTCATACATTATAGCATATTACTATACAGCCTATGAGACCTAAGGAAAATTAATTTATATAGGAGAAAAGTAGCCTACGCAAGACTAAACCATAGAAAGGGCTAAAATAGTATCTATGTTACTATGATAATAGCTATCATGATAATTTTGCCAACAATGACGTTGAACCATGGATTTGTTTTGTTTTGTTAATAACCTAAACCAACATAAAATTATAATTTTGACTACATTATTTAGTAAAGGCCTAATTGATGATAATATATAGCCTGCCCCTAATAGTCCTCTGGGGCGATATACAAAATACAGGGAATCATGTTATAGCCTACTTACTGATACTGATGCTGATTGGAGAGGATGCAGCTTGAAGGTTGTTGATATTTCAGTTCAAAATGGAATCAAATAACACCTCTCCCTCTCCACCCAAAGTAACATTGTAGGTCCTACACCTCTCCTGCTAAATTAAAATTGTAGGCCCTAACTGTTTTCCTACTGCACCAGGATTTTACAATTTTTACAAGTGTACACACTAAGTGGAAAGCAAGGATTAAAATGCAGACTGCGATTTTAAATGGGTGACTTTTTATCTATCAGCACAATGCTACAGTAGGCTATGTTTTCTCTAAGAATTCAGCTCAATATTACTACAAGACTGGTGTTTTAACAAGCATGCCAGGAGCATAACAAGCATGGCAAGCATGGGGCACCAGGTTCACGGAGGTGTAGAGCTGTACAAATGTGAAATGACAGTGTTAGCTAAACTATGTACTGAGGTAGACAGGCTTTGTGATTAAAACTATATGAAAACCAATAGTCTGCCACTCAGTAGCCTACACACGACAGAAATTAAAATTCAATATCAGCATCATGAGGTTGTTATCATTATCGAAAATCCCAACAGGGCGAACCCGACGCAAAGCCAAAACGACAAACAAACAAAAAGAAACTTCATAAATGATGTCTTGTTGGCCTTTACCGTTTCATGTAGCCTGACGTCGTCATACTAAATTCTAGTTTGAATTTGAGTCTGATACTGCTCCATTGGGATGTGATTATGGGGCGTGTTTCAACCGATACAGGGGGGAAATGCATCTGTACTCAATTGGATAGACCTAACCAATTAGAGCAACGAAATACTGCAGCTTGTCATGAGTTGTAAGAAGAACACCTTGACATTGACGCCTTGACATTGTTTTTTGGTATTTTTTTTTTAAGTTGTTGCGCTATCAATATCTTGTACAACACCCAATAGCGAAATGTAAGACCACGAAATACGTAGCAGGCCAGGCTATTCAAACATTCATTCATTTTTAAAAATAATTCCGTTCACACCGATGCTAAAAACAGCTGGAGAAAGGTGTCGCAAACCCCTCAAGCAAACAGGTGGCCAATCAGAGATTTCAAACAAACGAGGGAACAATACAAAAATGATGTCACAATACAAAAATGGCGTTTTCCCTTCATTATGCCTACATTCAAAAGCGAAACCGGAGTTTCCCAGGAGGCTCCCATATATACCATATATTTGGCCGTAGTTTTCATGTGTTTTTCCTATGTGTAAAGGAAAGGCCAAACCACATGTAATTACATTTTTCCTATGTGTAAACAGGGTCTTAAAAGCCATCTGTCTAGCTTCTAGCGTCAGTGTTTTTGTTGCAAACAAAATCAACTGAAGCATGCTCAGATGACGTGATAGACGAGGCACTGTTGCTCATCTGTCCATCATCGTACATGAAACATTACCATCTACAGTCGCAAGAGGGTGCTCTAGACTTGTGGAATGAGATCGGGAGCTTGTTGAATTTGCGACAGGTCAGACATTTTTTTTTTATACTTAAGCCCAAAAGTTAGAGGGGGTTCTGGGGTGTCACCACCGAGAAAACGAACACGACTAACCACTCGGTGAGTTGCACAGTTTTGAAAACGAACGTTAAGGGTTGTTTTAAGGACATGTTTGTGCATGCCTGTAGGCAGAGACTCTGAAGTAGTCAAAGGCGATTTAAAACGAGTCAGAAAAGTCGAGACAGGACCCGTCGTCAAAATTTCGGTGTCCACCACTCTAGTTCATCCAAAACAAACCAAAAAAGGGACTCAAAGTGCTAAATACCGGAATTATCCTTTAATTTGCAGCAGGCTATTATCAGGCTGAAAGAAAAAGAAACTAAATGTTTCCCTGATCAAGATATAGTATACTTCTTAATTTTGTGCCATCAAATATAGAGACATAAAATTAAATGGTAGCCTAATGGAGTGTCCATTCAATGTGCGCGTCTCCGCAAGTTACTGACAAACTGAACTACTCGTGGACAGGCGTGCACGAAAAAAAGGAAATAGGAACTTGTTCTAGGTCTAACAGGGGTGAATATCGTAGCAAATAGCCTATGGCGATGGCAGCTTAAAAAAACAACAACATTTATTTCAGTCATCTCACTGAAATGAACATAGAATGTGGCCTGTTGCGCAAATAAATTAATTAGGGAGATGATCTGGATCTCTGTTAACCCGAAAGCTAGTTTTCCTAACATCTCCATTGTTGACGTGAAATATGTCTCCATAGTGTCAAGCAGTGAAGTGACATCCGTGACGAATGGTGCCGGGACACTGTAGTAGTATGCAAACACTGCTCACCACTGGCAGAGTTTATGATCATAAAGTGCCGTCCTTTTTACCTGCCAAGGGAAATTACTGCGATTCTGCTAGTCGCAGTATACATCCCGCCTACCAACAACAACAGCGATAAGAACGCGGCTCTTAGTGAACTGTACCAGGCTGTCAGTGAACAACAGACGGCACACCCAGACGGTTTCACCATCTTCACTGGAGATTTTAACCATGCTGATCTCAAAACTGTACTTCCAAAGCTACACCAGCATGTTGATTTTCCAACAAGAGGAGATAACATCCTGGACCTGGTCTACACTACACACAAAGGAGCATACAAAGCCACCCCCCTCCCCCACATTGGACTTTCAGACCATATCACTGTTATGCTAATGCCCGCATACAGACAAAGGGTAAAAGCGAACAAACCGGTTCGTAAGCAGGTAAAAGTGTGGCCTGAGGGAGCCTCCGATGCTCTTCAAGACTGCTTTGACACAACAGACTGGGAAATGTTTAAGCAGGCAGCCACTTACAACAACCGGACAGACATAGAGGAGTATACAGACACTGTAACCTCTTACATCACCAAGTGCATCGATGATGTGACCCACACAAAAGACATCATCACTCGGGCTAACTGGAAGCCATGGCTGACAGGGGATGTCCTCAGGCTGCTGAGGGCCAGAGACAAAGCCTACAGAGCTGGGGATGAAGCTGGCATGAGAACAGCGAGAGCCAACCTGTCCCGTGGCATCAAGGAAGCAAAAAAGGAATACACTCACAAGATAACCACCCACTTCAAAGACAGCAGGAACGCACAAAGCCTATGGCAGGGCATTCAGGCCCTCACGGACTACAAGCCCGCGCCACAGAGCTGTGAGAGCAACATCCCTCTGCTCAACAACCTGAACCGCTTCTTTGCTCGCTTTGAAGCACAAAACAGCACCTGCCCACAGAAGACACATCCCCCTCTACATGAGCAGCCCCTGTGCCTCTCTGCCGACAGCGTGAAGAGGACACTTGCTGCTATCAACACCCGTAAGGCAACAGGTCCAGACAACATCCCAGGTCGTGCGCTGAAGGACTGCGCAGGGGAGCTTAAGGATGTCTTCACAGACATCTTTAACACTTCCCTGAAGCAAGCCATCGTCCCATCATGTTTCAAAGCTGCCACCATCATACCTGTGCCGAAGAAAACTGCTCCATCCTGCTTCAATGACTACCGCCCTGTGGCACTGACACCCATCATCATGAAGTGCTTCGAGCGGCTTGTCATGTCACATATCAAAGCCATTCCCCCCCCCACCCTGGACCCCTTCCAGTTTGCATACCGAGCCAAGCGGTCTACAGAGGATGCAATCTGCTCTGCCCTCCACCCAGCCCTCACCCACCTGGAAAAAAGAGACTCATATGTGAGATTGCTGTTTATAGACTTCAGTTCTGCATTCAACACCATAATACCACAACAACTCATCTGCAAACTTGACAAACTGGGACTCAGTACCTACCTCTGCAACTGGCCACTGGACTTCCTCTGTCAGAGGCCCCAAGTAGTACGTGTTGGCAACAATACCTCAAGCAGCATCACACTGAGCACAGGGGCCCCCCAAGGCTGCGTGCTCAGTCCGCTGCTCTTCACCCTGCTGACGCATGACTGCACTGCAACCTACAGCAACAATCACATAGTGAAATTTGCTGACGACACAACTCTGGTGGGTCTCATCACTAAGGGCGACGAGACTCAATACAGGTTGGAGGTCGACCATCTGACCACGTGGTGCAGGGACAACAACCTCCTGCTGAACGTCAGCAAGACCAAAGAGATTGTTGTTGACTTCCGGAGAGGTCACACCCAACACCTGCCACTGACCATCGATGGTGCTGTGGTGGAGAGAGCGAGCAGCACCAAATTCCTGGGGGTGCACATCAGTGAAGACCTCTCCTGGACCACCAACACTGCATCACTGGCGAAGAGAGCTCAGCGCCGCCTGTACTTCCTGCGGAAACTCAGGCGAGCAAGTGCTCCACCAGCCATCATGACCACATTCTACCGAGGCACCATTGAGAGCATCCTCTCCAGCTGTATCGCTGTGTGGGGCGGAAGCTGCACTGAATACAACAGGAAAGCCCTGCAGCGCATAGTGAACACAGCTGGAAGGATTATTGGTGCTTCACTCCCCTCCCTGAAGGACATTTACACCACCCACCTCACCCGCAAGGCGACCAAAATTGTGAGTGATGCAAGTCACCCCGCTCACAATCTGTTTGATCTACTGCCCTCTGGGAAGAGGTACAGAAGCCTGCACTCCCGCACTACCAGACTCACCAACAGCTTCATACACCAAGCTGTAAGGATGCTGAACTCTCTCCCTCCTCTCCCCCCTCCACCCTCAGCTACATAACATCCTGGACATTGGACCCAAAATGGCCGCCTGCACTACTCCACTTGCACACTTGCACACTTGTACACTTTACAACTTGGTGTTGTTGTCCTGAAAACACAACACTTCTGCTGCTCTTACATAACTTGCACCACTATGCCACTTTCTTTCTTACTTAGGTCAAACAGAACTACCCAAGCCTTTTATTGGCCTGACTTTGCACTAGTATTTTATTGACTGTCTATGCACAATTTCAACCAAATTTTGCTGCTCTTATTTTTTCATTATTATATGTGCCCTCTTATTTACTTATTTACTTACTTTTTTGTTTACTTGAATGTTATGTTTGTCTGTGGACCTAAATTGGCAAAATATGTCTTGTCTTCACCGTGGGATAGTGAGAAACGTAATTTCGATCTCTTTGTATGTCTGGAACATGTGAAGAAATTGACAATAAAGCTGACTTTGACTTTGACTTTGATATGCAGACAGCCAATTTTCACGTCACCGGAGTCAGAAAGAAGCAACCAAGCTTGCTTGCTCTGTTAGGTATTTCTGTCCATTCCAAACTGTGTTAAAAGTATAAGTAGTATAAGTATAAAGTATGGTGTATAAAAAATGGTGTATTTAACAGGCAGAATAAAAAAAAATCCCGGAAACAATGCCTCTTTAACTAATTCCTTAAACTGGCAAAGCTGTTAAAAGTGTTGAGTGTTTTTTTAAGTAGCTGTAATTCTCAGGCTGTTTTGACCCACCTAGAAACTCCTTTCAGTGAGACACTAACTACTCTGGCATACGACTGTACACTACCTTTTTCCTCAGAGACCAGGGAGGCCCAATCAACAACAAGAAGGATTGACACTACAGTTTCAAAATCAAAAGTGGTTGTGGTAAACGGTTGTAGTAACGCCTGCAGACATCAAAAATTGCAGTCAGAAGAATGTGCTGGACCAATGATTTTAAAGTTAATGCAAAGTCTACACCCATCACAATGCTAGCGTTGGAAATGTTATCTAAACATGAGGCCAGACTCTATTCACAAAGTTGTTGATCTACTACACATTTTGTCAGCATTGAATTGAGGAATTGAGCTGACTGTGTGATTTCTATGCATCAAATGTAACATGCAACACAACCGCTTACTTGGGCGATATCCCCTTAATTGGCCCTTGATAATGTACAGTAAAACATTGCAATGTACGATGCTATTGCCGGTGTGTGTGTGTGTGGGGGGGGGGGGGGGGGGGGTGTAATACACTACAACTGCATTACATTTAAGTTACTTTCACCAAAATACCTGGAAATATGGATTTAGCTTGGCATTCTAAATGTAGCTTATTACGCTGAATGCAGCTCATTACACATCCAGTGGAGGGCGATGTGGTATATAGCATAATGACTGAGCTAGGCAACAGTAGAATGTAATAGACACAGTGATGGCTCATGACTCAATACAAGAAACAATCATAGCCAGCATTTTGTTAGTCTGGTAAATTGTGATAGAAATACTGCAACTTTAGGCCTACTCATTAAAATCAATAGAGAGCCCACTACATTGTAACCTAAAGTCTAAAGACATGACAAGATGGGCTACACAATCTTTTTTGCATTTCTATTCCTTTATTCTCTGTAATTCAAGTTCACAGCACAAAGTTGGCAGGCATGCATTGGAAGAGCATAATTTATGCTTTATCAAGAATCAAAAAGATTAGCATGGCACAGCTCTACAGTGTTTCCCACAGAATTGGATTAAATTTATGGCGGTAGCTGACTTAGACAACGGGGGGGGGTTGTTGGTGCTTGGGTCTTGGTGCTTGGTCGTCTTGGTAGTGTATTCATAGGTGCCATCTACGTCACTATCAAATAGAACGCCGCCATATTTACGACCGATCTCGCCCAGTATGGCCGCCCACACTGCACATTTGAATGTGTGTGAGAGAGAGATATGTGGAGAAAATTTCAATTTTAGGCTCCGATCCTTATTTGTTACCCCCAGATTTATTTTGTCCCTTATGATCTGCCCCAGGCTTGCCCAATTGGCTTTCCGCGATACAGTAGGCTATAGCCTACCTTGTTCATAACCCCTCCCCGTAGGCTACAGTGGAAGGTATTCAAGAGTAGGCTAGCCTATAGGAGAGCTGGGACGATTGAAACACGGGTGAAACATTCCAGTTTTCTCCGAGTGTAGGCTAATGATGACAGACAAACGTCCTTCTATCAGCCAAATATCTTCCTGCTATGTCATTGTATCACGGAGTTACAGGCGATAAACGAGTTTTGATGCGCAAAAGTAAACTTCATTAGAGGTTATTTTTTGATTGTTAGCCTAATGAGTATTTTTCATTTAAAGGTTCGACTTCATGATTATTCAGTAGACCATTTAGTTCTCCACAATCCCAGACTTTCATATCGCATGCTTGTTTACATGGAAAGCAAAACAAGCTAGGCCTAGTGATAGGCTATGTCTGTGTCGGAACGATTGAAACAAGCTTCAATCGTGCCGACCAGGCTGTAACTCCATGTATTTTAATTAAATGCACAAATATCTGTGTTTAAACAATCATTTATGGAGGTGAGACATGGAAAAACAGTTTTAGGAAGATGAAAATGCATTTGGGCCCACAGGGGGTCGAGTTTTCCCATGTTATCCATGGAGACTGACGGCCGGGTCGTTAAGCCTAGGCCTACTTATTTGGATGTGCCGTGGCCTAACCCACGTAAAAACCTAGTGAAACGACATTTCCAACAATATAAACATGATATAAATGGGAAAGCTTACCGTTCTAGCTATAAACATTGCAGAATCATCCACAGGGCATGATATTTCAAAAACAGCACGCTTCACGATGATGGCAATGAGTTATCAGACATGCACGAAGAGGCTGCAACAATCTATCTAAAATAACCCCTATTGGGAGTAGGCCTACCATGTAGATGTAGGTTATAGTGACCAAATATTAGCTTTCAGTGTGGTACGATCGGTATGTAGGCTAAATTAGGTTTAGACCTAATTAAAAAGTGTTTCAACTGCTCCCCTGCCTATCAATATGCTGTGGCTGTATGGGTCAAAAACGTAAAAGTGCGGCACCTGGCCACAAATGATTTATATTTAATCATGGGAAATGTAAGTATTATGTAAAAACAATTCAAATGTATGATTTTGGTGGTAGTTTACTTTTACTACATGTAGTGAGTTCTAAGATAGCAAGCTAGACTACCACTCATTTTAGTGTCATTTAGCTCACAGCTAGCTGTCATTAATCTAGGGTGACCAGATTTCCCCGGTCCCGATTTCGGTGACCTGTCCCCGGTTTTCACTGTGACTGACAGACCCGAAATCGGAATAAAAGAAAGAAAGAAAACACTGACCAAACGTACAGTTGCGCACCCTTCACGCACAGGCTCAAGCCAGTCAAAGCAAGCGCTCAGCTCAGACCTCCAAGATGTTCTAGAATGCCCATATTTCTGGTAGGCTATTTCGATTGGTGGAATAGCAGCGCGGTAGAATCTTTGAAATGAAACCACTTGTGCGGGGGAATTATTAAACTATTCATCACGAACGTGTCAGCTGCTCAAGTCCAGGTTAACTAAAATTGCGTAGTACCCGTCACACAGATAGCATATCATACGCAGATATGATAACGTGAACGGCCGGAATCTAAGCTTTCCAATTATATTAGCGCCAAATTGCTGTGATAAATGGTTCGCGAGAAAATTAACAATGAACTTATGTGACAACTCGGTAGGCCTACAACAAGCGGTTCCCGAGTAGTCCGGTTTTGAAATTGCAACAAGTTTCTACATGGTGTCCAACTTTGGGCCAAAATTATAATGTAGCCCTATTCTCATGTAAACGATTTATGTCAGTAGGCCTACAAACATTTTTGTAAATTGTTTAGCCAGAGTAGGCCTATCCCACCATAATGGTTCTCCTATTGCCAGATTCCAGACAGTCACCTACAAATATGAATAGCCTATATTTCTACTGGCATGCTTCCTAGTGACATTAAGACAAAAATATAAAGGAAAAAAGCATGAGACGTGAGTTATTTTTTTTTCTTGATATAAGACTGACAACACATAGGCCCTATGCTACATAAGACAAATATTATCACATCATACATTCTCAGATATGGGTAAAGCACAGACTGTCTTGAAAAAAAGAAGATAGGCATTACAATGACCAAAATAACTAGCTAGATTAACTATCTGAACAACACGGCCACTAGGATATAATTTCATGGAGTGCTAAAATGTACTATTTTGGACCATTTCTGAACTGTGAAACTGTGAAGAAAATATGCTTTGTGGATGGGCAATATCAGAACTTATTGCAATATTATAACTATTCCACCTGTGTGTGCATGGTTAAAATTCTGAAGTGGAAGTTTAGGCTACAGCACAAACATTTCCATCCATAGATAAGAAATTAAGTCTAACCTATTTTCTTACGGGGGAGCATGCCCCCGAACCCCCCTAGGGGGTCTTGTGGAGATCTAGTCTAGTGATGCCCCTGGGACAGTGTCCCCGTTTTAAGTTTACAACGATTAAAACGTTACACGTCCCCGGATTTTGTCTCAGAAATCTGGTCACCTTACATTAATCTGGATAATGTCCTTTAATGTAAGATGTGTTTATACGTATTTTATACACTCCATGGTTTATACTCATTGAAAGAACATGAAGGGAAGGGAAACGAGGCGATTGTGACTTTATGGGAGCAGTTTGTGGTGGGTTATCAGCTGTTAGCTGTCAGACGGTCAGCTGTTGTGTGACCACTGGGCGGCTGAGCTGCCCGAATCGGTCATAAAGATGGCGGCGTAAAGCTACAGTGACGTCATGAGACACAAACGAATAGGTCTAATTGAGTGCCTCACATAAGACGTTGGTGAGTAACACAGTTAAAAGGCTGCTGATGTGTGGATGCAATTAATAATGTTTTCTACATAGTTAAAATAAAGATTGTACTTCTCCTTGGGACAAGCACTTTTGAATTTTGGAAAACACTTTTCCATTTACATCGGGATTTTGTAAACATTCAGTGTCAGTGAATAAAATGAGCCCTTCAACGAAACAAGCAGCTGTAAGTAGGCTACACATGATAAATTCGACATCCAAACCGTATTCTAACGTTAGCTTTGAGATACTGCTTGATTGCATAACTTAACTTAGTTTAGTCTCTTCAATGTAGCCTACTGTTGTGATAAGACCTTAGCAGAGTTAACTTCAATGCAGCAGTTTTGAACAAATTTGCGCAGCATGGTCACGATGCTAAGCGGATTTAATAGCAATTTAGCCAGACGTCTTCTATGCAATGCTTCTACAGTATGCGGCAACAACAATCCTTCAACAATCGTGAATATTTTGTTAAATGCACATGCAGAGGAGGGGCAGCGGGGGCTACGAGAGTGAGTGGGGCGGGGTAAGGAAAGGATGCGTGCGTAAATAGCGCAGCTCAATGGCAATGCAAAGATTTGATCTTATATTTAATTTAATTAAAATTAAATTGAATTAAACATAGAATATTAATATGTGGCGGCCGATTTTGATTTAATGGCGCACCGCCACAGATTAGTCAATGTATGGGAAACACTAGCTCTAGATGTTTTGTTAAATCACTTGTGCTATTTTGCGAGGTAGAGTGATCTTTCGATTTCGCACACAAAGTGCACTTAACTGTTATGTTCTTCATATCCTTGTCTCTGACAAATGAAAATTAATGAGTGTATGTCCATCTCACAAATGTAGAGTCTGACTTTGAGTTTGCCGCAGTCTAGCCTGGCGAGCCAGACCCACATTAAAATGTAGGGTCTGGGCACTCACCGTTCGCAGTCCGAGGGGCGGGATAATCAGTTGTCTTTCAAATTCCCTCTGCACGCAATAGGACGCAATAGGATATTTGTTTTCAAGTAGCAGGGAATTCAAGCCAAACCGTTGCTACTCTGCCATCAATCATTATGTTAAGCCCACCAAACGACTCTATACACGATTTCAATGCCTGATTAAGTTTCAATTTCTGGAGCTCACAAGCCAACGGAGAGTTGCTAGACTAGCCCTGGCAGCAAATGTAATTTGCTGCCGCTAGGGGCGCGTCTAGATTTCTAGGCTAGCCGCAGTCATCTTCAACCAGTAACAGGAAATAACGTTCTACTATTTGCACAGAATTTTTATCCTCTGCTGATCTCCCGGTGTTGTTGGCGAATTTGTATTAAAATAAAACACCACTTAACCCTTAGAACCCGATTGACACAAAGTGCGTCAAAAAACACACCCTTTCTTCTCTGTTACATTACTTCGGAACTGTTCATTTCCGCGAGATGAAACCTTTATTGCATGACAGAGCAGAAGTGAGGCTTTCCAAAGAGACTACACACTTATCTGTACGATCAAGTACGAAAATAAAAAAAAATCATGAAATTAAATCAAATTGCATCATATTTACAGTCTATACTTCTCTGCGTTTACCTGCGCACCCATTGCTCTCGTTTGAATTACTCGCGAACCCGAGATCGCATAGATATGGCTAGGGCTGAAACGATTCATCGAGTTACTCGAATAACTCGATTACAAAAATTACTCGAGGATAAAACCCTGCCTCGAAGCCTCGTTAAATTCCTATGACGCGCACTATACACGCAGGGATTTGATTGTACCACACGGACCGTTGTTCAGGAAGCACACCACTAGCGCGTGAATCGTGATACATTATGAATTTAGCTGGCGCGATGGCGGAGTCAAGATGTCCATAAATGGCAGAGAATGTCTAAAGTTTTCAAGTAAAGTTTTGGGATCTTTACATACTCAAAAAGGAAAAGAACACAAGCATCTGAACCGAAAACATCCACTCCATGCTGTTTCACCAAGCGTCAATATAATAGGCTATCTAGCCTATCTGTGTAGCCTACAATGATGTTGGCTGATTTTAATCACATACTGTATTTGTAGCGATGTCGTGATATACCGGTAATGTTTAGCTTTGATGTTTTTAAGTAGTAAGCTTAAGAACCCCTTATACACGCATGCACCCTCATCTTCCCTCACGCACCGCACGCGTGCACGCACACACACACACACACAGGTTGCTAGGTTACCATAGCAAATTAGGGGTTTGCACGGACATCACGTTCTGGCCGGTAACTATGGTAACCCAGCACGCGCGGCCATATTGGCGATACTCGGTGAATGAAGTACAATGGAGTATTATGCACTTTGGATATCTTACGTGATTGTAGCCGTGTCTAAACAACAGAAAAGCTCATCAAAATGCGTCTAAGATGCAAAGGCATATAGGGCAGGACTTGGACTACAAAAAAAATGTGCGATGTTTCGAGAAATTACAGTTTATTGGCAGCGCAGATCCATATGAGTTGGGTGAGGGAGACGAAGTACCAAGTTCAACCACAAGCGCCCCCCTTCCTCTGATAACTTCTGGCATTATTCTCCTTTCTCCCTGTTTTTTTAATACCTTTTGGAAGTCGATACCTACATCAGATGTTTTTCTCAGTCTGACCTATTGGTACAACCTAAAACACGGCAATAATTAACCATTTTCCTTGACGATGTTCTAATGAGGCGAGTATCTCCAATATGGGAACGTCCAAATTGATGTCAGGTCTAGATTACAGCATGAAACTTGTGCATATTAATACATTACATTGCTTTCCCTCTTCTTCCTCCCAGCACTTCACAACATAGTATGGACAGCTTTGTTCGCCCAGCTAAGTCATGCACAAGAGGCTGCAATTTTACAGAGAGCATTTTGAACATTATTTAATTGTTGGCACTGGCACTTATAAACACTAAATAGGTAAATTGCAATAAATGGGCTTAGTTTTGGAGCCAAATGTTGGAGTTAGAATAAATACCTCTGTGCCAATTGCTTGATCATTTTACAGCCATGTCATTGTCGTTATGCATTATTTGTTTTGGTTGTTTAAAAATGCAATTCAAGGCTCACATTGCATCCCATTTTGTTCAACAAAGAAACACCTTTTTTGCCTTTACTTTGTTCATGGCAATGCAGTAAAAAGTTGAGAATCATTATGAGTGCATACACCTAGGCACACACTGGCTAACATGCAAACTCGGGTCAAGTGGAGCGCAGAAAGGTCATTTTTCATCACTAAATAAAAAATGGCATTTATTTCTGTAAATCACACACCACATATATCTGTAAATTGCTCAGCCCCAGAGTATCCTTACAACATGGCAATTATATTGCCCGATTCAGGACTGTCTGCCCTACGCACACATGAAATGCATGTAGAGCTATGAGCTTGCTGTGGTGAGATACATGTCAAAATATAACAATTTTTATAATATGCTTTTTATATTTTAATTCTTTAAAAATCAAAATAAAATCAATGTTAGTACTAATACATGACATGATGGCAGATCTGGATAGCCTAGACTGCTGAAAAAAACAATATATAATATGTGTGTGTGGAACTTACAATGACCAGAATAATTCCTTATGAATAAAGATAGTGAAAATGCCCTAAAAACAGCTTAGGGTTCTGAGGGTTAATGTCGGGTTAAAATGCTTTGTAACGCACGTTACTGAAATTTGTACCGAGTAAAATATTACCCTTTTTTTATGGCTAACATTACCGCGTTACAGCAAAAAGCAATACATTACAGTAATAGCATTACTTTTGTAACACGTTACTCCCAACCCTGCTTAACAAGCACTTCCCTGCTACCTCCTTTAGACCACACTTCAACTACAACCCCAAATCAGAAAATGTAGGGACATTGTGTAAAATGCTAATAAAAACAGAATGTAATAATCTGCAAGTCATATTTAGTTGCAAAAAGGACACAGACAACATATCAAATGTTGAAAATGACAAATTTGACTATTTCATGGGAAATATATGTTAATTTTGAATGTGATATCAGCAACATGTTTCAGAAAAGTTGGGACAGGGTAACAAATGCTGGAAAAGTCTTGTGTAATCTAGGTAGGAATTTCACGGGTTTACAGGCCACGGTGGCCTTGGTGCCCCCTTCTTTCAATATTCTGCTTTGTGTCCTACTAATAGCGATGTTTATTTAGCCTGTGGCCTATCAAAATAATCTTAGCATTCACAGCGCAAATTAATTTAGTCTTTTACCCAGTGGAGAAAGTGACAGCGCAAGAAAGTGCGTCCAAATTCACCCATTCTTCTCAGTTGAACTACTCGCGAAGTAGCCTATTCATCACACAGACATCACAAGTATCACATGAAAGAGCTTTTCTCAGCTTTTAAACGATGTTAGCCGATAATTGCTGTGTTGAACGGTTCGCGAGAAAAGTATCATGCATTCTACTGAAGGTTTTGCGTCCATGATCTCCCTACCCATTCATCTCGGTGGAATACTTCACAAACCCTTTTTTTAACACATGACAAACCACATATCAGAATAAACAGCAGACCTTACGGAACACAAAGGTGTAAAGCAGTCCCTTGTACAGTTAGCCGTTCCAGAGTAATCCAGTTTTGAATTTGCAGTACATTTCGACATGCATGGATGTCTCCAAATTTGGGCTTTAAGTTTTACAATGTGTTTAAATTGTTCCACATGATTTCATAACGGGCCAAATACAAAATAAATGTTACAAATATCGCCTAGATATTGGTAAATCAGAGGACAGCTGACTAAGAGTTTGTGAAAGTAGCCTTAATGATCACAAAATGCTAAGCATGCATCTAGGCTATTTGAGTTTCTTAAAGCTGAGCTGTGCTACATTTAAATTGTTCAATACATGATTTCATAGCAGGCCAAATATAAAATAAATTTTATATATAGCCTAGATATCTGTTTTTATTAGATGATCAGATGATTTACAGTTATATGTAATATGTCATGTTTCATGTTTTTGTAATGTTTCATACAGTGATGCAGGTCTACTGCAGTGAATAGGCTAAATACAACTTTGATCATTTTATAGCCTACTACTGTATAGTTAACTTTGGCCTTGGTGCCCTGACATGTGGCCTTTGTGCCCCCCACCAAATATGCCCAACTGAAGGCCAAGTGGCCTTGCCCCCAGAATGGTGAAATTCCAAGCCTGTGTGTAATGATAAAGACATCAAAAGGAGGAATGTTTCACAACTGATTAGGGTAACTGGCAACACGATTGGCTATGTAAAAGAGCATCCCAGAGAGGCAGAGTCTCTTAAAAGTAAAGATGTAGGGGTATTCATCACTAAGTGTAAATCTGTGTGCACAAATGATAAAACAATGTAATTTTAGTGCTTCTTAACATAACATAAAATTGTGAAGTATTTGGGGAGTTCATCATTTACAGGACATAATATAATTAAAACATTCAGACAATCCAGAGAAATCTTTGCAAACAAGGGATAGAGCTGAGAAACAATATAGGATGGCCGTGTTCTTTTGAACCTAAGATGGCACTGCATCAAAACCAGATCTGTTTCTGTAAAGAAAATCATTGTAAGGGGTCAGGAAAACCTCTAATAATCATTTTCTATGTGCACAGTTAGATACTCAATTCAAAAACTTTAAACCATGCAACAGCCAAAATTGTATTGAGACATGATACAGAAAATACCAACGTCTTATCTGGGCCTGAGCTTGTTTAAAATTAGTCTAGAGGAATACGCCTGGATTCAGGGGAAAATAGGGCGGGGGAATGTTTCTGATTTGGAACAAAGCTTTTTTCAATAGCCAATCGCAGAGAGGTGGCAGACCTTGTGAGAATGCACATGTACTGGGTGTTTCATGAAAATACCGCCGACAGTGGACTAACAACCAAAACATTGGTGTTTAGTTTGCCTTTGTAGCCATCTCTACTTAGGCAAATGAGACATAACTTCTGCAGAGGTTTAAAGCAATGTTGTTACAAACTTCAATTTCTTTAAAAATCGACTCTAAACATGCTTCAATTATGTTTGTATCGGCTGCTATTTTGCACTAGTTTCAGTAGGAACTTTTCCCCATGAACACAACGGAAGTGAGATCAATAGGCGTCTCTGAAAGTAGCTGTTTTCCGGTTGTGAGGGTTTTGGCCCAGAAGTTTGTTCAGCATGATGCAAGCTTCTGGTACTACCCAGATTAGTTTAAAATGGACTGAGGTAACATGGAAAAAGGTCCTGTGTTTAGACCAATCAAAATTTGCAAATCTTTTTGGAAATCATGGACTCATCTGGGCTAAAGAGGAGAGGGCCTATCCAAGTATCCAACCTATCCAACTTGTTTTAGTGCTCAGTTTGAAACCCAACATCTTTGACTGTGTGGAGGTGCATTAGTGCCTACAGCATGGGCATCTTGCACATCTGGCAAGGCACAATCAATTCTGAATTATGTACTGTATACCGCTTTTGAGCAACATATACTGCCATCCAGGCAATGTCTTTTCCAGGGAATACCTTAAATATGTCAGGAAAACAATGCCAACATGAATTCTGCACATATTTAAACAGTATCCATAGAGGAAGAGAAATGGCCTGTCTGCAATCCAGACCTGTTAAATTAGGAAGGAATGGGACAACATTTCATTCTCAAAACTCTAGCAACTGGTCTCCTCAGTTCCTAAACATTTACAGAATGTTGTTAAAGGAACCATATGTAAGAAATGTATTTCAATTAATCATAACATGGCCCTGATATGTCACTAGACATTAAAAAATCATGTTCATTTCAAATACTACTTCAAATATCACTGACAACAGTAGTCCGGCCAGGATATTGTCATTTAAAAAGTGAAGTTGCAGCCCTCAACTGATGTTGATGTTGTGTTTTGTCATGTCATGTTGTGTTTTGGCCTGATGCGCCACCCTCCACCTATCTACTAATCACAAAGTCAGTAGTGTTTCGGCATCTGGGTTGGCAGCCTTGAGTCAGAGGGGAGGGGGAGGGGATACACCGTTCTACAGTAATTTGAAAGTGATTGCAGTACCAGTTTTGGCCACAATCTTACATATGGTTCCTTTAAATTAAGGGGTGAAGCAGCACAGTGGTGAACATTCCTCGTCTCAACTTTTTTTGAAACATGTTGCTGGCATCACATTCAAAAAAATGTATCAAATTCAAAATATATATTTTCATGAAATAGTCCAAATTTTCATTTTCAACATTTGATATGTTGTCTATGTCCTTTTTGCTGCTAAATATGGGTTAACAAGACTTGTATATTAACACATTGTGTTTTTAATTGCATTTCTTGGGGCTGTAGTACTTAAACTTCTTCACACTCATCCTCTGGTGGTAGTATTTATTGTAGTACTATTTATTATTACCTATGGTCTCCTTTGTAATGTAGCTTGAATGTTATTCCTCATATTGTAAGTAATGTTGGAGAAAAGTGTCTACTAAATAAATAAATGTAGGAAGTTCATTATTGGAATCAGCTCTGAGTAGGAAGTTCATTACAAATAGCACTTACAGTACAAGTGAATCTCTGGAAATGGAGAAGTTTGAAAAGTTGACTTTCATTCAGCGCCAGATAAGGTTCCATATATGTTTATTTTACAATCCAAAACATGTCGAAAGAGGACCTGCTACGATGGTTGAACTCCATGCCTAATTTGTGTGCCACTTTTGTTTGAAAAATGGCATGTTACTGTAGCTTTACTGTCAGCAAATTTCTTATTCTACAGGGAAAACCACAAAATGTTGTTCAGTCCTTCAATCATTTGAATATGACATGTCCATTAAGGAGATATGGAAAATTTAACAGTGTCCTAAAATATTTTGTCTTCATGTGCTTCAACAACCATCTGTGGTCAGCAAATGTGTTTTTCAGCTGGCGAGTAAGACAGGTGGTTTAACAGTCAGTGCTCTAAGTAAGAACATTTGATATAAGCATTATAATATTGTGATAGAAATCGGCAAATATGGTTCATACTTTCCAAAGTAAAGATACTGTAGACTACACTATATCTATTATCTATTCTTCGTTAAGAATTGGAATAGAATATGAATTTAATTAGAACTAAGCTTTTGAAATGCATTCAGAATGTTTTCAATAGCAAGGAAGTGCACTCTATTTTCTATTCAAGTCGATGACTAAAAATTTGATGAGTGCAAAAATATATCTTTTTTTTATTTGAAATGTGACTGCTCCAGAATCTGTTTCAGAATTTGTAAAGTATTTAATGTGTTATCTTATTATTAATTATCTAATTTTAATCAATGCCATTGTTGTTTGTCTGAAAGTACATGTTTGTGTTTTATTCTGAGGCTTGGTGGTACAGTGCTTTTGTTGAGTGTTCAGTCCCTCTTTGATGGAAGCCAGACACAAAACAGTAGGTGATCCGTTTAGCTTGAATGGTTTTCCTCAGGGACAGGTTGAATAATTTGCTCTTGGGACTGGATTGAAAGGCTGCAACAGTGGTTCTCCTCAGATACTTACCACAGGCTCTCAGGCTGTGTTTGGGTAAGATTGAGATCTACATTTCTGCAGTTGGAATGGCTGGAAGCTTTGGGGTCCATGTGTTTAATGACCTTAGTTACGTTTTGTGGCTTCATCTACTTTTTCTTTCACATTGAGTGGAGGCTAGTTATGCTTTAAAGGCACTGAGTGATAATTGCCATAAACCAGAACACCATGCTATACCTGCACACTGAGGATTTATAAGGGTAGAATTTCCCTCAAGCTTCCTGTAGGCATCTTGACCTCTCCCATGTCATTTATCCCTACGTGTTAATAGTCAGAAATGTACTTAGAAATGAAATGCACTTAAATGTCATCCAGCACAAGTCCTGTAAATTTAAATGGTTGTTTTTTGAAAATCGTTTATACATTACACTAGTGTAGTTGCTGTTGACCAGGTTTTATGTAATTTTCTGTATTTAACGGTGTCACTTGTGTAAAGTATGACAGTGAAGGGCTGACTTTCTGAAAATATAGATATATGATTGCTTATGCTATGTATATGCCATGTACATGAAACAGCCTTTATTGTATTTGCGGGTTGTATTTCAGCTTGTTTCTGCTATTGAGTAACGTTTCTGCCAAGGATATGACTATACCATACATTTAAAAGTATTCACACCCATTCACTTGTTCAACGCGTTGTTATGTTGCAGCCTTGTAGTAAAGTAATTTTGTTCAATTAATCATAAATGTTATAGAAAAACAAAAACTGAACTAAACTGTGCTAAATAAGTGACTGGATATGATTTGGAAAGCCTCACACACGTATAAGGTCTCACAGCTAACATATCAGAGCAAAATCCCGAACATGAGTCCCATGGAACTGTTTGCAGAGCTCAGATACAGCATTATGTCAAGGTGCAGACCTGGGGGAAGCCACACATAATCTGCTGCATTGAGGGCCTCAACACCTTAGCCCCCTGATTGGGGAAACCAAAGGTCTTGTAATCGGGTCCATCTGTCAAATAGCTTCAAAACTTCTTTTTGTGATTTAGCTTCTTCCAACTTTCTGTAACATTGTGAAATTTCAATTTTTTTTTGTCAAACTCAATTAATGCACAAATCTGAATAAAAAATGATCTGGTAAAAAAAAAAAATATCAGGCTATGATAGGCCATCAGCAGATGCAACATGATCCAGATTCCAGATAAAGATCTGGATCTGGCAATTAAACTTATATATTTAGATAGGCACTTGTGGAACAATACATTTTGGTACAGTAAAAAAAGGGCTAAGATTATGCAACAACCAGCAATGCATAGATAAGGAGCAGACAATTTTGATGTTCTTAGTTATGGAGAGTACTTTGCACAAATGTTGTAGCAGCATAGCATCAGGTAGAGGTTTGACACTGTTGTTTCTACACAAGTAGGAAAAAAGTGCATATCTAAGGCTCACACTTACTGTTAATGGATGTCATCTTAGAAATTCAAACTTGGAGTCGGAACAAACTGACAAAAATTACAAAATTACAACTTCAGGGAGCGTTCCATTTGCAACATTTGGCTCCTAACTGGAAAAAAACGACTTGGAAAACAAATTACAAGTACAAATTCTTAGAGCTGTCTGCCCAGTAAAACTCTACAATCTGGGGAGAATGGCTTTGGTATGAGAGATGACCAAGAACCCAATGCTGGTAAATCTTAATGAATCAGTAGTAGTACGATTGAATTGTGGAGAATCTAACATCTAATCAAAGTTGAAAATACGTGTTTTAAGCAGTGCCGTCTACTCTAACTTTTTTGTGAGTGATCCAAACAGCATAGAACTAGCTTATGTGGGCTTGTGTGTGCAGTGATTCCACAATGGTACGCAGCTCTTCCAACACAGATTGATCTCTCCTGATTAATTTACAGCCAAGTTAACATGTTGAATGTGGTTTATGCCGAATCTCTAATTACATCCGCTTGTCATGCAATAAGGTTGATTTTTACACATAGACGGTAAAAATAACGCTAAATAAGTAGGTGTAGGTGTGTAGGCTATATTAACAGTGGTATCTGTTTGGACCGCTGATTAAGTTGGATACTCAAATCAGTGTTGATAGTTATAAAATAAATATCTTCATATGCTTTTGTACAAAACATATAGACAATAAAAATGGAATTTAAAGAAGGTTAACAGTATTACCGAATTGCTGAATCGCTGTCAGAATCAACATTATCACTCGACAAGAGAATAATGGGATTAGACCTGTTTTCCGGTATTAATAGCCTTCTAATGTTTGCCATAAACCTCATTTGTGTCAAAGCTGTCAGGAAAAGGTTATAGGTATATATAAGGTATATGTTATATAATATGTATGGCTATTTATGACTTTAATCTGACGGGACAGTGGAGAGAGTGACAGGAAGCAAGTGGGAGAGAGAGATGGGGTGGGATCAGGAAATGACCCAGGCCGGACTCGAACACAGGTCCCAGTGGGCACGTGGGCTCGACGTATGGGCGCTGTAACAAGTTGCGCCACAGCGCCCCCCAGAGTTGCCCTACTTGGCTCTTTAGCTTGCATACTTGTTGCCAAGTAGCACAGTGTAATCAGATATTCCCATAATCCTGGTAGTTGCCTCTGAATTACTGGATCTAATAAAATAGTTTCACTTTTTTTTTCTGCCTCTTCTCATCAGCTTTCTTCCATAACCAAAAGATCCAGGACTGATGATGCTAGTGTAATTTGCAACTTGTTATTAAACATATTTTTGATTAAAAGTTGATATATTTTACTGACTGTCTTCAGTGAGCAAGAGTAGTGTGGAAATAGTAAGCTAGCACTGCTTTGTTTACATTTTGTTTCTCTGCACCCATATTGTGCCAGCATCAGAATGTGGCCTACGTGCTAGTTGATAGTGGGCTGTCGGTGTGGTATGCGTAGTAGTGCAGCTTTTTTCCACCCACATGGGCAACACAAAGCGACACGAAAGGACACAACAGATAGTCGGCATTGCAACATATGTTTTGAAGTCGGATAGGTGTTCATTTGCCTCAATGCGTTCAGAACTAAAGCTTTAATTTCTCAATAAATATATTATTTTGGGTGCTAGAATGATCTGCGAGTGTTTTTGACGAGACATCAATGATGAATGGCAAGAAAAAATAAACTAGACGTGAGATTTGATGTTCTGTAATTTTGTCCTGTATTAGTAGCCCTGTATTGTATATCCAATATATTGTAATGTATTGATTTTCAGGATACACCTATTCAAGAGGCTGAAATAAGACATCCCACAAATGTTATTGTTAACATTCAAATTCATAGACCTTTAAAAAAAAGAAAGTTATGACCTTTAAAAAAAAAGTTTGTTTTGTTGGGAAGTGGGGGTTGGTGCATTGTAGCCACCTGGCCCTGTGGCTACATGGCCTATACCCCATGTATCTGTTCTGCTCAGTTCAACTGAGCTTACATGTTGGTTTTGATCTAGGAGACTGGAGACTTTGCCTGCCCATTTGTTTTCTTTAATCTGTTCATTTATGTGTATTTTTATGGATTCACAGTAATTGTTTAAGAAGAAAAATCATGAAAATCAGAAAATCATGATTTTTTTTTTTTATTTACAGTAATTATTCATATTGCTTGGCAAAAAGAGCAGTGCTAAGAACAACATTTTAGAAAATGTGTCAACTGTCACAATAGATTGTTCTACAGCAATTCCATTACATTTACAAAACTGACTGTGGAATGTAGTCAGCAGAGCTTCATAGTGTGGAAAGTGAAACTTGAGAGAAACTTATAAGTGAGTTTTGCAGGAAAAGAGTTAATCAGAGAAGTCTGGAGATGTGTAACTGCTTTGTGCTAACGTGAAGGTTTTTTGATGGTCTGCTTTTTGTTGTACCAACACCTTTTGACAGTGAAAGAGACCTTCAAAACATTTCTAAATGATAGATGAGATTCTGTGAGTTGTGCCCTGCATCTTTCACAAATGACTTCTCTGCTGTAGACATCAGCATTCCAGGCAAATTCTAACAGACGCAGCTGGTTTTTAAAGCATTCCCCTTTTTAAAGTCAGTGTAGGAGACTATGTGGCGGTCTAGTTAGACACAGCAGTTGTAAACATTGTTCCAACACAAACATTCACTTTGGTGTTCTGTTTTGGTACCAGCAATGACGAGTTCATTAGCTGCACTGAGTATACAGTAAGCATGTGCAACTTGGCACAATTCTTGATGATCTTCAGTTTACTTTGGTGTAAAATATCCCCCATGGCTTTACCAGTGAAGGTGTGGCTTTGAAGCGTGTGTGTGTGAGAGAGAGAGAGAGAGAGAGAGAGAGGGAGAGAGTATGTGTTTGTCTATTTCATCCCCCCAGGTGTTTTCCTGGTTGGGGAGCACATAAATGCTCCAGACCTGTTGTGAGTTTTCAGGAGACGTCGGTATGTGAGACGTGGCAGAAGCAATCCTGGCCAATCTGCAGATTTGTTCCATATGTTTCCTGACCACATGCAGTCTCCCTCTCTTTCTCCCCCTCTTTCTTCCCCACTCTTTCTTTCCCAGGCACACTTACTGTTCCTCTCTCACATGCACTCTCTAGACTGTTCAAATCATCGTAAGCAGAAAATTGATTGCAACATTTTTTTTCTGTAAGTGCAACATCCATATAATTCAATAACTAGAAAATATTGCACCGTAAGTGACTTTTACACAGTTAAATGAAATGTGATATACTTTCCATGATCATTATATGAAATAAAATTAAGATTCAACCAAATAACCTTAAAGCAACACCAAAGAACGTTTCCTCTGCACGCACGCTATTTGTTTATCCAGCACCGGCTTTGCAAATAACGATGTCCACAGACAAGGTAGGCTATATGTTGCATGATTTTATGAAAGTACGATGTATTGCGACATAGTGCAAGTCAAATTTGTAGTTTCTTATGTCTCATTCCATTGAACTACAGATCCGCTACCCGATCTGGCAAACTTACATAGTGCGGTTATAGCCGATAGAGGGCTGCGAAGCGAATGCAGAAGTGCTGTTCACCCTGTAACGAGTTGATGAACCACTGAAACAATTTTGGAAACATTATTTTAAGGTACAAAAAACTCTTTGGTGTTGCTTTAAAGCAAAATTTGGCCAAGTATCTTAATAAAGTAATTTTAATCTAAATGCCTTTATAATCTCTGTTGATAATCACTGTTTCAGAGGTGTTGTAGGTGAAGAGTTTATTTTTAAGAAAGTATTTTTTAAAGATTTATTTCACTCCCAAATACAGTTTTCATTGTGAGCTCTCTCTAACGTTGTTTAACGTCTTAGCAGTAATTTGTTTAACCTTTTTAAAAAATATTTCTGAAACAGATGATTTGAACTGATACACTTACATTAGAAGTTTCAAGGATTATTCCACCCTTGAAAGTTGAAATACTTGCCATGGAGGAAGATGTTGATTATTCATGGTATTTATTTTGTTCTTTCATGGAAAACAATTTAGAAGAATGTTAATGGTGTGTTCATCTATTGCATGGATTGCAAAGAGATAGCTCTCTGTCTAATCATTCCTGCCAAAAACATCCCTGTAGCGCCTCGTTGTGAAGGCATAATGTACTGCAAATTACAGGTCGAAGGTTGCCACAAAATAAGGTCCAAAGTAATGAGGGTTCCATCTACTGGCGGAACAAGCGCAGTGAAAGATCTCTTACACAGCACAATTTCAATATATTTGGCTCATCAAAACCAGGTATCTAAGACAACAAGTGCAGCAATGGGAGATGTACAAGAAGTCCTCTATCAAAAATATGTTTCAATGTATTTATTCTGGGAGTGACAGATTGAAATATTATTTGATTGGTTGTGAAACACTCTGTGAAATGGTCACTGAAACACTCATGATATTTTAGTCAAGGTCACTATAGTCATACAGTGTCCACTTTTCCTGAGAAAGGAAGTGCCTCCATTCTTTGCAGTATAATCAAATTCTGCATAAAACAAGGGCTAAAGTATTCATTTATAGCCAAACATGTCATATGCTGTTACACATACAGTATATGTGTGTAAATATGTAGTATATATGTACACTTGAGTTCGATGTATGTTTTTTGCATCTTTGCATAGAAATTCTGAATGTGACTAAGGTTCTTAGAACATTTGTACAGTAGCTAACAATAATGTAGTACTTTGAGATACAATTGAGAAACAAAAAATTAAAGAAATGAGGAAAGAGTGTATCTTAAGAAATGGATATAATTCTGCACATCTAGTTTGAGACCATTTAATATTTTACTACCAGGATAAAGGACAGGCCAGTATTTTACCACATTTACAACAAGTCAGTGGAAAAGAAATGATGTTCCTTGCACTCTTACTGTAACAATATCCAGGACATACTATGGTTTGGACAGATGTTTGTTGTGTTCAGATCATGCTGGAAAAGGGGATCGCTGAAATCATGACTCATGACTTTCTGGGCATTGACTATATGAATATGACTGCAAATAAACATAAGGTACTTTCTAAACCTACAAACCTTCAATATGGTTTTTAAGAAAATGAAAAGAAAAGAAAAAAATCAGGTCATTAGCACCATCTTAAATGTGATCTCTTCAGAGCTTTCCTCTACCAGATAATTGTCATTGGATTCATTTCTTTCAATTCACTGTTCATATTCAAGTAGCAAGAATCTGCTGTGCCTCCAAAACCGTGCAGATTCTGGAGAACTACAGGCAATGACTAGTGGTAGTAGCTTGTGTAGATCGCTAAACGTGATGAAAAGTTGTTGCTACATATGGAGACGGAATAAACCCATCTAGGGCAAGAACAGACAACATTATCTTTGTTGCTCACTTCCTCCTGTTACCCATATGGATTCCTCGGCTTGAAACACAGCGGAATGCAGCTGGCTGAATCTGCCAATGCCTAATGGGATTGGCAAAGAGGCTGATGCCAGTGAAGAGGGCCTTTTTCACCGATGCATCAACAGGGCAGAAGTCATTTACTCCCACACTTTGAATTTTATTGGCATGAAGTAACAAAACCTAGAAGAAATTGAACAGTAACTCCAATTCAAACTTATGCACAATTTATCATAGAATATTGATGTCTTAATTCTCACCTAAGAAAGATGCTTATGGAAAACTTACCTGGAGATACTTAAGTGAATTCAAACCTGGTGGAACTCGCTTCAGTTTGTTATTGTCCAAGCGAATTTCTCTTATGTTGGGAATGCTGGCAAGGCTTCCATTTTCCACATACTTGATTTGGTTGAACTCTAAACCCAATCTGTCAAATGATACTTTGAGTTATAAATGGTTGATGCAATACTCTTCTTTGCCCCACCTCTGCTGAGTAACAATGATCCAAACATGTTTAGAGATGCAGGCATCTCCAGCAGTTTTTACCTTTGCAACTTTTTGTATCTGTAGAAGTCCTCCACCTCCACTTTAGCGATTTTGTTGTAGTCCAGATTAAGATCAATGAGATCAGATGGCAGATCTACAGAAATACAATCAGTTTATTACAGTGCAAAAGTTACTTTCGAGTATGCACAATCAAAAAAAGGTTTGAATAGATTCAAGCTCAAGTAGGGGGAAAATTAACAGTGAAGTGATGTATTGCACCATTCAACTGTGTCCACTCTTTACCTTCTTTGCGTACAGAACTTTGGTCAACTGTTGATGTTTTTTTGATATGTACTTTATAAATGATTTGACATTGACATTTTGTGTTACTGTGTAACCCAGTGCTATATCCACAAGGAGTACATAATACAGCATAAGCATATATGAGAGCTTACCTTTGGGCACTGTTGTCAGCTTTGCTTCAGCAATCCGCAGAAATAAAGTAGACATGCCATTAAAAGCACCAAGTTCAATACCACTGTTTGCAATTGGGTTGGCAGTCATCTCTAGGGTAGATATTAGGAATAAAAGTGTATGAATGAAATTTTCAGGATAATTAAGCATTAGTAAAGGGACTCAGTTAATGTGCAAACAGTCTATTTTTTTACTTTTTAAATAAATATGCTCAATGATGTAAGATCAAAAGAACAAAAATCTTTTAAGCATTATAAATGAACTTTTTTATACGTAATTTGGCATTGCAAATGCAAGTGTTTCTGGTTTACACACAGAGATGTGTGTAGAGATTTAGATGACAATACAGATCTTTGTGATCTATGTAAAACCACTTAAGAAAGAATCATTCTGATTCATCAAAGTACACCAGAAAAAACATATTGGTCATAAAATCAATATTTGCCAGGGGTATGAATAATTTTGTTCTTAACTGTATATTAACATGATCCCAATAAGGATTGTTCCGTGTTATTTGTTATTCAGTCTTGTATTGAAATAATTTTACAGTTCAGTAGCCTTCTACCTAAAACTTGCAAGGACATCATGCCCTTGAAAACATCTTTCTGGATCCGGTTGATGTTGTTATCACTGAGACGCAGCTCCAGAATACTCTTCGGCAAGTTGGCTGGTATTTCAGTCAGCATGTTGTAGGACAAGTAAAGTAGTTTCAGCTTATTCATATCTCTGAAAGCCCGGGGATGAATCTTTGTGATTTCATTGCTGAGCAAGAACAAGGCCTGCAGTGACAGAGTGAAAAATTGGAGATGCAGGTGTAAATAGATGATTTTGATTTATGGTCTGTTGTTGGATATATTTAAAGGAATACACCAATGTTTTACAGAAATAAGCCTGGAAAACTACCCCAGAGTTAGATAAGAGGGTACTGTATGTAGGAGCCAATAATGTCATAACGGGCAATAACGTAATAACGGCCAATAATGCAATTATTTTAATGTAATAAAGCCAATAATGTAATACAATTTCTGCACCAATAACGTTATAACTTTTTGCTATTACTATTTTGCTATTTGCTATGGCTATTACGTTATTGGCTGGTTTAAAAATGACCAAAAAACACCAAAAATGTAATAACTGCAGCTGATGTAATAATCACCTTATTGGAGGCCAAGCAGCAAAGGCACCCATAGTGTTTCTACCTTTTCTTTCTATCATTATCATTATGGTTATTATTATCATTATTATTATTATTATGATAATTATGCACCTTCCTTCCGCTATCGGACTCTATGGCAGCCAATAGAACCATCTGGTAAAAAGTTTTTAAATTTAGCACACTGATTCAGGACATTCACATGATTCTTTTCTTGTTTGACATTTCTGATATAATAGTATCGAGTTGCCATGGTAACTCTGGCCTGTTGGGCTGTTTGGCCCCGTCATTGCTGCTTGCGATCAGACAGGACACACTTTGCCGCTTATAAAACAGTGCATTATGTTTTTATATAAACCTGGGCACTTTTCAGCTTGGAGTTGAACTTTTTTCAATTTGAGGCGATCTGGGCGCAAAAAACGAAAGGCGCTCTGGGCGCATAAGCAGCGCGAGAATGCTTACTGCGAATATGAAACAACATAAAAAGGCACACCTCACTGCAAAAACCGCATCCTGTCTGATCGTTCCCTTACACTTCCATGGCACATAGTTACTATTGCCTCTTAGCTGTAAATCGCTCTAAAAGAGTTAACTAGAGGGCTTCTAAACTACATAATGTAATAACTTACTACATTATTGGCAAAAAGTTATTACGTTATTGGTTTAGAAATGTTATTACATTATTGGCAAGTTATTACATAATTGGCTTTATAACATTAAAATTATAATGTTATTGCCCATTATTACATTATTGGCTGCTACATTCTCTTAGCTCTGTGTGCAATAACCCAGTCTGACACAGTAACCTACCTAAGCTAGGCTAACAGTGTCAGAGAGGGTTATTGCAGTGAATTATGCTAAGCTAGGCTAACAGTGTCAGAGAGGGTTATTGCAGTGAATTAGTGTTGTTGTTCCTAGATTCTGCCCGACTCCACACACGGAAAATGATGACTTATGTCATATATTTCTATTTGATATATTTTGGAATTCATATAAAGTTATTTTGTTAATAATGTGTAGTATTTTATAATCTGCATAATTATTAGTGGCTAAAAAAATGTAATTTGAATACTTCATATTGATTTTTAAAGTATTACACTTAGGCATATCTTTAATGTGGTGTGTAAGGCTAATTGAGTGCACATTGGTGTAATTGAGTGCCTGTCACTCAATTACAAAATGACGCACAGGCTATAGGTGAGGAGGCACTAAAAGCATGCCTTGCGCACACGTATGTTACTTCAAAACAACACGGTCATTCTTAAAAGTATCGATACTAATAAAATTAGGTATTGTGACATTTTTAATTTCAGGGTATTGCGATACTTTTGCAGTATCGGTGCACCGTGCAACACTACAGTTAATTATGCTAAGCTAGGCTAACAGTGTCAGAGAAGGATATATATCCTCTTATCTAGGGCTGCAATGATTAATCGATTAGTTGTTGAGTATTAAATTAATTGTTAACTATTTCGATAATCGATTAATCGGTTTCTGTAATTTTTTAAGGAAAATATATAAAAATTCTCTGATTGAAGCTTCTTAAACTAGAATATTTTTACCCTTACTTCCTATGACGGTGAACTAAATTTCTTTGGTGTTTGGACAAAACAAGGCATTTGAAGACATCATCGTGGGCTTTAGAAAACAATGATCAACATTTTTTCACCATTTTCTGGCATTTTATCGATCAAACAACTAATCGAGTAATCGAGAAAATAAATAGACTATGAAAATAATAGTTAATTGCATAATAAGATAATTTCCCAAAAAGTTGGCATGTTCCTCTGCACTCCTCACAATCAGTGGATGTTAAAAATCTCAGGGAATGGTAAAACTCAAGATTCGTACAAGTGGCAGCATCCTGTGGATTTAGCTGATCCACAAAGCACAAAAATGTGCAAGCTAAAGGGGAAAGGGAATACTAATCTAAGTTATACACCCTGGGGTATGTACTTTCTGACAGCCCTGATAACTTTCCGTTGTCAGCACACCTGCTTATCTCTGTATTTGCAACTAATGCAAAAAGTAGTATATGATGACACTTTCATGTGAGTGTCAGATAAATCCCCACCCGTTTCAGCCAATCGAATGATTGGGTGTCTAAACTGGTTGTCCTGGAGATGTACACTTTTTGAGGACACGTTGGAATGAGTGTGACTTCACAACAAGAACAATATAAATGAGTTCCCTAAAATATTGATAGGCACAATTTTGTCAACCCAAAATATTGGTATGGACATGTCGCTGTGGTCCATATGTAAACCTACGCCCCTGCTTTTGGCTGTGGCAGATATTATGGAAAACGATTGTTAATTTATCATTGTTAAATGTGTGCTGTTATAAACAAGGCGTTTCGTGGAAAATAGTGATAGAAACAGAAACACTACAGAAAACAAACCAAATGTTTCTCACATAAAGGTTGTTCAGGCCTTTGAAGTCATCCTCCTTGATTTCAGAGATGTAATTATTCTGGAGATCGAGCATCGCAGTGTCTACTGGAATTTTTTCTGGAACCTGTCCTAATGCTGTAAAGTACAGAAAGCTGAATCATATTTCAGTTAGAATAGGGTGATTTATACCCAACACACTGGATACAGATACTGTGAACTAAACTTTTTTAGATGGTTTTGGAGGTTTTGTAGATGATAGCATCTTGCATGCAATAGGCTTCAAGGGTCAGTAGACTTCACAGAGGCTAACATTTGTTGTCAGTTCAGACAGCATAATCCTTGGACATGCTTATGCATTTCTACATTATACCTGCTTTCACCCAAGTGGAATAGCTGTCTGTAAAACGAATGCAGCTTATTATCATTGTAATAATGACAAAGAATTCGTACCCCTGTCTGAACACCGAACAACTTTTAGTGAGCATTCACAGTCACGAGGACAGTCCAGTAAATCATTGTCATAGTCGTCGTCATCATCATCATCATCATCATCATCATCCCCAAAGTCTTGCATCATGATGTCATGGATATTCATCACATCCATGATATCAACTGGCCGATAAGGTTTGCCATGACACAGCAGAAGGAGAAACATCAGTAGAAATAGCTTCATAATGCAAATAGTTTCAGGTAGCTGTTTGTAGAATCTCTGTAAACAGACAGAGGCTTATTTTTACTTGCATATAAATTGTTGCATCACAACTTGTTTTGGAAAACATACCAGCAAACATCTGGATGGACACTGGATGGAGGGAATCATAAATGAGCTTGAATGACTTAACTCACAATGCTATCAAACTGGAGTTAAAGTTTATTGGGAACACTAATGAATTTAAAGATTAAAGTGTCATCTTTTTAAAAGTTGGTTCTTAAATTGTCAGCACCACATATAACTTTACTGTAAATTATTATTCTTTAAGCAGTGAAAGTAACTTGGTAAAATTCTGCCATACATTTCTTTCTATGTCTGCACAAGCCCTGTCATTGGTGACGAAATGTGACATATGGAAAGACTGTAACTCAACTTTTGTTTTGGCAAAAAAATAGGCGAGTAGGCAAAAGCAAAATAAGCCATAATGAGAAGCACACCAATGTAATTGCATTATAAAAGACTGGACTAACGAGCTGACTTGCACTATCAACCACTGAAATTACATTCTCTTGTAAAAAAGAGGTTTTCCACAGATTCCAGAAAAGGACCAGTGCATTTTCTAATGCAATTTCTAAGGGAAATGAAATCGCTGAATGAAAAGTTATATTAAGGATAGTTCAGAAGTTTAGTAGTTCAGAATAACCATTGAAAGGTCAAATGGGATTGATTTTTATTAATCATATTTAATGATTCAAGGTTAATCCATGTTAAATTATATATATATTTTTTTTATTATTGAGGCATTAAAGCCTATTAGCATTAACATTAATATTCATCTTCAATGAGTCAATGATTCATCAATTTCAATGACGAAGCCATACCTGAAATTTGCGTTATCCTTATTTAACTCCAAGAGGATTTCTGGGATGACATTAATGGAAAGCAATCAGGTGCGCTGTGCTGTGAATCCAATGAAAGATGGTTGATGAAAGTTCAAAACAAGCTGATGAGTGCAGCCCTCCAAAGAAAGAGATACATTCCTGAGTGAAAACAGCAGTCTGCTGCCTGTATGACAGGCTGTGCATGAATAAGGCACTTACAGAGATCACAGCATCCTTGTGTTCTGGACTGCTATTGAAAACACATTGTTACCGGTCATATGTTTCTCATCAGACTTTGAATCCATGCCAAAATGGTTAGTCTGTTTTTTTTTTTAATATGGTTAGACCTTGTATAGGATTTTCCGGATAGTTCTTTCAATAGAGTAGTGTGAGTGGGTGGCCTTATGCCATTTTATATTCTAGAAATGTGTTACTGTAGATCTCTGTGGGATAAGGAAAGAACATTACATAATTTGAAACTGGGACCTGGAAGTCATGAATTTGCAGATAATTTAGGTAATTATTTCAGAAGTCTGATTTCAACATTTTCATGGAAAATTAGCATATATATAGTCATGCATTTGATCCACCTAAACTCTATGCTAATGAAAAATAGTTCCTTGTTCCACATGAATACCAAAGCACAGGACATGAATATAAAACACTGTAGAGTTCCAAAAGGCTTAAGATTTTATAGTACTTTTAAGATTTTTTATTTTATAAGTACTTCAGGTACAGATGCCGCTATCTGTATAAACAATGTGGTTGACCTATCAACCTATCACTCATTTTTCATATCTTAGCATAATAGGCTGTTCTTGGTGCGTTTTTTTTTTTTTTTTTTTTTTTTTTTTCAGTTATACTCTTACAGTAGTAATCCAATTGTGAATATTCTCTAAAGGCATAAAGAATAAAAAGAAAGAGTCTTTTGTTCTGAGAGCAGCCCAGTTGATGCCCTATTTCTTTTTCACAGATGCCCAGCTGGGTGAGTTCAGCTTCCACTAAAAGCTAAATATTACATGATGACTTTTCCAGGCAGTGTTGATATGTGCTTAGGACAGCACAAAACACAATCTGAAGCTGTACTTATGGCTCACACTGCAGCGCCAAATATGTTGAGTTTGGCATTTGCAAGAAACATGATGGAAACGCTTTGCTCTGTAGCCTACAGTACCTCATCTGCAAAATCCCAAGTGGTGTAATATTTTCCGCCTTCATCTTGATATCTGTATGGTAGCATCATTACCTGTAATCAAATTCCTGTTGTAATAATATCTTTATTCTGACGACAATCTATTTTAAAAGGACACACCAGTTATGAAAACCTCAGTAGGTACAGTTCCCTTTGTAATCTTGACAACCTTGTCTGAAACCTAAAATCTAGCATGCCAATGTAAATATACACTAAAAGAAACCAAACTCTAACACTTTAGTGGTAACTCCATGGAAAAGTACACTAGACCACAGCCATGCTCCGAATGTTTGTGTCAGTGTCTTTGTGCTTCTGAAAATCAGGGGAAAATATGAGTGAGAGTTGGGTACAAATTTAATCGAATTTTCATTCCCCTGGCATCATGGGTAGTCATATGAGTAAGGGTTGATTCATGAGGTATGAGAACTATCATTTTCTTTCTTGTCTAAGCTAGGCAGATTTCCACTCTGAGTACAAACATTTTTAAGCTGATTTATTTTAGATAAAGGGACTTAAAGGGTCCAAACTAAAGTTCAAAGTGGGTCAGTGAGCAAACTGTCTTGTGCATGAAGCCCATCAATTGTGGCGTGTGAGAGCTTTGAGCTTAGATGTGCTTGTGCTTAGGATTTTGCTGAAAGATGCCACTGCCGTTTCCATGAAAGGGTGTACATGATCTGTAACAGTGCTTAGGTAGGTGGTACAGTACATGTCAAAGTAACATCCATATGAATGGCAGGACCTAAGGTTTCCCAGCAGAACATTTCCCAAAGCATCACATCGTCTTTGCCAGCTTGCTAAACGACGCACCCGGCCATCCATGTAATGTAAAAGAAAACGTGTTTCATCAGACCTGGCTGCCTTCTTCCATTGCTCCGTGTTCCAGTGCTGATGCTCATATGTCCATTGTTTGCACTTTCGGCAGTGGACAGGGGTCAGCATGGGCACCTTGATCTTACGCAACAAACTATGATGCACTGTGTGTTCTGACACCTTTCTATCAGAACCAGCATTAACTTTTTCAGCAATTCAGAAATTTGAGCTACAGTAGCTCATCTAGTGGATCTTACCACATGGACCAGCCTTCGTTCACCACATGCATCAGTGAGCCTTGGTTGTCCATGACCCTGTCACTGGGTCACCGTTTTTCCATTCTTGAACCACTTTTGGTTGGTACTGACTTCTGCAGACCGTTAACACCCCACAAGAGCCGCAATGTTGTAGATGCTCTGACCAGTCTTCTAGCCATCACAATTTGGCCCTTGTCACTCAAATCCTTACGGTTGCCTATTTCCGGCTTCTAACACTCAACTTTGAGGACAAAATAGTCAGTGGCTGCCAAATATATCCCACCCACTCAGTATGTTTACATGACAGTTGAAAATACAGAATTATTGTGTTAGTCTGACCAAAACAGAACTTTTTAAATGCATGTAAACATGTTAGTCTGACTGACTGAACACAGACAAAATTTCTTTTAGCTGGACTAATACACCTAGAAAATGTGATAGAAGCATGCGTAACTACTGCATGTATACGCTCAAACTGACTCAAATTGGACTGTGGCACTCAACACATGGGTGCCTCTGGATAACATTTCAGTTGGCACGGTCTTCAGCCTTTTTAGCTTGGTTAGCAAGCTAAATAAGCCTAAGCCTTATGCCACAACGCTACATTCTCATAAGTTGTACCTTCTTTCATGCATATATGAATTTACATGTATATCCCCCAGAATATCTCCACGAACATTTTCAACAAGTAATGTCATCTATTTAACTATGTTACACTGATGATGCAAAGTTTGCTAGTTAGCAAACTAATGAAGCTAATATGGAATGTTTTGATGTTTTGGAGTTTGTGAACAGGAAGGGGGGCAAATCACCATCTAGTGTAGCGGAGTAAAACATTCATACTTTGGGCAATAGAGCTATGTAAAAGTATGTAAACGCGGACAAGGACAGTGGTCAAAGGGGTGGTTTGTGTCACAGTCTGTATTTGCATCACAGTCTGTCTTTGTTCTGATACGCAAGTCAGAGATTTGCACATGAGGGAGGAAACAACTGTGTTTCTAGTTCACGGTAGCTTTGTGGTCATGCACCGAACTGACCATGTATATTGAAGTTCTGAGTGTGCCACGACACTTTTTCTTGACTCAAAGTATTCTCTACCGCAGTGGGCACCTCACAAGGTGTGTGTTTACAAACAACAAACATAATAAATGGTATGTGTCAGTGATAGTTAAATAATACTGCCTCGATACTGGCTCTGTACAAGACATTTTATACACACACAAAGGTATCTGGTTGTCTCTGCAAATTTTATTTGTAATGAATGCTAATTGTTTTTCTCCAAGGTTTTCGCAATCAGTATTTGTTCAACTGTGTAGTGGCGGTAATTTTTAGGCTTTATTTGAAGGTACTGTATCTACAAAGAGTGACATGACACTGTCATGAACATATCATAAACATTATAACAACAATATGAACAAGTCATAAACGTTTATGACATAACACTTCTGTCATTAAGTGTCATTCGGTTTTTGTCATGACAAGCTAGGGTTAGGTTAGAGGTTAGGGTTATGTGTTCATGACAGTGTCATGTCACTCTTATGTAGATACCTTCAAGTATAGTTTTACCAATTTTTGTTTGATTGTTTGATTTTGTACAATGCCCATATTAATGGTGGTCAGACTAAATTATTCTTGACATTCTAGTTGTACATCTACTATGCTCTCAATGTTACCAGTGTCAGACATGTTAAGATATATTTTTCAAAATGTCTGAAAGTCTGTTTCAAGGCATGCCATAAATCACTTAAAATCATTGTGAAATAATTCTATTAGATGATGCAGAAAGATCTTGCAAGTGAAAAAAGTCACTTTTATTTAATCTTCTGTGGCCTCAAAACAACACTGGAGTAGGATCTGACACAGGAGAATGTAGTGGGTGGAATTTTTCGTAAGTCCAGGTAGTTGTTTTCTAGGCGTAGTGCCACAAGTTGCGAGTCTTCTTCATTGATGGGATCGCAGATGGAGTCCTCAGCAATATTCCTATGATACAAATAATAAGAGTAAAGGCAATATAGTCAGAAAGCAAATTATTGTTATTTTCTATTGCCTGGACAGTGTTTCCCCTACAATGTATTCATCAGCGCAGCGCTGCTCCTGGAATTCAAGCGCCACTGCAAAAAAAGTTGCCTAATTTAAAAAAAAAAAATAGATGCAAGTGAACTTCAGGAACAGCTGCCGTTCGTTCAGGTTTCATGTCAACAAATAATAGTAATAGTAGTAAATTCCCAGATAAATTCCACGCATTGTTTTTCGTTTTTGTTTGTGATACAGGCAATGCTTTCAAGCCCTGTGTTGCTAACACACCTAGGCTGTGATCATTTCATCCACATGCACAACATGCACAACAACGCTACTAAGTTAACTTAAAACCGCGAGAATCAAGCAAGCGTCACGGGCCGTCACGGCATTAAAGTGACAGGCACTCAATTCGACTACGATCAACAGCGCTGCTGGAAAAAATTCTAGGGGAAACACTGCTGGAATATAGCTCAGGTACTCTGGATATGTAAAACTTGTATTTTTCAGAAAGAAATTTGCCTCTTCCTCATGATAATAGATATATTTGTACATCTAATAATCAGATTACATACTTCCTCAGAATAGATACATTTGATATTTTGCATTGTAAAATATCTCAATAAACAATTTATGTAGAAAAAAAATTCCTGGCTGCTTATACCTTATTTGGTTGTTGTTGAGTCTAAGAAAGTGTAGTGAAGTCATCTCATTGATTCCATTAGGGACACTAGTGATTTGATTGTGGTCCAGACAGAGCTCAGTCATGGATTGGAGGCAGCCAATAAAGGACTCCGGCTCGATCCCCTCACCATCCAGTTTGTTGTAGGACAAATATAAGTACTCTAAACCTTGGTCCATATGAGCAAACACATACCCTGGAATCCTTTCAATCTTGTTCCCAACAAGCACTAAGTGGAGAAGGGACTTTGGGAGAAAGGATGGGACAAGATATAGGTTGTTGTAGGAGAGATCTATTGACTCCAGGGTCCTTCAGGAAAAAAAGAAGATTTTGTCAAAATTGTGACCCTTAGAATGGAAGAGGGCAGGTGATGTAAACAATGAATTGTACACTGTAAACCATGTTCATCACATTTTGCTATTCTGAAAGTGTATTAGATAGAACTTATGACACACATAACATGAATAAGAACACTGTTAAATAACTACAACAACTACATTTGGCTAAATTAAAATTGTTACATTACTTCACAGCCATGTAATAACCTGGTTAGGATGATAGACTTGAATCAGTACATTGAAGAAGGGCAGAAAGTGTTTAGACAACCTCACTTTTATCATATTTTGGTATCATGCAGGCTTATGCTAAAATGTTTTATATTCCCCAATCTACACTAATAAAAAAGTGAAAATGGATTTTAGCAAATCCTGCAAATTTGCTAAAAAAAAGAAAAAAAGAAATTTTACTTTGACACAAGAATTCAGACCTTTAACTGGAGTTACTTGAATATGAACCAAGATAAAGATATCTCTGTGTTGTGCTCCGTTCAGCTTTCCCTCAATCCTAACTCAACCCAGCCCCACATGATGAGACTGCCATCACCATTCTTTACTGTAGTAAAGCAGTTTAATCTTGGTTCATTAGTCCATTGTTTTCTCACATTCATTTCATTTTTTTCAACTTCAGATGTGTCTTTAGGGGATGGTAAAAGCTGCTTTCCCTCATGGACTACCCTACAAAGTTTTAACATTGTTAAGTGCTCCGCATTCAAAATTAGTTGAGGACAAAAACATGTATGCTTCCAATTGTCGAAAAAAATATGATGGGTAGGACAGTAATTATTTCGGTCAGTATCGGGTTTGCTTACTTTGTCATGTCAATAAAACTGTCTGTTTTCATTCATTATCAACTGATCCAAACCAAACTTCAAATCCAAATCAGAAATCCTCAGCCATGACCTTTACTGTTTTTGCCGGAGTAAGTCCTGTTAAAAAACTTCAATGCACCAGATTTTTCTGTAACCTTCCTAAATTCCATGCCTCAAGACCTATCTGAGCTCCGCAGGCAGTTCTTTTGTCCTCATGGCTTAGTTTAGTTAGTGAGACTTTTTGAAATTTTGTCTAATCAATCGAATTAACATCTCAAAGATGATTAAGCGAAATGTTGGACAACTGAACTAAATTGAAAGTGTCATAAATTTAAAAGACTGGATACTTATGTCAGTGTGATATTTCTGTTTTTCCTTTGTAATACATTAGCAAAAATCTAATTTTGGATATCTGAAATATGTTGATGAGGGGGGAAATGAATGGAAATGATTGTAAGCATAGCGCTAACAAAATGTGAAAAAAGTGATAGGGCATTAATTGTTATAGTGTAAATGCACTGTATAGCTGCACATCAGTATGTCCGTAAGTTAGCCATGTTATTTACTTGTGGTTTATCCAGGCCAGTGGTGCAATGCGAGACTCATCAATCTTATTGTGTCTCAGTACTACTACATTCAGGTTGTAGGTCTGATTGAAAGCTCCCTCAGATATCTCCTCAATCACATTGTTCTCCAGGTAAAGTTCCTAAAACACAAGCACAAAAACATTCCATTGGTCTATAATGCTGTTTTGACCTGCACATAGGTTTTATATGTATGTTTTCTCAAGCTCAATCCTGATCTATATTCTTCAAATCCATTCTTAAGATGGTGTCTCAAAATATAGTCTTATTATTGTCATGAAACATGGCTGCTAATTGTCAGGGCTCAAGCAGCACAACAAATGGTGGAATTGGAAGTGGTTTAATGGGAACATTTGGCAAGGCAATAATACCCCTAATAATAAGACAACCAAAGTAATGTTCTACTTCTACCACAACTACCAAGGTTCTACTTGATTGTCTGGCATTAATGTTCAGAATTACATAGGATTAGATGGATTTCTACCACATTTACAGTCATAATCGTAGTGTGTTGAATTAATTAGCAGTTATTAGTTGGCTACCCAAGGAATATGTTACCAGCAGCGAAGGGGGCAGGCCTTGGGGGATAGTGCGGAAGTGGTTCCTGCCTAGACGCAGGTAGGAGAGTCCAGTCAGAGTTATGAAGGCCTGAGGATCCACATTACTCTCACTCAACACGTTACCTTCCATTTCCAGAGTAATCAGGTTGTGCAGTTCTGTCAGAAAGTATTCAAATGATTTAACAGTTGTGGCTTTACAGTACATAATTTGTCTGGTGGCTTTATTTATTGTTTAGTTACTGTAATTATTTGTATTATTGTTACTTCAAGTTTACTGTAGTAACTGTTGTTTTTGTTTACATACCCGCAAAACTGTTTTCATTAATTTCACAAAGGTTGTTTTCATTGATCTTCAGTTCTTGCAGTGTTGAAGGAAGAGCAGTAGGGATTTTTTCAAGGAGATTTCCATCCATGTACAAACGACTCAGTAATTTCAGGCCCTTAGAAATTAAATCAGAGGTAGAAAAATGTAAGAATCGCTCTACTAGACTATTCATGATAGTTAGTAATGGATCCTCCATTTCCATTGTTTGCCTCTGATTTCACTTGAATGCATGCCATGGAGTCTAACTTTGCTTTGATAGGATCCTGTGAGCTTTTGTTTGGACAAAGGGTGTTAAGTCAATAAAACACAGCTAACATTAGTGAACAGTTTTTGTGAGTGCTACTTTGTATATATTTGGGAAACTGTGAGTAAGAGGCTGCGACCGCACTACCTAGGCTGCTGAAATGCCACGAGGGCGCAGCAAATGAACTTCAGAAACAATATATTTTTAAGCTCAAGATATTCAGACTGGCCCAAAATGTTAACGGTCCACCAGGAATCCTTCCAAAGCTCCCGATTAGCCACTCCAGGCCTGCATTCAAAACATTAAAAAAATTAATTTAACAGATATTGCAACTGCATGCAAAGTTAGACCTAGGCTATTTCATGAGGTTATTAAAGCTGTTTCTGAATTAGTCATTGAATCAATAGCTTTACTTTGTTTGATAGAAGTGTCTAACAACCTGTTAAAATGTACCAGAATTAAGGAAATTGCATCTAGTTTATAATTTGTTTTTTTCTGGGAGAAACCTGTAACCTGTTTTAATTCAGTTCCAATCTTCTCATATTTATTTCGCCCTTGATCATGGAAAGTTTGGGCATGAACCATTACCAGACTTGCTAGGTGATATTGAGAGTAAGTGATTTTTTGTGCCCACATGACATTAATCAGTATTTTGTCTGCAAATACAGTACTGTATTTATGTTGTGTCAATATTTTAAGTGTCTGCAACAACAAGAATATGTGGGAATAGCTTAATTAGTGTTAATTTAGTGTACAAAAAGCCAATGTTGTGCATTCATAGATACATTCACAAAGGTATTTACACTGTTACACCTATGTGTAACATTTATCTATGGTACAGCGTTGCCACTTTGTTCTCTAAATGCCCATACAATGAGCCACTTCCACATAAGCCATAGACCAACTATCAAGCCAGGCCGAGTCAAGGCTATACAGTATTTGAGCTTATAGCTGGGCTGGGCTTCAAGCACCAAGACTCAAATCACATTTCTTTCCCCATTTTCAGGCTGATAGCCCTTCTGCCTTGTCCTAAATTCTGTCCACAAAGCTGTCTCGAATGTTAACACCATTTATTTTGCTCGGTGGAATATTAACAGTTAACACTACAGCTAACACATCATCTCCAGGGTCTTAACATGTTTCACCATGGTTTAAATGCATTTCCAGGAATTGTCAGGTCATCTCAATAGTGAGCATGGCTGATTCAATCGTGACGATGCATTTAGCATTTTCTATGAAAATCACGGTTGATATGTTAATATGTAAACCAGTTAGTCTGACTTTGTTTAAATGCATTTCCAAAAATTGTTAGGTCATCTCAAAGTATCATAGTTGACTGTAGTTCATTCACTGCGATGCAAACTAGGCTAGCTGGATCTGGCATTTTCCTATAGTGATGGTAACACTTTTTTCTATATATAGCCATGAAATTCAGAGTATATATACTCTGAATTTCATGGTAACGTTAATTAAATATCCCTAAACCTATGTTCACTTTTTGTGGTTGGAACTTCACACCTAAAATGCTCTGACAGTGTTACAAATCGAAATTTCTAAGCTCTTATTCCATGATACTTACCTGGCAGGGGTGATACAATGATCAAGAAGGTTGTTTGCCCAGGGCGAGGCTCGGCCATTGCACAGCCGGTCGTGCTGACCCCTGCGAATTCCTCAAATGTGGGAATCTCGACTGAACAATTTCTGGTGAGGGCAGCCGTGGCCTACTGGTTATCGCTTCGGACTTGTAACCGGAGGGTTGCCGGTTCGAACCCCGACCAGTAGGCCACGGCTGAAGTGCCCTTGAGCAAAGCACCTAACGCCTCACTGCTCCCCGAGCGCCGCTGTAGCAGGCAGTTCACTGCGTCGGGATTAGTGTGTGCTTCATCTCACTGTGTGTTCACTGTGTGCTGAGTGTGTTTCACTGATTCACGGATTGGGATAAATGCAGAGACCAAATTTCCCTCATGGGATCAAAAAGAGTATATTTACTTATATTCTGATCTATTTTAGAATGTTCTCTCATACTTTATTAATTCAATTAATATAGCAATGCAGTCTGCGGCATAATGTCACCAGTAAGCAAAAATTCGGGGATACTAGCCCAGAGATGGCGTGATTAACGCATGAATACGACCGGGAAGTGATAATTGGGACAGGATTAGCCTCGACTCACCCCAGTTCGCACGTCTTTGATGCAGCAGTCAGGAGAGGGCTATAGATTGTCATGTTCCTACTAGCTACCCTACAACCAGGGATGGGCAGTATTTCTAATACATGTATTTAAAATACGTATTTCAAATACAAAATACTATTTTGTAATTTGTATTTTATTGAGATGATGAGAATGCCTTTGTATTTTGTATCAAAATACTTCAGTGTTGTGTATTTTTGTATTTTCAAAATACTGTAAAATACTTTCTGTGGGGCACTGTGATGACATCTATCTAACTATCTATAGAGCACAAAATCTTTGTCTCTGTATGTCTGTGTCACCCTCGCATGGTCAAGCCCCTGTGATACCGCTCTCGGCCACTAGGGAACGTTGTCGCTGATTCACACTTGCTATGGACAGCACATTGCACTAGTCATCACAACACAAAACGCACAGTGCTGCAGATTGGATTTATTTTTTATTTTTTACTTTTTTTTGTATTTACATTGATAGAGGTTGTGCACACACCAGTTTCAGGTGTACAAAATTATTCAACTGAGATGAAACTCACCATAAGTGTTACCCTGGAAGTCCAGAGTCCTCGCAAGAGCACAATTTGAATTGTCTCTGCAAGAGACTTTGGCAGTAAGTAATGATACACGTTACTTTTACCGCTTGCATCGTGAGGAACCAATCACATCGGTCTATCTGTTATAGGCGGGCCAGAGGTGAGCTAAACAGATGACGATAGCGCTGCAACGAATCAGTCAGTAAACATTGGTTATAGTGTTATCCAATTGCGTGCAGTGAGATTTTCAAATGCATGCTTGGAAGCACGCCCCTCGAGTTGGGCCAGTTTCATTATTCGTGGCCAGATCCTTAATCTTTCTAGATTTCCAGGCTACCAAGTGTGGTAGTGATGGTGTTAAAGGAAAATTCCGGTATTTAGCACTCTGAGTCACTTTTCTGGTTCTCTGGACGATTGGTCCTGTCTCGACTTTTCTGACTCGTTTTGAATCGCCTTTGACTACTTCAGAGTGCTGCCTACAGACATGCACAAACATGTTTTAAAACAACCCTTAACATTCGTTTTCAAAGCTGTGCAACTCACTGAGTGGTTAGTGGTGTTTGTTGATGTTCCAAAACAAGTAGCGTGGCGAAATACAGTTTCTGTCATGTTTTATTTGCCATTTTGTAAAATCCCATTGATTTCTGTTGGAAGACTCATTGCACGTTGATATTACTGCGCCACCGTCTGTGCTTCAGGCTCAAATATTGAGCAGGAAGTTTATACGCGGTTGTGAGGTGTCTGAAAAAATAGTTCCACAATAGCAAATAAGACTGCTGTAGGCAGCCACTCTGAAGCAGTAAAGGCGATTCAAAACGAGTCAGAAAAGTCGAGACAGGATCAATCGTCAAAATTTCGGTGTCCACCACTCTAGTTCATCCAAGACAAACCAGAAAAGGGACTCAAAGTGCTAAATACCGGAATTTTCCTTTAAATAACTTAAAAGGTTAAAATGCCACCTAGTTTAAATTTCTAAATAAATCATCCATTTGGATTGTTTGTCTTTGAGTTTTTGTCACTGATTCACAGTGGGCAATCTACTACACCAATAGAGTAAATGAGTATACTTAATAAGGAAGAGTTCCTTGAGTTACCGAACATTTCTCAGGGCAGAATTTTATATTGGGATGTCTAACATGAGGGGTCAGCATATTTAACCTGCTGACTGATTATGAAGGAGTCTCTTGCTTTCCGATGTTTTTCCAGGTAATGTACAAGTGAAGGGATAGACAAAAAAGACTTTTAGAAAGAAGTATTTTGAAAATACAAAAATACAGTATTTTATTTTGATACATTTTTAAGGTGGGTATTTGGCATTTTATTTGGAAATACAAATCCATCACTGCCTACAACCAATTTTAGTCCTTTGAAGATGACTGAAAAACACATCCTCTCCTTGTCTCTCCTTTAATCTTAATATGTTCATGCCCATAATTTGTGGACACAAATATTGTCACAATATAAATACATTTTAAACTTAAAATAACTTTTTTATTATTATTATTTGTCCAACCTTATCTATGAACATGCCATACAAACTTTTACCGATTCAGTCATTCTGAGGCATGTTTGTCTTCCAACCTACCTCTAACCTTCCAACCTTCCTATAAATGATAGTTTCAAGATAGCTTCCCAGAAAATGTGTTTTTCAGACTGTAACACTGAAATAATATCAAGGGCTAAAAATATTAAATTGGCAAAATCAGCAGACATCATTGACTTGAGTAAACAGAATGCACTCTCAGTTAATTGTTTTACAAAAGACTGCTGAGGACTGGATTAATATTAATGGGCGACATGATTTGCTACTTGTCTACAGTGTATGGTATTTCATGCAAAAAAAGGCATCCCTAATGACAGTAATGGAAAGGAATTATAATGATGCACAGAATGGCTTACCTTGAATGCTTGTGGGTCGATGTTTTGAGATGTGATCTTGTTCTTGCCAAAGTTTATCCATTCCAGATTGGGAATACCATTAAAGGCCCCCGCTGGGATTGCTGTGATATCATTACCTGAGGATATAAGACAGACTGTCAGAAACATTTTTGTAACTGTAGTCCTACATTTGATGAAGACATTACATGATTCTAATTAAGTTTATATTAAATTTAAATTGTGTTTGTGCGGCTGTATCTGTTGTACTGTTTTAAGGGATGATTTTTAATTATTATTTAGAAATTTCGCTAAAGATGTTAACAGACCTTGAATTGTTTAACATACTAAAAATAGTATGTTAAGGAAAAGTCCCATAGTTTCTTTTTTTCTGTAATGAAATCTGCAGTGTGGGCTATTAGAAGTGGCTACACATGAAAAAAACTATAAATTGTTGTTCCGCTTCGCATTGCGCCTTAGCTTTTCTAAAATACACTATAACTTATGGCCTCTTGGTGTTTATTGCTTAATTACAACCCAACATTTGTTTTATTGTAGATCAGATTTTTTTTTCACTTGTGTAGCACTTGATGTAGCTAGCTGATGTAGTGGTAATTGGACAGTGTTAATACTCATATAAACTGATGAAGTGGAACTTCTTTGGGGATGAACATTTTGTATATGTTGTGTATGTTGGCCACAAAATTCTTTAGTAGCCTTTTCCCGTCCTGATAAATGTTGTAGACCTGCAGACTTGTTATAATGTTTTGCAAAAAAACAGGAGTGTAGGAAAAACCTCCACGTTGAAGTATGTACACTACTGTAAATGCAGTTGCAAAAATGTATAAAACAGTGAGTGTACATTTCTGAGGCTCTTTTTCTGATGATGTTTGTTCAGCATTACAAACCATACACACAAGCCAGTATTTCATGTTTTTAAAGGCTGGCTGTTCTTTTTTTTTTTGCTACGTGTGAATATAAGTGGCCAGGGGCCGTATTCACAAAGAATTTTAAGGCTAAAAGTAGCTCCTAAGTGGCGAATTTAGGAGCAACTCCTAAAAATAATGGGCGTGTCACTCCTAACTTTAGGACTCCTAATTTTTCTCACTAAAAGTAATTCACGAGGCATTTTAACCCTAAAAGTAGCACCTAAGTCTGGGACAGCTTAAAAGAGGTCGAGAGGACTCCTAACTCACTAAGACCTATTCACAAACAGCTTTTTGTGGCATTTCACGGTGCGATGTTTTGAAATGCGTAGCCTATGCGGCAAAAGGAGCTTCCAATCGCGAGGGAACAATTTTGCATTCATAAAAGGGACGCAATAACGCCACCAACAACAACCAAAACTACTCATTGTTAACATGTAAATTAAATGTAACGTTTCATTGTGAATGAAATTAAAATGTTCTCATCTTTGCAAACGTAGGCATATGGTGACAGATTAATTTAATAATGTTGCAATGATAGCCTACTGCATCAATCCGTAGGCCTATGTTTCATTAGGCTACTAGGCTATTTGTTTTGCCTTACTCTTTATTCATTTAGGCTAGGCCTTTTTATTCAGTTATTCATCATCTTCTGTCCTTCGCACTACTTGTGTAGCGCACGCATTCTCAGACCTGTCACCTGTCACTCATCATCGTAAGGGAGGTGTTTGGAGTCATTCCCGCGTTACAATCATCAGCCAATCAAGGTGGTCACTTCAGTCAAGCTCGTGCATGAGTAATGACGTCATCCATAGCAACGAAGACTCACTCTTAGTTTAGGAGTTGTCATTTTTCCTTACTCGAGTAGGTCTGAAAGGCTTTGTGAATAACTTTTAAGAGAAAACTCCTAGCTAAAATCTTTTAGTGCGATTTAGGAGTACTCCTAGTGGTAAGATAAAAGATATGAATACGGCCCCTGGCCAGATACTTATTTATAGCCCTCGTTAAATACAGTATACTTACCCTCTAGACTTAAAGATTTCAGTTCAGGGATTGACAGGGGTGGGATGCTGGAGAGTTTTGCGTTGTCACAGTTAACAGTTACATCAGATATGGTGCACCCCTTGGGAAGAGATTGTGTACTCTGAATCACTACTTCCTCACTGTCAGCGTCATCATTCTCCTCTTCATCTGTGGGTTCAACTGGTTCACTTAAGGGCGGGAGAGGTGGAAGCCCTACTGCTGTCGGTTCCAATGGGGGCATTTGAAAGACATCACCCCTCAACCACTCAATTTCCTCATTTTCCTCCTCCTCTTGATCCGTTTGCCTCTCTGAGGCTCTCTCAGCTGCTCTCTCAGCAGCCTCCTCTAATGCCTTAAGCATCAGTCTTTGTTCTGTCTCCATTGTCTTCATTCTTTCCTCCTCATGTTTTCTCTGTTCCTCTTGTCGCCTTCTCCTCTCCTCTGCAGCCTCTGCTTCCTCCCTCAGCCATCTCTCCTCCTCTGCCTTCCTCAGCTCATCCCGAGCTTTCCTCTCAGCTGCCTCCCTGTCCTTTTTCTTCTTGTTTTTCCTCTTTTCTTCATCTTTTCTGCGAAGACGTTCTTCCTCCTCCCTGTGTTCCTCTTCCTCTTGTCTTAGAATCTCTTCGATCTCTGCTGGTGTGCGCTGTAACCAGAGGTCTGGCTCACTAGGGTCATTGGACACTGGGGAATCGCCAGAAAAGTCAGGGACATCAAGCACTGTGATGTGATGGTCATGGCATTGATGCACACAGGCAACACATGAGAGAAAGATGGTGTTGTAAAGGAGGGACAGTGTTGAGAAATAGAAAGAAAGAAAGATTAAAGAGGAATGACATACTCGCTCTATAACTTAGAGATATTATAACTTTGGCCCTTGGAGATTCATCATGGTATACTGTACACAGGGTTATCATCAATATATTATCAATGTATCAATGCACTTGCAGTTGTGTAGAATAGAGACAGACAGCTACCATGGTCTTTGCACACTGGGCAGCACTCTCCAGTGGGTGTGTAGGGGAGTTGACAGCGCAGAATTGGACATGCGACTTCATCACACACCACTGATCCCTCAGAGCATAAGCAGGTGACGCAGGGCTTAGGCGACCAAACAGCTTTGTCAAACATGGTAATGCCCATGTACTGACATTGTCCACTTCTCCCTGGCAGAGAGTTGTGACAGCATGGCAGCAATTATTATACAAGACTCCTAACCATACAACTGAAGCATAATAAATGTACTTATTTAAGCTCCTTGTAACAATATGGAGAAACTATACCTACATGTGTGGTATCCTGTCATGTTCCTGTTTTGTTTGCCTAACACTAAAGTCATAAATATTAAAAGACATCTATAATGGCGTGTGCAGCCTTATACAGTACCAGCGTAACCATTGCTTTTCTGTTATGTATAGATTTTAATTGTGTTCTCCCTCAGGGTTGGGGATAAGTACCTCTGTACAGTCATGTCTGTTTACACACATTATCATTAAGATTTCACCCTTCTTTGAATGTGATATAAAATGCATTTTTTTTTTTTTAATTAGTGGTTGTTTTTTTTTGTTTCTTGAAAAATATATTCACATTATGTGGTTTGTTTTGTGGTTGTAGTCTCTTTGTGAAGTGTGATAAATGCACATGCATCCTTTTTCTACACTATGGTCAGTTTGGGAAGCTGTGGTTCACCAAGGCATACAAGACTAGGGGTAGTTTGGTCATGTAAATGGTCACCTAGATTATAGGCTTGGCTTTTAACTAAACTCTACCATGCATTTTGCATGCTACTGTACCACAGTCAATGACCGTTCTCTTCACAGTATACGTTTAGTTAGTCTTAAATTTTAATTACAAAACACACTCATAGTTTATGCTAGGAAAATATATTTTCTCAGACAATGAAGAATTTATGTCTTGTCCAGATGCACTGTGCCCAATTGTGTGGCCTAGATAATATGGCTGACATTTTGCACAAAACCATTACCTCTTCACATAAAATGCACTGTAAACCAACACTGCTTCACTTAAGGCAATGAAGAGCAACCCATTATGGCACACCATGTTATTGCTTCCTTTGATAATTGCATAGTACAAACAATTATTCTATTGCTTAGCTGTCTAGCTGTTTATTTTTGAGGAACAAACCTGGAATGATGTTGTAGTTGGATTCCTGTTCATTGACGCTTTTGTATGACTTAAGGAAAATTGTTGTCCCAGCATCATTGAGAACTGGCACGCCACCCTGACGGGCCAATTGACTGGAGATGACTTTTTTGCCTCTTCTCTGTTCGCCCCTTCTCCTCTTTCCCCGGGCAAGTGACACCTGCTGCTTCTGAGCCAGAATGAGGCTCAGACAAACAATGAACCAGAGAGCTAGTAGAACCCACAGTCTCATGGCAAGAATCTGGCAGAAGAAAGAGAAGAGTTCCTGTCACATCAGACCCTTTGATATACCTGTGTTTAATGCAGGGTTGCTTTCCACACTCCCATAATGATAAGTCTCAAGCGATAACTAGTAGGGCCACAGCCGCAAAATGTATTAACTGACTGTTACTGCTGAACCCACAGGCTCTCCCTAGCTGTTTTTGATGTTGTAAATTTTGCCAGATTTTAAGAATTAGTTCTTTGAAAATATGATGTGATATAAAGATGACTTTAGAGATGACATTTTCAAATTATATTTACAGTAGGATATCAGTCCCCAACCTTTTTGGGTACTTTTATTCAAAAGTACTTATTTACATAAGTACTGTTTGAATAATTGCACAATGAAAGATTTCCAAATGTTCTCCTTGCCTCATATAAGAAAACAAAACCAAACAGGAGCCATGCAGGAGTTTCAGTGATTAGGATTGGTTTGTTCACTTGTTGTTCACTAAATGTTAATTAAAGAAAAAGAAATCAGAATATAAAGCCAGTCTAGTCTCATCTAAAAGAGACTGAGGAATATGAGTGAGACTACTTGCAAGTACTGCACGCTCATTAGGTGCTACAGAAATTTAGCTAATGGCTTTTTTACTGAAAACAAACTAAAGGGCAACACACACTTCCAAAATCAAGCTCATTACATTACTGACAGAAACTCTGGCAAACATTGTCATAAAGTCAAACTATCTGTTGTTTACATAATGTTCCATAATATATGCTCTACATCATGAAGTCTAACCTCCAGGCCCATGGCAAGAAGTCATGCAGTCAGCATTTAACTCAGATCTGGAACAGTGACAAAACAGCAGCAAGGAAAAGAGCAATGAAGGAAGTGGTTAAGGACGGGCTTTAATAATCCAGTTTCTGGATGTCAAGGCTTGACTGGAGAGAATTTGAGAGCCGGAGAAAAGAAAGCAGAGAAAATGACGAGAATCAACATATCCTGTTGAAAGATATGAGTTGTTTGAACTTGTATTTTTAGATGACATTGATGAAAACTAGATTCAAAAGTTCAGAACATGGCTTTTCAGCCTGTAAAGCAAGTAAAAAAAATCCTCTCTGATCTTACAGGGAGTAGCTGCCTAGAACAGTTTTCCCCAAACAGATGTCCCCTACATGATTACTTTTAAACTCTTCCCACATGAGCAGTAAAATAAAGTTTACAACTGCCAGTGCAGACATACCTGTTACTGACTGACATGCAGTGTAAAGCTGCATGCAGAGGAAGTGTCAGAATGTGCACTCCAAAATGGACCCTATTGTAAACACTCAGGCTGACCCCACCATACAGAAGTGAATTTACAGAGTGAAAGCACAAGAAAGACAAACAGTGAGTGAGTACGTTACCAGTGGTCTGTAGACAGAGCGTTTTTTTTTTTGGTTTTGTTTTGTTTTTTTCTTGAGGCCAAATATTTCCGTTTTTCCCCCAAGCCTTGTGAGGAGATTTGCCAATACCGCTTGCAGACAGAAGGCGTCTGCTCAGCTGCCGTGCTGATAAATGTTTAAACAGACAGGACTGTGCTCGCTCACAATGGGGAAGCCACGACTTGCTTAGAGAACTTTTTTGAAGTCAGACCGTTTCAAAAGCCACGATCAGAGAAAGAGGGAGTCAGTTACAAGATATAGCCACTGGTGACAGAGGTGTAGGTGCCCTGAGTTTGGGGGGAGGTTGATGATGTTCTGAGACCTAATTACTAGGTTTTAGACACTGGGCACTCTAGTCAGCTAAAGAAGTGCCACCTGGCTTGTCATTACTGATCCAGTTAAAAGAGAAGCTATGGTTGTAATGTAATGATTCCTCAGACGTTAAGGAGAGACCTCGGGGCTTGTGCAAACTGACTTGGAAGCTCTCTGAAGGATACCATGGTATCAACGTTTTTGAACCACATTGGTAGACAGTGTTCCCAATAAAGCTTGAAGCCGGCCCCTTCTCTCTCATTTCAGGGGGAGGATACATTAGTCTTAAAGCATGCCGTCAACTGTCTGGCACTCTAATTTGGAAGAGAGGGAGGGAAGAGAGAGAGAGAGGTCATTTTGTTTGTTTCTGCAAGGAAGAGAGAGTGAGGGGTTGGAAGCATGGTGCCTTTTTAACAGAATGTGTTCCTCAAAAAAAATTACAATAAAATGTTGCTGACACGCAAATCATCTTAAATGTACAGCGCTCGGGGAGCAGTGAGGGGTTAGGTGCCTTGCTCAAGGGCACTTCAGCCGTGAAAGTGGGCTTGGGAAAGCGGTGCTCAACCACTTCCCTCGTCCACATTTTTCCTACTTGGTCGGGGATCGAACCGGCAACCCTTCGATTACAAGCCCAAATCCCTAACCAGTAGGCCACGGCTGCCCTGCTCTAAACAAGATAGACAAGGTAGACTTTCCTATTCCTATATAACATTCTCGTGGTGTTTTAGAAGTTAATTCAGCAGTACGACAGGGCGAACCGGACCCCAATGCGCAGCGGAGGGGTCTTGTTCCACCCTGATGGGACCTATTTCCCGATAATGACCAGCGTTCTATACATTATTCCGCTTATTACACGGCTACTTGCCAAAACGAAACAATAAACTCCCTAAGGTACGGTATTTAGCCTACATAGTCTAGGCTATAGCCTATTTGTTACCGTTTCATCGTGGCTTTTGCTGAGGAACAAATAGTTCGCAACAACACATGCAGAACTTGAATCAAACATTCTTTACAACACAGCTGATCAACCGTCTGCTTTCACTTTTGAATGAAGTTCCACTACTTGCGGAGTGATATGAAAGCTGTGAATTAGAAGCACACAACCCATTTTCCTTGACAGCAGTCTGTTATACTTAGCAATGGTCTGTTATCGAGAAATATCAGACCACCGAACATTGGGAAGGCCCACGACTTGTTGTACAACTTTCTTTGGCATTGACAGTTAGCTTGTTTACAGTTGATTTAATTGTTGCGAAGTCTGCTTCCAGGCTCGTCGTCCTACTATGGTTGTTATAGTTACCATTCATAAGCATTGATATGGAACAGTGATTAAACTTTTTATTCAAAATGAATAGCCACTCCACCAGCCAATCAAAAAAGAGTATTTCTTCTCTCCGGGTGATAAGTCATAATAAATCAAATAGCATCTTGAGTAAAAACAGAGCAAGACCACAATGGATTGTTAAATTTAGTGTAGAAAAAGAGGGAAAAGATTAATTATGTATTATGTTGTTTTCGACTGTTAGAATAGTTTTAAACAGAGAATGTCATGATTTATAGTTCTCTGCTCAGGTGAGAACTATGGATGGGTGGAACTATGTGATTCAGTCATCAGGTATGCACAGCTGCATATATCTTTTCTACACATCCCATGCCACTCCCCTTTCATTGGGAGTCATGAGAGAAGGATCTGTCTGTCATTGAGATCTTCATCTGATTATAGCATAGGTTGCACGGCTGCCCAAGACTTTTGCACAGTACTATATTAAAAGTGATATGCTGACTACAGCAAGGAGAACTCAGATTTTTTAATTCATTTTTACAGGGCACTATATTGAAAACTGTCAGTGATGCATAGTTTTAGTTGTCCTGCTAGTGAGTGCCACCAGGCGACTACAAAGTATGCTATGGGGGACAGATTTTAGACTGTGTTCGTGTTTGTACCTCTTAACAGACTCAAAATGTCATTACAAGTGCTGTGCAACATGAACAGGATACTTACAAGACACCACTGTGCGTGTTTTACTCAGTAATTGTAAAAAAAAACAGTATAAATACAGGCAGTCACATACCTCTGTTTCCATTAGTTACTTCCTGTAAATTCCATACATAAGTCGAGAGATGAAAACATGAAGTTTATTTCCAAACATGATGATTGAGCATTGCAATGGTTATGACCATATTAACGACTGTTTTTTTCCTACCATTCAGTACTCGGTGATCTCAAACAACAGGGCCCTATGTTGAAAAAGGGGTTCTCCTTTAATTTACTGATAAGTATATTTGATGCTTGGTAGCAGTGTAGTTTTCTCTTTTTATTCTCAATTGGGAATGGATAGATGGACCCTTGGTATCTATTGTAGTATAAAACTATAATGTGCTACGTTTTGTACTGTCCTCTGTGGTATGATAACACCAGCACCAATCAAAGCTACAATCCCTCAGTAATTTCATGCTGTGTGTGGAACAATTAATGGTGGTGAAAACCATTATGAAATGGATGGGTATCTTCCTTCTGAAGCGCCATAATGTGGATTTTTTTTTTAAATCCATGGGGACTCTACATAGGAAATTCTGATAGCATTTTAAGCCAATGTCAGAAATGATCTCAGAGACATCATTAAGTATTGAGTAGAAGAGGAAGGAAAACCATGCAATGTTAAATGCTTATGTTGAAAAATATGGCTCTGTTTAAGTTCCTTTTTCCAATGAGGTTATGTTGGTTTGCTTTGACTCTGGTTATAGATTTAGATGTTTTCCACCTTCTCTGTGGAAATATGAGTTTGGGTGGCCTGAATCATGCCAGTGCTTACTCATATTCTGTTCTTATGTTGGTTGGTGTGAAAGCACTCTTAGAATATCTGTGTCAATCTTTAGAATATAACCTAAAACCAAAGCAAAGGGGTTTAGTCCACTGAATTGAGCCTAGCTTTGGTACACCAAGGTTTTTCACAGGAGAAGTCTTTATTTAAGGAGTATCTGTGCTTAGTATCTCTGCTCAGACTGCCCTACCAGCCAAAACCCACTGGCAAATTCAAAGGGAATCTGGTTTGGAAAACCAGACTTGTGTTATGAACAAGCTCAGAAAGTCTGACTACATTGTCTGACACCTTAATAATGGTGTTGAGGAAATTATGCTGTTGGCATAACATGCCTCATGGACTACACAATGGAAGTATAGTGAGCCTAATGGCCAGGTAGAGCACTGTCCGAACTAGTGGTTTTGTGGAAGGAAACCAGGGGGATTACAGGAAAACACATAGGTTGATTCTAGACTCAAGGATCATAGTCATCCATAGCAGCTCTAATTGTTGTTACAGTAACCACCATGCCATGTACTGTCAAGAAGATATTTTACATTTTGTTTTTATGCATGACATTCCGATCTTAAATACCTGTGACTTCTGTTTGAACAAAGTTAGAAAATGTTCTTGGTACTCAAGAAGGTGGAATAAGTCTGTTCATTATGTTACAGCATAGCATTAGTTTCATCATGGATATTTGAGTATTTGTCTGTGAACAGATAGCTCAACTATGTATTCATTTATCAAGGAAGGTGCAGAAAGAGAGTGATTTTGTCTTAGTTTGTTGAGATAGTGAAAATTTCCATACCGATTTGTTTTTATCAAGTTTACCTTTGTCCAGCATAACATTTTTTCCAACACACAGAAATATGCACAGGGGATTTCTCTTTGATAACTTCCAGCTTTTAAAATAGAAATTTTGTATTAAACAGAGGAATATGTACAGTTGGCTGTGTTTATGCCTAATCATTAACTCAACAATGAAAAGTGCTATCTGCTTTTCCAGTCAGCAGAAAATATCATCCACATTTACCGCTGTCCATTGTGATGAATGGAAACCATGATTACAGTTCAACAGATGCCTCTCATAAATTGACTCCACAGTGCTGATTAGAATGCCACTGTGCACAACCACAGGCTGGGGGAAGAGAATTACTTTTAGAAGTCGTCTGCAGTGTAGAGGGAGTTTGGGCTCCTTCGTGTATAAGTATTTCTCATGAAAAGCCACAGATTGACTCATTCTTTCCAGATATTCTTCTAAAACCAATGCTTCAGAATGTAGCGTCCCCACTCTGTCTGCAATATGTGCGCAAAATGTGAGATCCCATGAGGAAGAAATATCCTTCTGAACCTAAGAAAATCAGTGAAATGTGTGTCTCCTTTTTAAAAAATGAATGCTATATATGATTAAAATGACAATCCGCATTTAAAGGAGTCACATCATTTTTTTAAGAGGAGTCTATGACTATTCTTTTCAATAAATGACATGGGGAACTGTCTGCAGAGTGGAGTATGGGTCTTGACTTAAGGGAATCTCAGCTGGCATTTCTAAAATGGCTGTTTGAAAATTGTACAATAATGCCTACTTGTTCCCGGTGCCGTTTTTCAGGAGAAGTACCCAAATATGGTCACTCTTCCAGAGGGTTGCCAGTCTGAGCTTATGCTGATCCAGAGTCCAAAACTTAAAGGGTATGTTGTATTCCCTATTACTTGAGTAGTTTTGCAGACTATTTACTGCCAATTATCTTGTGTTCCTGATAATAGTACAATAATAAATGCGGTCTTATTCCTTCATCAAAGACCGAATTTGACTGAATTTAAATGTATTAATGCACAACCTTCCTCACAACTACAAGGCAATTGGTGAAACTCAATTATCCTGTTGAGTTGTCTGTTTGTTTTTATTTCCAGGTGCTCTATGTGTATTTTCTGGGACATTGATGTGACATTGGAAGGAGAAATTAGACCAAAAATAGACTTACTGCTGAAAATGCCTGAAGAAGGTAAGCCTAATGACACTAATTCTTTGCAAGCATTTTAAATCAAATTTTCATTTCATTCAATTTTAATGTCCTTCCTAATAATTATTTTTATTTGGACAGTTCTGACGATTGACTACAACATTGTGGCGAATGCTCCAGAGTACTTCCAGAACCTTTTGCGCATTCTAGGAGCTGAAGCGTCTATTGAAAGTGTTATAAAAACTGTGTGTGTGTGACAGATTGATAACTGCAGTAATGGCACCAACCCCATTCTTCATCTTTTTATTCAATATGAACAACTCAGTACAATCAACCATTAGCAAATGTTTTAATGCCATCTGTACATTCTCTTACAATTATGTTTATGTACATACTGTATGTAAATATATATATCCATTAGTAAAGACCCTAGAAAAATAAATAATTTAAATACAAAATTCTAGACAGTAAAATTCACTGTGCATTCTGTAATAGTTAAACCTATATCCTTTTAGTTTTTCTACTGTATGCATCACAGTGGATGCGATTCATTTTAGAGGCTTAGTCAATTATATTTTACAGTGAAATAATATTTCAGTTGCTTGTGTTTGACAATACTAATAAAAATCTATATAACCTGGGGGATGTTTTCCTTTTTTAATTTAACAAGCCCTCCATTTACATCTACAGCAGAAAGAATCAACTCCGTTTTAAACTGAACTTTCATTTCACTTTCATTAACTCTTTGGTGCAACTCTCCACTAACATCTAATCCAGTTTCAATGTGAATTTCTTGGGTCAAATTTTCATCACCAGTGAAATGCGCATTCAGCTATTTTACAGATATGTCAGTACATAAGACACACACTAGCACTCCCAGTATTATGTACTAAGGAGCAACAGAAAGAGCATGTTCTTAAATTTCTCACACAAAGGTACTAAATTTATTCTGAGCCAGACGAAAGCAGGGTTATCAATTCCTCGCAGTTCTGCTGAAGACCATTAAAAAGGACAAATTTATCCTTTTTGAAACTTTAGTGCACAGTGATCCAATAAACTAAAATGCCAGCTAGTGAGAAACTGCCATCATGGGTATTGACTGTTACAAAATACAATCTTAAAAACAATTCCAAATATTTTTTTTAACTATGTCCTTCACAGAAACTGGGCGTGTATACATCAACAGAAGTGACTATGCATAGCCATACATTTTAAAGTCTGAAATAATATAGAATTCAGTAATTCATGAGTAATGTTATTTTTTTGTCTCAGACTGGTCTTGACTATAATAGATAAAACCAAGTCTTATTAATGTCAGAGCACAGGGCTGTTGGACTGCTCGTTCCTTGATTCACAGTCTGTCTTCTGAGGACATACATGTTTGCTTGCAAGTGGCCACAAACTATATGATGAAATTATTAATGTAAACCACTCAGCCAGCCATTTTCAAAGAGCAACTCTTTGCACACATAGGTTAAATGTAACATAATTTAACTTTCTCTAAAAGTGAGATATTTATAGCACTTCGTAGACTATTAAATCCTAGACACATCACCACAGCAAAATTGTGGTTGTTGTAACAGAACAGGATGCTGTTGGTTGCTACCAAAAGCCAAACAGCATCACTCAGAAGAGTAAATTGCCAAGCGCTGCAGCAGCATTGGTGCTTCACACTATTACACCCCTGAACATATCTGTCTACAAGCACAATAAGGTGCTTCAGCCCTGCCTTACTATCACATCTCCCACCATACAAATACTACCTGCAACATCTACATGACAAATGTGAAGCCCTTTCACTCACCTAGAAATGCTGACACTCCACTTTTGGCACATGTATACACCAAAAAACATACAACTGAACACAAAAGACAGTACCCAAAAATTCTCAAACCATTCAACCCATGGACTCCCTCAGGTCATTCACACAAGGCTATACTCAAGGAGGCCAGCCCCCAAGATAGAGGCAAGCAGAGAATAGGAACCCGCAACATGTGCACAAGAAACACCGTAATCATTCTACAACATTGTAGGCTTACATACATTTCCTACATTCAGTTCACAAAGTAGGCCATACACGAGTAGGAGATAAAGAATCTCCGTTCACACACACAAGCGAGACAAAACAGAACAAATTCCTATGGGAAAACATTTGCATTTCTCATTGCTCAATTCCGAAGCAGCACAACATGGAGAGGTGTGTGGCCAGGTTAGTGGGATTGGATTCATACAGGATGAAACACCAGTGTGCGGTCCTCACGCTCCATAAGGAGGCTGGAAGAGCTGGTCAACTCCTGTTTGGAGTGCGTGCTCCTTACATAGTAGTTCACTATTTTAGAGTCTAGCTTGTGCTGGTAGGGAATGGCATCATAGGGTTTGGGGTCAAGGTCCAAGATGGAGACCGAGTAGGTGAGGCGAGGCTTTGAAGGCTGGATCTCCAGGTTGGACTCAAGTCTGCAGAGGAAGAATTAAACAATGTTATCTTTCATTGAAGACATGATCTAATACCACTATCAGAACTTTCAACTGCTACAGGGAGGGGAGGGGCTTACACTTCATCCTCCTCACAAGGTGCCAGTGTGATCATGACTGAGCAGTCTTTGGCTGTCATAGCAACTCTGTACTGATGAACCTAGAGTGGAAAATGTATTTGCAGTCAGAATTAATGACCAAAACAATTAAAATACATTCAATATTAAATCACTCACAACATTCCATCTGGTCATAGTTGTTAGATGCAGCATCTCTGCAAATAGATTGATAGCTAGGAAAGATTGGCATTATTCAGAAAAGACAAAACAATCTTACCTTTCCTATAGCATACTCTACTGATCCATCATCTTCTTCAGGACAATTCTTCACCCACTCCAGAAAACTGTCATTATAAGGTCCATCAAGCTGTAGTCTACTCCTGGAATGAGAAAAGAATCACTGAATCACTTAAGCAACTGACCAATTAGTGTTATACAGAGGAAAGAATACAGTCTTCAAACTAACTACTGCCACCTTGTGGACTGTGATGCATACTACAATATAATATTATCCAAAAAGGGAAGCGCCTGTACCATGTACGGGCCCCGAGTGCCCACGGGGACCCAGGTTCGAATCGGACCTGTGGTCATTTCCCGATTCCCACCCCATCTCTTTCTCCCACTTACTTCCTGTCACTCTTCACTGTCCTGTCCAAACAAAGGCAAAAAAGCCCAAAAAAAATATACAAAAAAAAAGGTAAAGGCATGGCAGTTATTGTTTGTCTGCCTGCATAAACAAATACACAAATACCCCTTTCATCATTTTAAATACATAAAAAACAAAGCAGTGCTTAGGACAAGGATCCTGTAGGCATGCGCTACCTAATGCCCATTTCAAACCAAACCGGAGTTTAAAAAATAAATAAATAAATAAATAAAAAAATAATTCATTTTCAAGTCATTTCAACCTGGGATGTTCAGTGGCTTGGCACAGACTGAGGTGGGGTTTGGACACAGTTCACAACTGCACTAAAACTGCTTATCTAATTAAATCTAACAAAGTGTTGTTAATCTCATATCAAAAGATCAAAAAATCTAGTTGGTTTTGTTTTCAGTATAAAGAGACTTACTAAGCTTACCTTACCTTCCTCATAAAATCATTTGACTTCTGAGTTTGACTTAAAAACGAGCACATTTATTTGCTTAACTTTCCGTTAAGCAAATTTGTCCTAAAAACAAGCAAATTTGGCTGCCAGTGCATTGAGCAAATTTATCTTGATAAGACTCCTTAAAATAAGTCAAAGTTTTCTTAAATTAAGTCAAAACTATCTTGAGAGCGCTAGGAAAGTCTCTTCATACTAAAAACAATAGCAAATAAATGCCTAGATTTGTTGTGAAAAATAATAAATATGATGTATCTGCAAGATTTCAAAGTGTAAGATCTTGGTGGTGCATGAGGATTGATTGTCCATTGATTGACACACCTAATGGCCTCTTCATTATTAGATTAGAATTAGAATAATGGCTAAATCAGATTAAAAAAAATCATAATAAATCATGATCATAATAAAACTGCTAATCTGATTAGAATTTTTAAGCAGGATTAGCTAAGTAGTGCATTATGCCATTTCAAACTGTGGAAAAAAGCACATGGATTTGTTTACAAGCTAGCGAAACGGTTAGCATAAGTTCGGCAGAACAATTTGGAAGATAAGAAACACGATTTAAAACGAGTTTCTTGTTTCTCACTTCTCTTACCGTTACGGTAGTCCCAATGTTGGTTTTCCACCTGGGGACGCTAGGGGGAGCGGGGAAAGTCACCATTTCCCCGGAACAGGTAATTTAACCATCCAAATGATTTCTAAATGGGTTTATTAAGTTGAAATAGTTGCCAAGTTCCCCTTTAATCGGAATGAAAGGGATGGTATATTCCATTTTTATTCCAATTGAACAGCCATCTAAACAGTCAATCAGGTTGCCTTCTATAACTTTGTAAGGGTCAAGGGACGTGTCATCTGGAATTTTTTCATTTACATTCAACATCAGGGGCCGGTTGCACCAACAGGGCTTACACCTGGTCTTAGAATACAGAGTTAAGACTAGGGATGGGTATCGTAAGGATGCTACCACACTAAAACGTAAGGATATTACCACACTGACCAAACGGTGCTGCTATCGTAGTATTTATATAATGTTTATTATACGTTTATGTGCCATTACACTGCTGTCACTTTCCAGAGGGCGTATGACTGCCACTACACATGGTTTTTGGAGGGAGGCACACACAGTTTGTTCAGTGTGACGAAAGCGTTTGCATGCCTCTCATTGGCTGAATCTGATTTAGAATGCATTTACGGTCAAGAAAACTTTCCAAATTTAACTCGTAGCAACAATGTGGCAGTGTCATTGCGATCACATAGGTTTTTTTCAAACACCAAAAGATCGCATAGCTCACATTTACAAGCCAGCTTCATTATAGTAGCCTATTGGCTACTGTTTTACAGAATGGATATGCTAATTCAATTCAATGTTTGTGTGGTAGGTAACAGCCATATATCGTCAATATTATAATATCAAGCTACCGTAGATGAATCTGCAAAGAAAAAAGTTGAATGGCATTATAGCCCGAGTCAAGACACTTTCACCAGAAAAATAAATTAAAACAAACATGACCATCAGCCTGCAGTCATTAGGCTAGTTAGCCTAAAAGATGATTTTGTCCGTCTAATCATGTATTATTTACTTGCACGAATGTAGCCCCTACCAAACTTGTACACGCCGTTTAGACATAGGCTTGCTTACTTACTTTTTTTTTTCCCTAAAAAAAGGCGCTTCATCATAAAACACTACTCCAACATTAGGCTGTTAGATCAAACATTTTAGATAAAACATTTGCGATTTGCATGTCATCGATTGCCATGCTCACTTCAGAACGAGAATGCTAGCGATTTTAGATCAAACATTTGCGATTTGCATGTCATCTATTGCAATGCTCAAATCAGAACGAGAATGCCATCTACAAGATTGATAATTCGCTCCTCTACCCCCACTAACACAGAACGTTAAGGGAACGTTCGTTTATGGTTCTCTAAAGGTTAGTTCGAACCAAACCAAAAACGAATGGTTAGGGAACGTTCCCTAAAGGTTATAACGTTCCCTAAACGTTAAGGGAACCAACCAACTGAAACGTTCTCCTGTGGTTGCACTGTCCCTCCACACAACGTTCCCGTTTGGTTGTTTTTGGTTGTTTTATGGTTGTTCTGAGTGCGGTTTTGAAATGTTTATTTAAAAAAAGCTCCATTTCAGTTTTTGAAGTAGTATATTAAATGTTTGCAGTCACTTGATTTAGATCCACTCAAATTATTGGTCTTATAAAATCTAAGTAAGGTAAACATTAGGGGTGTAAAGATTAACCGATACGTATCGGTATCCGTTTTTAATGTGCAAGATGCGGCTACATCGATACGTGAAGCCCCGTATCGGAAAAAACTGAAATGAACCGGTCGTTATATCGATTTACTTGTTATGAATCGGTTAACAACGTTTTCTGCTCGCTCAGACTGTCATATACGTTCCAAGCAGCGCGTTCGTCCCACTTCCGGTTTTGAAACTATACGTGGTACGGAATTGTCGGTAATGCAGTTCGTTTTTGGTTACATTCATTGAACTACTGACCATTTAAAAACTGTGAGAGGGCCCAGCCGTAGGTACAGCACTAGCCATAGCGGAGCAGGCAGAAGATCATTGAGAAATAAACGTGAATTAAAGAGACTGTCTTAAAGCGACAGTGCACAATTTATACATTTGTTAAACAGCATAAAATTAGCAGTATTTTTAAAGCAATTAATATTTTAAAGCAAATACTTTTCATACTAAATTATAGGCTATACATTTTTTTTTATTTTTTTTTTTTTTTATGCGTGTGCCGTTTGGGGGGTGTTGTGCGGCCCGCCGGCCAATTTTCAAAAACCCAATGTGGCCCTTGAGCCAAAAAGTTTGCCCACCCCTGCTGTAGAGTAACCTTACCTTTGATGAAGGGATTTCCTTAATGTTAAATAATAATTTGGCCCTTGCTGCTAAAACAATGCACAAATTATTAGCCAATGATTTGGTTCATATTTACTCAGACTTGTGGCATTATAGGTTTCTGCATTAGGTCTACTGTTGGAACAAAATAAGCAGAGAGAGATTATTGATTTGTAGGCCTATTTTATTCTTGTAGGGTAGGCTAGGCTATATGAGAAAAGGCCAAGAGTTTCTTAAGCACTTTTATTTTGGTATCGTCTTACCCCAACAAGGCTACAGCTCCATGAAAACAATCAGATATAACTCTATAAAATCTGTGAAAGATCTATAAAGTCTATAAAAATGTATTTTTATGTTGTATTTGGCTGCTGTGTTTGAAATGTAGACTATTCTTTTTTCATTTCAACACAGTATATGCAACAAACCTCAGTTTAGATAATCATATTCACACATTTTTTGCCTAATTGACAACCATGACCATGATAATTGATAATATAAAATTAATGTGCACCATGAGCAAATAATAAAAAAAATCTTTCAGAATGCTTTCCATTCTTGAGCTGCATCGAATCGCATCGTACTGAATCGTTTTTTAAAAACATATATCTTTTCTTGTATCGAATCGTGCCCATGTATCTAGATGTGAATCGTATCGTCTTTTTTTACCGTATTAGGTGAAAAAAACTTTAAAACAAGAATCTATCAATGGAACACTTTTCACAACTAAGAAAATCCACTTTTCATCATTTCACATTTCACTTATCAGTTCAATCAGACAGGCTCTGGTTCGATCAACCCTTACACGTAGGCCTACCCCCACGCCAGTAGGGGGAAGACAGCGCCTCTGCTTTCAGATGATCAATTGAAGTCTTGTCCTGTCATGGAAGTCATGGAATGGATTACACCAGAGAATGTCTAATACGTACGCTCTTGAATTCGATCTCACAAAAAAGTAAGTGAAATATGTTACAGTTTCATGATGTAGGCCTAGTGGTTGTAATGCAAGGATTTGAGGTTTAACCTCAAGTCCTTTCACTTGTAGGGCTTTGTTATAGTCCGATTTTGCCAAGTTTGTAATTTATCAGCTAGCACATTGCTCGTTGGTCTTTGTTTGCTGCTGTTCACAACGTGTTCTGTTTTGCAGCATTGTAGCCTATGTTTTGTGTCGTCGTGTTACCCTGCTCGCGTTGTTGTTACAAATAAGATATAGCACTAGGCTACAGTTTCTTTTAATTAGTTTTAGTGTACAGTCAGTCCTTTTAGGCAAGTCACTCGGCGGCAGTGGTGTAGTCTAGTAGTGGATATACTATATAGCTGGAAATACTGTGATGTAGGCTAGTAGTTAGCTGTAGTGGGTAGGCTATACTGTGATCAACCCCAAATGTATCCTAGTCTATTTTAAGTGGGTATGCTGAGATGGTGATGCTTTTTATGTGGGTATAGCCTACTGCATTGTCCTGCACCAGAGCCGTAGAGATGGCTATAGGCTAATGGCTACACTGTCGGCGGCCATCTTGTGATACAGTTTATCGGACAGCCGATTCAAGTGAATAGACCTCTTTATTTCGCCTTCAAAAAGCTGAGATCTGGTAGCTTGCGATTTTTGCTATGGGAAAATAACATGGAGAGAATTATTGCACTCTCCCAGGGACGAAGAAGTCTGAAATGCAGACGTTTTGCTCAACACACTTTTGTCCTCTGCCTTCGAGTGGTAGGCTACTGTGATCTTCGGTAGGCCTACGTTAAGACAGCAACTTAGATTTTTGCTACCCCAGACCTAACTTGCAATGTAACTTGTCATAGGTAGTTAGCTTAAATTAACACTGATCTCCTTATAGGCAAAGATGACAGTTTTGGTTCCTTTTTATAGGCGAACTTCAGAGGTCTGTTGGAAAGCATACAGGAAGGGCGGAATGTGTGTAGTAGGCTATACACAGCTGCCATACTGGCTTTACAAACTAAGCCCATGCATTTCTATGGATGTTGTGTCTCCCCATTAGAAATTCTCTGGGCTACAATGCAAAAATCATGCCAAAAGCTGGGCCAAATATCCAGTCAAGAAAATCTGGTTGTGTACAGGTGACTTATTGCTGCTATACTATCAATAATAGTTTTCTCTGTATGGAAATACTGCTTTGTTCTACTACTGGCTCACAAAAACTTTGTTCTCTTAACGTAGATTCATACACCAAAGCTATAGAAAAAATTTCAGAGGCTGATGGACACTTCCAGCATTGAGGCGGAAGAAGATGCGAGCGTCCACAAAAGGCAGTGCAGGGTCAAGTGATGGTAAGACCTCTTAAGTACAGACTACATTATTACCACAATTCAAATATTCTTTTTGCAATCAGTACAGATTGTATGGTCTTTTATTTCAGATGAATCCATTCCGCAAGCAAGAAAGCATTCCAGGACTGTGCGTGTGCCTGGAAGCCCTGTCCGTAAGTTAACATTTATACATGTATTTAAGAAACCAGTTGAGTCATATTTCCTACCATGGAACTACTGGTCTCTAAAGGTTGCAACGGTTAGGGAACGTTAGGGGAAGGTTCTCTAAAGGTTGCTTTACACACAAACTTTCCATGGGAACCAAAACCTCCTCAAAAACTAATTCAGGGAACGTTCGGGAACCAAAAACTAACGTTCCCGTAACCAAAAACTAAGGTTCCCAGAACGTTCTGAGAACCATAAATTGTTAGCTGGGACTTCCATTAGATTCATGAAGATAAATGGAGGACCAGATAGCTTCCATAATATAACTAGGCAGACAACAAATTCGAAAAACTAGAGATAGTATGCAAGCAATAGGCCTACACTTACTAGTCCAACAGCATGACTACCAAGTCAGCATCGGTCGGGCACCCCTCCACCTTCTTTAGCTCATGCCAGCGAGCGCTGATATTGATCCTCGTCCGGCCTTTGATTTTATCACTCTCCCTTTTTCTCTTCCTAGTCTCCTCCAACAAAACCTATGCCTTCTTCGGTTTTCGTTACTGCTTCAGCCATGACGACAACATACACGCGTCAGCTGGCAAACAAACGCTAGTTCTCTCATGTCCGAATTTGAGGAAATGGGGCTGGGGGTGTGGGAATAGAGGTATGCCATAAAGCAGTCAAATTTTGTAGTTCTTTTCATGCTCGGATTACTACCCGCACCCGGAAGTTCTGTCTGGACATTTCCCTTGATTATATCATCTGGCTGCACAGCTACAGTACTTTTGTTTTACCCTCACCAAAACAGAGGTGATTGTGACAAGTTGCGAAAACCGGCTGTCTGTGCTAGTAAACATTTTTTTGGGCCTGTGACGTCGGGCTTAACAACCAAATAGGGTTCCCACTAGGGCTGTGCAATTAATTACATTTTTTATTTTTAATCGATCCAAACAATTACAAAAACAATTATATTATTTTGCCACATTCCGTTTAGAAATAGATACAATTTCAACTCCTACAGTGCATACAGTGCCCCAATTCTCATGGTTCAGGATGTCATGGAATTTCAAGGTGTTTTCACATTTAGTCCAAGAACCAAACTCACTCCACTAAAAGGGGACTAGAAAGTGGACCAAAACAAAAGGAACCTAGTTCACATTGTGAGTTCATTTGAAAGAGGACTCGTATCACTTTCTGGTGCACTTCAGCTCTGATGGGGCCTCGGTTTTCTTCATGTTCAAAACGAAATGATTTTGTCACGTCTAATGCACAATCTAAATATGGCAGAAGCGATGCATCCCACTTTCAGCGATGTGTGGAACGTTTTTGGATTTCAATCAGAAAACGGAAAAATAACAATTAGCGATTGACGATGTCGTAATCTGCAGAATATGTAACAGTGATCAGTCCGAGTGCAAATCTGATAACGCTACACCCTGACAAACTAGGTAGGTAAACAGTCCGAGGACGAGGAAACACGCAGCTAAAGCAGGCAAGAATGTTTTTTGCCTCCCTCCTCTAAGCTATGCCCGGTGCTTTTGTCACTTCTCTGATGGACATAATGGTTCATAGAATCGCAAGCCGATAGAAAAAAGAAAGCAAACTTTTCCCCAATCAGGAAATACTTGCTAATTTGTGACTAAACATAGAAACATTCAATAAAGTGGTAGTGGTATGGGCATTCATTCAGTGTGTGTGCGTGTGTCAGCGCAAAATAAATTGAAACCATTCAAGTCGCACAGATATCGTTGGTAGACTGAGCTTTTGTTCAATATAACAAGTCAACCCTGCGTTTATAGTGGCAATGGCAATGCATAAGCCCATTTATACAGTGTATAGAGATGCATCATAAAGGCAGGCAGAATTTGAGCATTAAATATTCAAATATAATTTGATTATTAAAAATAATAATGATTTCTATCTGTGTAATAGCCCAATAGTGTGTAAAGAAGTAAAGTATCTTGGTCATATAATCTCAGATGATCTTAGTGATGATCAAGATAAATATAGTCAACGCTGCAAATTATATGCCCAGGCTAACATGTTACTACGCAAGTTCAGTATGTGCTCTTCTAATTTCAAATGCTCTTTGTTTAAAGCCTTTTGTACACCTATGTATACAGCTCATCTTTGGTTTAGATATAAGAAAAGCAGCTTGCAGAAGCTTAAAGTTGCCTACAATGACACTATGAGATTGCTGATGCAGCTACCTAGATGGTTTAGTGCCAGCTACTTGTTTGTCTTCTCCAATGCGCCAACCTGTGAGGCAGTCCTTAGAAATGTAATGTACAAATGCATGTGCCGTCTGGATCTCTCACACAATAGTATTATTGAAGCTCTAGTGAACCCAGCCAAGAGCTCTTTGAGGTACTCCTCTAAGCTTAGGAGACATTGGAGAGAATGCCTATATGTTTGATGGTTGGTTTTGTCTTGTTGTCTTGATGGCTTGTTTTGTTTTGTTGTCTTGATTGTTTGTTTTGTCTTGTTTTCTTGTCTTTTGTCTTCTTGTTTTTAAATCTATTTATTCTGTCTGATTTTTATTCTCTGCTATGGACATTGTACTAGTGTCTGTGATAAATAAAGAATTGAATGAATGAAATTCGAATTGGGTTGTGAAAAAAGATTGACAGCCCTAGTGTGTGTGTGTGTGTGTTATAGTTATTCGCATCTCTCTCGAACCGATGGTTCGATTGATTTCAAACGTGGCAGGCATCTTGCTACGGGCACGGGTAAGTGCAGTGCCAAGTTTGCCATTGTTTGGATAAGTAATGCAAAATATATCGGTAAAAGCAGCATGCATTGCCTTTCTCCACTCTACTGTAGCCACTCCCCTTCTCACACAGCACAGCGCAGGACCAGAGACAGAGAGGGTAAGCAGAGTATTGCCAGCACTGATTCAGGGCACAGCATGGGTCAAGATGCAATGTTTTGGATGATTATCATGTCTGACATCAGCAATAAAGACTCCCTGTATGAAGTTTGCTTGCAAACATGATTCCGCAGATTTTGCAACATCACGCCAACAAACACAGGTTCAAAATGACGTAAAAATTATGTGCAATAAACAGTCACTTCGAATGGCCCAGGCTACTTTGGACTTGAGACTTTGAATAAACAAACGACAATTCCGACTGCAAGGTCCCAAGTTGAAACAGGGATAGGCTAATGGTCCCGAATTTAAGGACGTTTCAGAATGCCACACAGCTAGACAACAAGTGGCAGACAGAGCAACATACCTGCAGGCATGTAATTGGGCTACAGGTTTTCTACAGGAATATGTTTGAATGGGCACTGCACTAGTTATAATAGATATAATAGAATTAATTCTGATGTGAAGTTATTGAAAAGATCCTCTTGAACAGTCAGTCAACACGCTGTTACTGTTGCTTTTTTAGGCTAAACATTTTCTCCTTCCTGAAAATACTCTGGCCAGCAAAAAAAGACACCAAGTGTAAAGCCTAAGGAGGGGCTCAGCCAAGGGTCAGCTATTTGTTAAGCATCTCCCAGATTCAACCCAGGTCCTGTCTGAATAGCCCCAACCAGGGAATAACCCAGGGGGACTAGCCCAACACAGGTCAGGTCAGCCAACCCTTACACATTACCATGTATGCATCAAAATGTAGGCTTTTTCCCTCTTGGACCAGCAGGTAACCTACAGTTACACACCTTTCTTTGGGAAACTCCTCCAGGTACTGTTCCACGCGTTTGTAAAGGGGGTAAATGCCTTCGATATCCAGGTTATCCAACATCTGAGCTTGAAGTATTCTGCCCAGGACGGAGTCTTTTGACAGGCCGTTAGTACCTGCCAAATAAAGGTCAAGCTCTTTTCAATAATGTATGTGACAAAATGTCAACTTTTTTTAATTCATGTGAAAAAGTATATAAAAGATCTAACAGAGTAGAGCCACAACCACTCATCTGATACTGTATATTCATGTTTCAGTGAGCTCTTAATGTAAGCAACTGGCGTTTTTGAAAAATCTCCGTCTGATAAAAATGTCTTACCATTCCGGTGTAGGTCCCTGTGAACAGGGCTTGCCTCACAGTATCCCCGGCCCTCAGCAGGATGCGCCTTCTTAGGTTCACCAGTGCGACTGCAGTTCCAGCTGCTAAGCAACGCACTGCTGACCACCTGGATGAATTCATTCAGCACAGCCTTGGCTGACAGGTGGCCCTTGTAAAGACCTGTACTGTGGGTGAAGTGGGGTCTCAGCTGCTGGGCCAGTGCACTCAAGTCTGGTTGCTGCTCTGCAGCATCTGTACAACTGAAGATCAGCTGTCCACCCTGTAACAGCATATAGACACATTGTAAAGAACATTTCGAGAATGGGACAGTAGTTTTTTCTTGCTCTCCACTTAGAGCTCAGGCACTTGTCAGAATGATACTGATGTGATATTATTGACTTTACATCAGCACTTGTATGAACACCTGGCATAAAATGAGTTACTGTCTCCGATCTCACTATTCCACTACAGGAAATTAAAAGTGCACTATGCCATATTTTTACCTTAATATAACCTCTACGTAGCCAATTTGATGGTAAACAAACTTGTAATAGGGGAATCGTTCACCTAGCATAGGCATAGAGCATAGCCATAGTGGGTCGCTACCGAGGGAACCAGCAATGCAACTTCAAGAATGGCCGTCCCAGACACCTTCCGAGAATCATGAAACATTACCTCGTCAGTAGATATAGCTCTTTGGAGATAGTTTTTGCTTGCTGTTAGTCCTTTGACTCCTCAACAAAAGCATTTCCATTGTGTACAGGGGGAACAAGCCATGAGAAGTAGGCCATTTACAACGGCAAAGTAAAATATAAATATATTGTGACTTTAGGGGGAGCTCTAGAGTCGCCAAAAACACCTGAAACTGCATAGTATACCTTTAACATCTAATAACATAATTTCCATTGCAACAACCTCTGCTGTCCTTGCAGTGACCGGTCTTTTCTGAGGAATTAAAGCAGCCTCATATGTGTTTTAGCTAAGGACAATGTGACGGAGCCAGTAAGCAGCAGGTGACTGCATGGAGAAGGGGGTGGGGCCAGACAGATCCCAATTGTATTTTTGTGAGGAAGAAAGAAGTGTAATAAACTGCTGGAGTCTAATCTGATCAATCTGACTGAAAACCATTTCAATCAATCAGTAACTTTGATGGATTTTTATGGTACATCAATACTAGCCTTCACCCGAGTTTCACAAATGTGGTCATTTATTTCCTTATTTGAGATGAGTGTTTCAAATGTGTAACCTTAAATGTTTATGAATTCAATGGGGATTCTGACATTTCTTTATGTCCAGTGCAGATGTGTTCGCAAGCTAGACGAGTGGGAGAGGACGATGCTGAGGAGACTTAAAGTTTGAGTGTGAACAAATTAGTTTATTACAGAAGCACATTGCATTCATGAAAAAAGAACAAAGTCCTGATTTTCTGAATTAAAGCGTTAATTAAAGAGTTGAAGGTTAACTTGAACGCTCCCATGCATGACCGAATATAATGTTACGTGTTTTTCTAAATTAACAGGTTAATTACCTGGTTTATCTGAATTAACAAGTTATTCATTTGTTAATTCAGGAAAAACTGGACCCGTAAAAAACAGAAAATACTCGTAGAGTTCAGTTGCAAATTGCAAATAAGGACATGAGTGTACTGCCATTTTATAGGCCTACTAGTAGGGGGGCCTATGTGTCTAATTTGGGGGCTTGTGGGATTCGCATGTTAATTTTTTGACATATCTTTTTTTTATTTCTTTGTTCTAGGGGTTCTTAAGAGTGTAAAAAAAAAAAAACATGTCTCCATTTTTTTTTGAAGGTCCCAAATCAAAGGTCAAATTCAGAAAAGGTCAAATTTGGTGTTTTGTCCATAAACCTCACATTGCCGCTATTATAGCGGTGCCAAAAAGCAAAGATATTCTACAAGGTAGTGTGCAAAAGTGGACCACATAAACAATACAACATTATAAAACATTTTTAGGCTGATGATTGTGTGTGTGTGTGTGTAAGAGAGAGAAAGAGATACACTACCAGTGACAGTTGGCTGTTGATAGCTGGCAATTATAGCATTTAGAATATCAAATAACCTGAAGCACATAGTGCTCTGTTCTTCATGGTTGGTGATATTAGTGACCTTCTAGCCTTCTACATTTGAGCAAGCACATTTTCATAGTTCATGGTGGCACAGTCTAGTTATATTCTGATTATTAGGTTATATTCTGAGGTGTGTCTTTCTGTTAGTCAGGTGATGGCACACATATTCTAAAAGAAACAGATTTTGGGCTATGTATCCCGTGGCAGATATGTGTGGACTGGTGAATGACCCATCACTAGAGACGTATGCCAAATTTCTTGTTTTTGTCCATGCGAGAGTATGGAGATGGTGATCACAGATCAGCCAAAGATTACATTGTTACAGTGCAGTTATTTTACAACAGAACAAAGCAGATTGGCACAGGAACTGCTACAAATCCACCTGTAACAGTAAGCATCTGCAGCATGCTAAGATTCGCTACTAGAAGTCATGTGAAGCAGGCAAGACTCAGTGTCTTCAGAAAAGACGTGGTAGACTCTCTTCTGAACCTGCAGCAACACCTGCAACTGCATCAAGTCCATCTAGAGGGACTATGTACACTTGTTCAGCAGCAGCTGCAGTCAACATAGATAAGTGCTTCTTCTGTCAGAAGCAGACAAAAAAGCATCTTCATGAGGTGTCCTCTTTCAATCCATTTTGTATAAGCTGTAAGGTCTTTAGACAGGTATTATTACAGCCAGCGTAATAGCATTGCAATAGTCTATCCTTGAGGTGACAAAAGCATGGATTAATTTCTCGGCATCTGGTAAGGATAAGGACTTCCTTATCTTTGAAATGTTCCTTAAATGGTAAAATTAAGTTTTGGTGATCTGTTTTATGTGATTATTTAGTGCTAGGTCCTGGTCAATTATAACTTCTAGGTTTTTAACAATTGTGGATGAGGTCAGAGGAAGATAGCCTGTGATGTGGATAGGATATCCCTCATCTTTTTAGAACCTAAAACCGTGACTTCTGTTTTATCTAAGTTCAAAAGGAGGAAATTATTTGTCATCCATGTCTATATATCTCTAATACATGTGTCAAGTTTGGCTAACAGGATTAATTCATCAGGTTTTATGGAGGTATCGTTATGCATCATCTGCTAAACAACAGGGGCCCCAGTACTGAGCCTTGAGGCACTCCATATTTTACCATAATCTGGGTAGATGGTTTATTATGGACCTGTACAAATTGTTGACGGTTAGGAAGGTATGATCTAAACCAAGCGAGTGCTGAGTCTTTGATGCCTGTCAAATGTTCAAGCCTAAGTAGTATGTCATGGTCTATGGTGTCAAAGGCAGCGCTGAGGTCCAGGAGGACCAGTATTGATACAAGGCTAGGTTTTTTGAGAAAGGGCTTAATAACAGATGTCTTAAACGACTGCGGTACATGCCCTGAGGGGTATTTCACAAAACCTAGATAAGCAATTAAGCTGTGATGTTTTAGTCATCCTGGATGAATTTATCCTCGACTTGGTTCCACAAAAGAGATGGCACATAATTTACCATGGGGATTTATTCTCTGCACCTAGCCTGGTCCCGTGGGCACTTTGGAGCAGAAACGAGAATGCGCACACATCCTGATTTACCTTCACCTGGCTTGACATAGTCGCTCCTACTCATCCTGGATTGGCATTAGTGAAACGGGTTGAGCTAGGATGACCAGACAACGCTATGTCAAACCTCGTTTTATCACTTATCTTGGATGTCTTAATTCTGCCTTTGTGAAATACCCCTCTGATAGCATTGAATTATTTAGAATCTAGAGCAAAACATTATCCAGGAAGGAGAGAGCAGTCTTAAAAAGGTGAGTAGGAATAGGGTTTAGTAGACTAGTTGCAGATGAGGAAATTGTGGAGGGGAGATTATATGTTGCGTATGTAAATGGTTGGTAAATGATTGGTTATTGATCTTATCTCTAATTGTTTGACATACAATCATAATACTGACATACAATCATACTGTTGAAAAGAACTGTTTTGTGAACTTTATTAAATCATAGCCAGTGATTTAGGCAGAATTTATGGTGTTAATTATAGTGAAATATACAATTTCAAAAAAATAGGGTTGAAACAGGTAAAAAAATGGAGACATCATTTTTCTCCATGTTCAATGACCTCTTAAGACAGTCCAACCACTCTCCAAAAATTAACATTCCAAACCCACAGAAATCACATAGGCCCCCTGACTATACAGTCTATGGTACAGTCACTTTCCACACACATCAGAGCCAACGTTTTTAACTGGCAAACACTGGATGAAAAATGGATTTTACGGAGCGGCGTCGACCAAATATAACTGAATCATGATTTACACGGGGGCAAAGTGTGATGCTGGTGTGCGGAGTTGCATTGAAAAGAATGCTTTCGACATTCATTTACATTAGATTCCAGAGTGCACTGCGCTCATGTTGGCATCGGTGTCCACAGCAATTTAAAACACCATTCAGATTCAGAACTACGTTGGTGTTTACTTCTTCCTAGTCCTCCTCCTGTAGTCATGGAGATAATAAAGTTCTTAGAATATTTGCTAGGAAGTGTCTCGCAGTTTGAGGACAAGAAACGGTGCATCAAATGGTCAAAATAGTAGCAGCCAGGAAGAGGATTGTTGATAACAGAAGTGACGGTGAAAAAAAATCTTTGGCGCCACACGATTAATGAGTCAGTCTAGGCTACTACTCTTTGGCCTGCTCGTAAGCCCAAACAAGTGTGTGCAGCATGCCTTTACGTACTAACAGCGCATCATTTAATGCGTGATACATTTAATCTGCATCACGCGCCCCATTTTAGGGGAAAACAAGTTAACATTATATCATTGATTCCAATGGGCTAGTAATCACACGTTGATGTTACATCTAGTTATTAATTCACAGGACATTCAATCATTTTACTAACACAGCAGTTAGTGGTGTCAACAATAATCGATTCGGCGATGCATTGCAATGCGGGGCATGCACGATTCAGCATCGATGCGGCAACATGCCATAATCGATTATGTCACTGTTTATTGTCCACTCAAGGCCAGAAAATAAAGTTGTGAAGTTTCAATTACTTCTGGGGGCATTTCCGGAGCAACGTTGTGATGACATGCGCAGCCTGTAGCTACAGTGGGTCCCAGTTAAGAATTGACACTTCATTCACCACCAAGGTGATTCACGCAGCTGGGTGAAATGTAAGTACAACTGCAGCCGCTTGGGGGCAGCATAGTCCGCTGTGGCGTTCCACGGTCGAACCAGACGGAGCATTCGACAGCAAGGGCTGTGATTGGCCGAGTTTTCAGTGCGTTTCTCTGTGTTTTTAGCAGCCCCTGCAACATGTTAGTCCACTGTAGCCTATAAGCTTTGTACATAATGTTAAACATAGTTTTGGATTCAGTGGCAAAATTTCTTGATTGTACAGTGCCCGTCTCTCAAAGTCAAAGTCAAAGTCAAACGCTCTCAGTAATGTTTTAAAATAAGAGCTTCGTCAGCTGGCAGTAGGCTACTTTGTCGGCAGTCATGAGAAGTTCGCTTGCTAACAGAACATAAATATGCTGCCCAGAAACCTTGTGAATAGTTCTGATTTTTTTTTACTACACTAACAAGGTTGAAATATAGCCTTTGCCTACAGCATCTCCTTAACAGTAATGTTAACAAAATGACAGCATTCATATGACAAAGGAAAATGAATTCGGTCACTCAAGACTGCCACAGCAACCAGTGTAGGCTACAGTCCTACCATAGGCCTACTCGAAGCAGATAGCGTTGTCTGACGGTCGAGTGGGTTAATGCATGTATTTCTAGAACAGGTCTGCAACTTTCAGGCAGTTCCGAGTTCGAATCTAGGCAGGAGCAGAGCCTATTGTAAGACCTAGGCCTATCATCATTTTTTGCAAGGTGTTGCTCCTGGCAATACTTGTTTATAAGACGTTTGGTGATTAATTGATAGCTGTTTTTGGGACACGTTAAACGTTCTTTATAATGAGCGTATACGGGGAGTAAAACGACTGTTACGCGCTGTTACAACTGTAGGCTACAATGATTGCAATACAAAAATATGCGCGTGTTAGTTTTGTGATGTTTTGCACTTTTGCCTCATGTGTTTTCAGGTTTGAGGGCTTTTTTGGCAAGATTGACCTTGGTCAGACCATAGATTGTATATATAGAACTGGACAGTGTGGCTGCATTCTACAGTGTTCTATGGAATTGAAGCCGCCGAGGCGACGCCATCTTGGAAAATTTGGAGCCAATTTGAAGTGCGGCTGCGCAGCAAAAGTTGAAGCATGCGCAGTGAAGAGGAGTCGCGGTCAGGCACGCCCACTCAGTTGCCACTCAGCGAGTTAAACACGCCCCTTGTCAAGTGAAACCCGCCCCCTTCTCCTTTCCACAACGCAGGTCGACTCGGCGCCGAAGGCTAGCTGGCTGGATGAATTTTACGGCTGTCACGGAGTTAGCTAAACAGTACAAACAACAATCGGTTTGTTCTTGTCTGGTAAGTGTTGCGTATCAACTGAAAAGTTTTTTTGTCTATTGGTGTTCTTAAATACGTCTAAGAGAGCTTATTATAGACTGTGACAATTTAGTATGGTGAATACTAATGAGCTAACAACAGAAATACGGACAGCGAATTACATGCTAACGTTAGCAGCTACATTAACGTTACCGGGAGGCTAAGTTAGTCGTTGAAGTGAAGATTAGCACACAGCTCCCTTAACAGTCGATGCATGATATACTTTGTTTTATTAGTTGTTGCTGTTTTCAAATATCATGTATGCCATTTCAACATGGAGTAACCATTGACTGTACATGGGGATTAATAACACTAGACAGTCAGTACAGTATATGATGTGATAAAGCAACGGTATGATGTGATAAAGCAACGCAAGTTAACGTAATGTGAAGCATGGACCTCATCAACCTCATATTAATGTAACTACTAGCCAGTTTGCCAGCTTTGCATTTTTTCTAACATTAACGACAGACACCTCTGTTAGAGCTACTTCTGTGATGGTAGGTCGGTAGCATAGACTGTAAAAAATAGATCGGTAGGTCAGTAGTTGTAGACCGCATAAGTGAATGATCGATAAATGAAACGCCTGCATTAAACACTAGCTGCTACGCCAAGAACCAGTCACTTCCCAGGGATATCGGTGAACATTTGAGAAAGACCTTAGTTTGTCATCTAACGTCCATGATCAGTCATACTGATAACGTTATTTTTCAAGCTGACGCAAGTTAATAACATTCACACCGCATATTTAAATGTGTAGTTAACATTATAGGTAGGCTGTGAAGTTTAATGCACACATATATTTAATTAATTGGTATTACTAGTGGTGTTGAGTGCCTGATTAGATGCTTTGTAATGTTGTAAAATTGTCTGACTAACTTTATTGTAACTTTCCTTTTTGCAGGCAAGATATGGGTGATGGCTGAATGTACTGGAGGTGGCAGCAAGTTGGTCTCCATGGTCTACATTAGTCTGCAAGCAAGGGAATGCCTACGTGAAGATGTTTGGCTGGGGTGGTCTGAGGTGGCATGTCCTCCCCCTTTCTCCAAGTACCCTGACATCCATCTCCCTGACATCACCACCCACCATCACTGGATCAACCTGAAGCCCCTTATACATGGGACATGGCACATTGCATGGCACCAAGAAAGGTCTGCCTCTGCTCTGAACCTTCTGTTAATGTGACATCATTCATACTTGAGGCTGTACACATCCCTTTGTTTCTATTTTCTTTATTGATGTCACCCAAACTTCAACTTTCTGTATGCCCCTGAACTCACACAAATTGTTAATTGCAATGCGCCATTTAACTAGTGGTGTAGTCGAGTTAGTTGTAGTGGTGGGTATATTGTGAGCAACCCCAAATGTTATTAAATACATATCCTTGCCTATTTTAAATGGGTTTACTGTGTAGTCCTGTGTAGTCCTGTGTATCACGTAGACTATACCACGGTCATTTAACTGCCTTGGTATTTAAGTCAGAGGCCATTGCTTAGTATTTAACTGTAGCCTACACAAAGATGTAGATGTTACAAGAATATTAATATCAGAATAATTATTGGTTGATACTAAATCAATATTGAATGGGTTTTTTTTTTTAATTTCTTTTGTGTGATCTATCATTCAGAATGCTGCAACATGACTGGTCTTCAATCAGCCAAAGAGGACACATCGTGACTCCTCTCCTAGTTACTCTCCATTGGCTCCCTACAGTAGACAGAATTAAATTTAAATCTCTCACTTTGGCCTATAGGACACTGACTGGATCTGCTCCTTGTTATTTTAATTCAATGATCAAGATATACATCCCCAACCGCCCACTGTGGTCTTCTGATGAGCTTCTGTTGTGTCGACCAGTCTTAAACGCTAGGTCAAATTCAAGACTCTTTTCCTCAGTGGTTCCATGTTGGTGGAATGAGTTGCCCAGTGCCCTTCGTTCTTGTGATAGTTTTTGGTCTTTTAAGCACTTCTTATACATTATGGTTTGTATGCAGTAGTACTGTTTTATTTTCATTATAGGCTGTTGATTAATTTGACATTGTTTATTATTGATATTCTCCTTAATGTAGTCTTACCATGTTATTGTTATTATATTATTGATTGAATGGGCATTATTATTTATTATTGCTTCATTGTTTATTTCATTAGGCTATTGATTGTATTATTTAAGTATTATATTGTTTTGTATTTGTTAAGGGTAACCATAACCATCATCATCATAATGTGGTATTTTCTTATGCACTTGAAACAAAGAATAAAATGTTTCTTTAAACGTAGTACCACTTTAAACACATCACACACTGAACAGCAAAGTAGCTTCCTGATTATGTGTAAAATGTTTACAGAGTATCCTGTCCTGATGTAGTAGGTCCATGTTCTCAAATTTTTACAGCTGACATGAAGGCTGCAGTATTACATTTTTGATTTATAATGGAGCACCCTCTCTGGTGAAAGACTAGCAAGCCTGTGGTACAGTGGGTCCCAGTTAAAAATTGACACTTCATTCACGATCATGGTGAAATGTAAGTACAACTGCAGCCGCTTGGGGGCAGCATAGTCCGCTGTGGCGTTCCACGGTCGAACCAGACGGCGCATTCGACAGCAAGGGCTGTGATTGGCCAAGTTTTCAGTGCGTTTCTCTGTGTTTTTAGCAGCCCCTGCAACATGCTAGTCCACTGTAGCCTAAGCCTTGTACATAATGTTTAACATAGTTTTGGATTCAGTGGCAAGATTTCTTGATTGTACAGTGTCTGTCTCTCAGTAATGTTTTAAAATGAGAGCTTCGTCAGCTGGCAGTAGGCTACTTTGTCGGTAGTCATGAAAAGTTCGCTTGCTAACAGAACATAAATATGCTGCCCAGAAACCTTGTGAATAGTTCTGATTTTTTTTACTACACTAACGAGGTTGAAATATAGACTTTGCCTACAGCATCTCCTTAACAGTAATGTTAACAAAATGACAGCATTCATATGACAAAGAAAAACGAATTCGGTCACTCAAGACACTCAAGACTCGAAGCAGATAGCGTTGTCTGACGGTCGAGTGGGTTAATTTCCAGAACAGGTCTGCAACTTTCAGGTAGTTCTGAGTTCGAATCTAGGCAGGAGCAGAGCCATATAAAGGCCTATTGTTATTTTTTGCAAGGTGTTGCTCCTGGCAAGACTTGTTTATAAGACGTTTGGTGATTAATTGATAGCTGTTTTTGGGACACGTTAAACGTTCTTTATAATGAGCGCATCCGGGGAGTAAAACGACTGTTACGCGCAGTTACAACTGTAGGCTACAATGATTGCAATACAAAAATATGCGCGTGTTAGTTTAGTTAGTTTTGTGATGTTTTGCACTTTTGCCTCATGTGTTTTCAGGTTTGAGGGCTTTTTTGGCAAGATTGACCTTGGTTAGACTCTGCATATGTTATTTCTCCGTATGGAAAATAAAGTAAATTTTCGACACACGTCTTATTAGTTCAATAACAAGTGTTGCTTGTTAAAACATGTGACTAGTGAAACTCAAATGATTTTAGAAATATTTAGCCAAAGCCAAAAAGTGTTAGAGAGAAGGAGAGACGCGGGTGCAGCTCAGATGTCTTCTTAATTTTCTTTATTCTTTAGTAAAAGGTGCAGAACATTATTAAACTTTGACTAACGTTTCGATGTTCGTTAGTCAAAAACATCGACACATCGAAATGTTAGTCAAAGTTTAATAATGTTCTGCACCTTTTACTGAAGAATAAAGAAAATTCAGAAGACATCAGAGCTGCACCGGCGTCTCTCCTCTCTAAAATATCTGTCCTGGCCTGGTTGCAACGGATTGTGGCCAAACGACAGAAGCGCTGAGAACCCTCCTTTGTCTACCAAAAAGTGTTACTTTGTGCCCCGCGCTCCCCCACTGCTTGTGAAAGAAGGGGATGGGGGAGGGGGGCTTAACGTGAAAAAGCTTAATGTCACAAAACGGCAACGAGTCGTTTTAGGCTACAGGCCTTCATAATGGTAGGCTACAGGAAGTGGGGGTATGGGATGACCAGAGCCGTCATCTATCGTCTTTCCAGGCACACAGCTCGTTATATAGCCTATCGAGTGCCTTAACAGATAGGCTCTGCTCTTGGGTTTGGCCTCACAGCGAACTCAATGCTCTTGTTGCTTGCAGTTTGTTAAATAAAGCGATGCAGATTACATCATTTATTTCTGATTAATTGCGTCTTTTGATGTCTTTTGCAACATCTTCTTGGCTACTGTCAATGTCCTGTACAGGTAAATGTTCAACAATTGCTGGTGTAGGCCTACAGGCTATAATCAATTAGGGACTGTTCGTTATTTATTTAAGGGGCTAGCGGAGGAGTTTTGGGAGCGTTAGTCAAAAAAGACGTGACCCTCCCTCACCAGCAAGAATTTTTTCTATGACCCTCCAAAGTGATTGAGAAAAAACTACGATGGAGTATTAGGGCCACAGATGAAGGATTTTTTTTTTTTGCCATGACGAGATGTCGCCATGTCGACATTAAACTCAACATTTTGAGAATAAAGTTAGTTTGGAGAGAGAACGACCGCTCGAGACGATTGAAAGGGAGGACGAATGAAACAATGCAACTAGTGCAACAATGATTCAGAGTGTTCGAGTGCAACAATGATTAGACATAGGACTACATCATGTGGACAAAACATAGAACATATTAACCTACGTTGCTCAGCCAAATGGGCTACTTTGCTGTTAGGTCCTATCACGGAGTTACAGGCGATAAATGCGATGGTCAAAAGTAGCCTAAACGTCATTAGCGGTTTATTTATTTATTGTAGGCCCATTATTAAAGTGTTGTTTTTAATCTAAAGCTTCAACTGCATACTAGGCGCTCTCCCCAATCCTAGACTTTCACGTTGCTTGTTTGTAATGGATGCAAAACAGCCTATTGCTGAATGTATGTTGGAGGGACGAATGAAGCTGTCCTCCCGACCACCCCATGTAGGCTAGTAGCCTACATGCACACATAGCCTAGTGCATAAATAAAGTGCATGCACACATATTCTCTCCCGGGATCAAAATAGTATATATGCTTAGGCTATACCTGTGTTTCTAGCCTCCTATAGGCTACGTATTGCAGGTGAGACATGGAAAAGCAGTTTTAGAAAAATGAGTTTTGCCATGTTATCCTATGGAGAGTGACGGCCTGTGGGTCATGAAGGGCAGTTATTTGGATGTGCAATGGCCTTAGCCACGTAAAACAGAGTGAAATAACATTTTGTAAAGAAACATTACATCATTGGATACATATATTTCTCTAGCTATTTAGCCTAAACGGCATAGTGCATGGTATTTCCATAACCGCGAGACAGCACTTCACGATGACTGCAATGAGTAGTTAACAGACAAGACGCAATCTATCTGAATATCTGCAATCTAGCAATCTATCTGAAATAACACCTATTTGAAGCCCATTTTTCATGTAACATATTGTGTATTAGTGTAGGCTACATAGCCTACACAGTTTAAGCTATGTTTAAACAGTAGGGCCTATTGCGAGTTTAATGTCAGCATGTCGACTTTAAAGTCGACACGTCGAGATTAAAGTAGATATAATATTTCAACTTAATTCTCGAAATGTCGAGTTTAATGTTGACATGGCAAAAATATTTTCTCTCTTCATGTGTGGCCCTAATACTCAGTCGTAAAAAACACATGACCCTCCCCAGTCCCAACAATTTAGGCTATTGATGCCTTCTGTAGGCTACTGGGTCAATTTGGGAGCTTGCATGCTACGACTCCTTCCTTGAAAAAGCTGTCGTTTGCACAATTTCACAAATAATCACCGGGACCGAAACAAACCTGTCAACTTTTCCCAGGTTTATTGCGTATTTTACCTTTTTCCTCGCTGTCTTAGGAGGAGCTGCAGGGCCGTCGCAAGGGGGTGCGAGGCCCTGTGCGAACTTGACAGATGCATGAACTTACATGCATGAAATCATGCGATACCTTACTTTACACATAGCCAAGGCTACCGTCGGTGCATTTTAATAGTAGCCTAGTCTAATAAGCTACACCAGCTTGTCTTTAAGAGGGGAAATTGTATAGCCTATAACATTAGCTGAGTCGCATATTTGGCCATATGGTGTTTATCATAGGCTACATCACGAAACCAAATAGTGTAACAAAGGCGAACTCTTTAACAGGGGAAATTAATTGGACATGAATCATTGTGCTGAACAGTATTTGTCAATGAGCAGAAACACAGACGACATTCAAACTGTTGATAAGATGTGCACTATGGAAACTGGTCTGTAGGCTAACATTGGACAAATAAATGACACTGACTCGCCATATCCTGACTCAGGAAAAAAAAACATTGTCTTGCTTTGCCGCAAACTCAGCAATGAAATCATAGGCCAGTTTACAGGTAGCATAACGTCTTTTTCAATTCATAGAAGGGAGAGCCCAGTCTCTCCTGTGACATTGAGGTGCGCAAATAGTTTTTAATAGCCTGTTCAACTTTGAAAAGCTTCACCCGATGCCAGTCACTGATCGCAATTTCAAATTTCGGGAAGCTTCGTTCAATCTTAAGTTTTAAGTGCAGTAGGCCCCCTTTGAAATTATATCTCGAGCCTATTATAAGGTCCAGTGCGTTATGTCCTGGGATTCGGACGTGCTCATAAAGAAAAGAAAAAACACTTTTTTTATAGATGGTTATGAGGAGCAATACGAGTCTGAACTCCGTGTCATTCAGACTCAACCCTCTTGTTGCTTTGATATCTTTTTCGTTGTCGTTTGAACGTCGGCAAGCAGGCATGTTGCGGTTGCAATTTAAGTGAAATTTCTATAGGCCTACAACATGCAACATGCTTGTTAAGCTGGGCTACTGTCAATGTACTTGTACAGGTAAATGTTCAACAATTGCTGGTGTACAGGCTATAATCAATTAGCTAAATCATTTGTCCAGCTGTTTAAAAAAAATTCGTGCTACATTCAAACGCAAAAGGTGCTTTGATATCTTTTTCGTTTGAACGTCGGCAAGCAGGCATGCTGCGGTTGCAATGAATGAGGATAATTGGTTTTATCTGGATTTATTTTTTGCATTATTTTGAATATGACTCGCTCCAGTCTCAACAGCACATGTACTTTTTCCACACGCATCTAAGTTCTAACACACATCCCCTCTCGCTTTCTCTCTCCATCCCTGCGCACAGGGCTTTCTTAAAAGGAGCTGCACTATTTTACAACAATTGCATCTACATTTTCATATTAGAATGTTTGACTGTTTAAGTGTAAGCTTAAACTACCGTGATCAATTTAAGTTCCCGTGCCCACGCTGAAAGTCTCATGCGCTTATCATTACACTATCAAATCTATAAGTAACCGTGACAAATAGGGTATAAGATATATAAACTCACGCTATTGTATTATAATATATGTTTGGTAATGGCTCACTGCGTCATGGAAGCAGTTAAGTCAAGTCGCATCAAAAATAGTAGTGGCAGAACTCCCAAGTGACACCTTGTGGTTGTTTGTGTCAACTGCAGTTTTTGCCATTTCTGCTAAGAAAATGGGGTGCGTGATTCATGAAGGAACCCGTCCAAACTTAACTGGGACCTACTGTACATGCTAAGCGGCAGCACTAGCTAGCATAACAACAACACTAAAGAATCAAGATGACGGAGGGAGATGAACGTGATAAAACAGGTAATTAGAAACGCACCCAAAGCTTGGAAAGCGGACATCTGGGCACATTTGAGATTCTACAAAGTTAATGGAAAACTAGACAAGACGTACGCGGTGTGTAAAACCTGCCACACTAAAATCAAGCACGTTGGCAATACAACTAACTTCATGAACCATGTCGATCATTGGCATCCTGAGTTGGCTTCGTTAATGTGTGCAGTATGTGCAGGGTAGGAATTTCATGACGACCATGGCCATCGTTGCCCCTTGAGTTGGCCGTGATGCCCCTCTGAAGATCAGAGGTTTACAGGCCACGGTGGCCTTGGTGCCCCCTTCTTTCAATATTCTGGTTTTGCGTCCGACTAATAACAATTTTTATTTAGCCTATGGCCTGTCAAAATAAGCATTCACAGCGCAAATTAATTTAGTCTTTTACGCAGTGGAGAAAGTGACAGCGCACGGCAAGAAAGAAAGTGCATCCAAATTCACCCATTCTTCTCAGTACTCGCTAACGAGCCTACTCATCACACAGACATCACAAGTAGCCCATCACATCACATGAAAGCTTTTTCTCAGTTTTTAAACAATGTTAGCCGTTAATTGCTGTGGTGAACGGTTCACGAGAAAAGTAAATAATATAATTCAATTTAATCATAAATTCTACTGAAGGTTCTGCGCCCATCTCCCTGCCCATTCATATTGGTGGGATACTTCACAAACCCTTCGTTCAACACATAACAAACAATATATCAGAATAAACAGCTGACCTTACCAAACAGAAAGGTGTAAAGCAGTCCCCTGTACAGTTAGCCGTTCCAGAGTAATCCAGTTTTGAATTTACAGCAAATTTCAACATGCATGGATGTCTCCAAATTTGGGCTTTAAGTTTTACAATGTGTTTAAATTATTAAACTTGTTAAAATGCCATATCCAATACCCTGTACCATTCAATTTTATTTTATTTAATGATATTTATGTCAAAGATACAGGAGAGTGATAATACACACATAGCAGTCAATAAAATCTGTTGTTCAATATCTGACTGCTTGTATTGCCTCATGACCTCAAAATTTGCCTTGTTGTGTGCAGTAGAATTTTGATGCATCGCAATGCATCGTCGAATCGAATTGAATAGAATAGTTACCTGGTGAATCGTAATCGAATCGAATTGTGAGGGCAGTGCCAATGTACACCCCTAACAGCAGTTATAAAGAATTTTGTGTATGTAACTGACTCGTGTTAAAACTATGTACATTACCAACCTAATTCGTTTCCAATACACCAATGTTGAGGACAAATTTAACACGTAGCACTTACCATAATATCCCATGTAAAACTGTTAGCTTGCTAGTTACCCAACTGTGGAACTTCAGTATAATATAGCCAATTATCTCACCTAGTTGTAGGAAATACGTTCATATTACAAGTGATTGAATGAATGTGTGAATTATGTTTAGTTGATGTTGTGACATGTAAAGTTAAGCTTGCCTAACTTAGTTATACAGTCAGCCACAGGCAGTTTGACTGTGCCTACATTCGTGACACTTCTATTAGTAAACTGGAAAGAGCAAAAAATAGGAACATAAGGTTACATTAATCCCATAAACAGAGATAACTTACACCAACCTTATTTTGTGCCTTTTATTCACATTTGTTTCAAGATTTAGTAAGTATAAGCCCTTTTTGCTCCCCACTTCGATGCAGCTCCATACGTTTCCATTATATCCAAATAGTCATCTTTCCCCTAAAAGGGGGCGTGTACATGCGGCACATACTATGTTCCATTCCATTCGTCAGTGCGTATTGTTTATTTTCCGGTCTAGCTAGATCCGGAGTGGTGTTGTAGTTTTTCTAACGTTACCGGTTGTTGCAACAGCATGTGAAAAAACTACAAAGTTTGTTAGACCAAAAAGAATGTCAATCTCGCGTTAAAAAAAAATCTACGCCATTAAAATAGGTTTGCGTTAACAGTGTTAAGGCATAAAAAAAAAAAATTCTTGGGTTCCGGTTTCCGACCGACCGTGTCAATTTATGTGCGACCCAAATTTATTTTATGAGCTTGGGGAGGAAATAACACTAAATAGTCTAAGCTACATTAAATAAATCCACAAATAAAAGGCGAACTATTAATTACATTAATTACCCCTTGCGTTATGTATAGGGATGAGCGTATTCTCTCTTTTACAAAGTAGCCTATGCACAGCTGTTCACGAAGACTATTGTTTTCGTCACTTACCAAGGCACTCGCAATTTTGTCCAAACACCGCAACTTTTTCGCAAATTTGACCAATCATCGTAGTTTCACCGTGAAATTTCCCCTACCACAACAGTCCATCGCATAGAATATTGAGCCAGATGGCACACTTCTGCACCTTCTGCATATGACACCAAAGACTGCCCTAACGTGTTCGTTCCTCTGCAGTTTTGGTGACAATAAATAGAAGGCTAACGTTAATAATCTGCTTACTTGCATCTCTCAACCTGGTGTTGCTAACCTACCTAGGCTATGAAAGTAAGTAAGCCTACTTGGTTTACTGACATTTGAGTAGGTTATGCAAACCATTGGCAAACGTTTACCTGGATATGTCCTTTTAGCTTATGTCATGTTTGCTAGCTTGTGGGCTTAGTTTTAGTAGTGCTACCAAAATCATAGAAATTAATAAAATTGCAAGACATTTACCTCTTCTATGATCCAAGAATGATTTCATTCGAGTTGTTTTTTTAACATTTATTTTAACTAATGACATAGAACACATTCCCAATTGCATCCACATACCGTAATGCACTATGCAAAAAGTGATTTACACTCGTAGCCGAACACAGCGAGATGCAAGCCTTCCAATCCACTCAGAAATGTAAATAGGCTACCCTCACGTCCTTAAAGGGGAAGGCAGTCAATTAGACGTACACCACCAATGTAATGACATTAAACAGAAGTGTAGTCAAATAGTTTAAATCAATATGAAATTACTAGATACTTACTTGCTATTAGTAATTATGCAGGCCACAGACTATGAATTATTAAAAAGATATGAACTTAATATGAATTACAAAATATATGAATGTATTGAAACATATGACATGATGCCATCTCTTTAGGTGACACTTTTTTGGACAGTTCTACGAAAGGTTATACTGCTTTGTGAATTACCTCAGTCAAAGCATTTTCACAAATAAAGTAGGCCTACTTTGATTTTCTGTAATCCTTACTGTTTACCTTTGATTATCCTTTTTTAATAAGCATCAAGATGATCAGTGTGATTTTGGTCTTACTAACCTTAATTACCCTACATTTAAAAAATAAATAAATAAATAATAATAGCAACTATTTTTGCAATTTTCACTTCCTCCCGCAATTTCTCCACAAAAAACAGCTAAAAACACTGCAACTTCCATCCAGGCATTTTAGGTCGCAACAGTCTCAAAAAACCTCGCGAAATCCTGGAGGGACTGATTTTCTACCTATCCCTTACTGCCACTGGAAGGGGAAAAAAAGAAAAAAAAAGAAAATTCCCTACCGACCCATGGCCTCAACGGACAACCAACAGGAACCAAACCTTTTTTTTTATGCCTAATAATGTGTTTAACTGACAGCACTAGTTTAGATATTAGGTGCTGATTTCCAGTTTTCAACAAGGTTTTATTTTGGGACATTATTCCTCTTTTAAGGACAATATTTTTTTTCACTGGGGTGTTAAATTAGCAGCTAGCTATGGACTTTTAGATTCTCCGCTAGCTACACTGCTAACTTCACGGTCCGCCCATCGCAAGGAAGTGTACTGGAAATTACTTCACATTAAAGCTTGTTAAAGGAAAGGCGGCGGCAAGGGGACAGATTCCAGGACTGTCCCTTCATTGGAGTCGTTTGTGAGGAGGCAGCTGACTGAGAGGCCTAGCCTTTTTTCAGCCGGTGCTACCTAGCGTATTGTCAACAGTTACGTGAGTAGAGAGAACTTTTGTTCTAAAAACCTGGGTATTCTCTTTTACTTTTATGTCCTATGCATCTCGTCTTGGAAGCGTGTGCGTGAGTTTGTGTGTTTGCATTGACTGGGCATTAGGGATCGACTCAAATATCGGCTCAAGAAAATCGGCAGGCTGTATCGGTCACCGGCTAAGGCTGATGGAAAAAAAATTGGTATTGGTACTAAAAAAAATCCATATCGGTCAATCCCTACTGGGCATTATGTTAATGTAGCTTCATGGTTTAGATCAGGGGTCTTCAACCTTTTTCAGCCCAAGGACCCCTTGGCTGAGAGAGACACTGAGCACCCCCCTGAGCACCCCCCAAGAATTACATAGAGATATAGTAATATGGCTGACTCAACTTCTTATACGATGTGCAGTTCTTCCAAAAATCTATAAAAGAGGTCTCAGATCTAGGACATACAACCTAAAAATGGCTGGATATTCACTCGGCTATGAAAGCCTTCAACAACAGGTATCCATAATACTCACTCAGTAAGACACTCACCTTAACGACACTCACCTTAACTCACTCAGTAAGACACTCACCTTAAAGATTTTAAAGTTGTTTTGTGGTTCCTCAAGAAGGTGTTTAATTGCAATGTACATTCTCTGTTTGTTCCTAGACATAAAGAAGTTGGGGAAATGCGTTTTAAATTCATTTTAAAAAAAGGTAGTCTGAAGTTCACATACATCTTGACTGAATACATTCAAAATTTGTTTTAGTGATGCAAAATTTCAGAACAATAAGAGTAGTTTTCACTTTTTCCTTTTATTTATCACATTCACGGGAGGAACAAGTTAAAGGATAATTCCAGTATTTAGCACTTTGATTCCCTTTTCTTGTTTGGATGAACTAGAGTGGTGGACACCAACATTTTGACGATGGGTCCGGTCTCGACTTTCTGCCTCGTTTTGAATCGCCTTTGACTGTTTCAGAGTGGCTGGCTATGGGCATGCACAAACATGTCCTTAAACCCTTAACGTTCTTTTTTCAAAACTGTGCAACTCACCGAGTGGTGAATTGCACAGTTTTGAACTTGCACATGGCCACAATCTTTTACCTTTTTGTATTTACAAGCTGCAGTAAGGACTCTCCATTTTCTTTTTCACCTTAAAATAAAATCTGTAGCCTATTTTGCGGACTTCTCTAAATACTTCATAAACGAAGGTAAACAACTAGTCACTAAAATCGCCTATTAATGCAAGCTTGTGTTATTTGTGCATTTGCAGTGTTGTCTGTATGTTTGCTTAATCCCTCTGGCGAAGCACAAGCGAAGTACTGCTACCGTATTTTCTGGACTATATGTCGCACTGGAGTAGAAGTCGCACCAGTCAAAAAAATGTGTCATGAAGAGGAAAAAAACATATATATAATATATATATATATATATATGTTGCAGCTGAGTCGCAGGACCAGCCAAACTATGAAAAAAAGTCTGACTTATAGTCCGGAAAATACGGTACTTGGGCGCAGAGATTGTCCGTGCTGTAGCGAGTGAGAAAAGTACTGATGTGTTGCATGATATCTCTGCGCCCAAGTAACGGTGCTTCGCCCCAATATAGTCCCAAGTCAATACCTGCCTGGGAGATCACCTCGTCTTAATCGGCATTGCCGTTTGTACTCGCTGTGAAGACTGAGGCCACAAGAAGTATTTTTTTTTTTGGCTCACTTTTATTCACAACGTACTATCTGGCTACAAAGGATTCTATTTACTATGCTAAGCTAACCTAGCGGGGGCGCTACCGGACTACGGCAACGCATGCACAGAGACAAAAATGTTTTTGCTCACTTATCTAACTCTAGGGGAGACAGTGAGTAACCCAATTTTATAAAACGGTTGCGTGTTCCTTTAATATTCCACCCAGACACCTCCAATTCCATCAAGCAAAGAACACAGAGAAAAAAAAAAACAGCCACTAATTTGATTTCCATTAGATTTACTTTTCTTAACATTCTGTATGATGCTTGGTTTACAGCAACAAATGAAAATTCAGTTTGAAATGTGGTGTTTCTTTTTTTTTACATTTTAATGTCTCAAGTGCAGTGAAGTAATACAGCACTTACCCTGAGAAGAGGTCCAAGGGGCAATACCGACTCTGTCGTTTCCACTTTCCATTGGCTAACTGCAGAGGTGTCAAAACATGAATCACAAGGACCTATTGTAGTTCCAGCGCTGTGGTGCATATTAAGTACTTAACCAACAGTGGGGCCAGAAAATTCTCCAACTTTCTTTCAAATATCTCTCACTGCTAGAAACACATCCCTTACATGTTATCATTTTGTTGAGCAAACTACATGCACTTCAGCAAAGGATTTAAAGTTCAGCTCACACATCATTGAATGCTAAAACTTCAGAGGATGGAGGGCTGAGGGTACTATGAGATTTATTCTGAGCTTACCTTATAATGTTGGTGCATGCAAAACCGGCACACTTTGCGTTTGCATTCCTTAGTAACATGCCCCGAAAAAGGAAGAAATCCACATTTTGGCTGGAGAAAAAAAGTATTTGATCAGTAGTAATAATTAGTCTTGTAATATATTCAATATATTGTCCTTAGAATGCATGTTGAGTGCTTATGCCTGATGAGTTAACAAATGTACACAAACATGTGACACACACAGGCATTTCTCATCTGAAAAGCATGTGACAAGATTCCTGGCTAACGCAATGTCCGAATCACTCTTCTAATTTTGGCAGTTCCCCTCTCATTCTTGCCTAGAGGCACACCCTGTGCTTTCACTGATTTCAAATAGTAATTCAAACCTCCTCAGATTTGTTTCTTCCTATTACGAGTAAACTACTGCTTAATGGCCAGAAGCATACTATTTTGATCTGAAATCATTTAAGTACCATCATACCATACCAGGCCAGTTGCTTTAATCTAATACCCTTCTGGGTTTGAATGTATGTTTGAAGTATAAGTATATGATATCACTAGCAGTACCAGGTAATGAGCGGGATAACGCCGAGACGGGCAGAGGAAACTCTTTACCTTTGCCTAGTCCATTAACTATAACGGGACAGCTCGGCAGCCGTTCTCTTACTTATTATATAGCTCTTTAGAATGCTGCAGAAAGTTCCATTAACATGAACGGACCTTCCGAAAATTTGGATGTCCGATAATTCTATAAAATGACCACTGCAAAAATGACTGACTGCTGACAATGGAAATAGGTTTTCTGCTTCCGATTTAAGTCATCTTTCAGATCACTCCACAAGCATTAGGTTCACTTGTCACAATGGAACTTTATTAGGGTTGGGTATCGTTTGGGTTTTAACCGATGTCTTCCCCCTTAAAACGCAATCATTTTTTAACATGTTACATATGCCAGTGCTGAAGTATTTAGATTCCCAGCACTAGTAGGCATTTTAACAGCAACTATGCACAAAACAGACTACCTCCTGTCAGAGCAGCTTAGTTAGCAATATCGTGCGGTGATGGTTCCGTAGAATTTGAATGCTTGGGAATATCAATGCTGCAGAGGTATGTTTGTCACCTACAGTACATATTTATGTTTTTACCATCAAACTTTTAGCATGAGCTTCAAATTCACTGTGATGCTATGGACCTCATGCATATGAAAGATTAATGTCAGTATGTAGTTCAGAAGTTATCAGAACCGTGAAACAAAGTTCACATTACAACTTTGCTGATAACATTTCAAATAGATGTCAGTTAGCACATTAGCAAGTTTTTGTGTTTACTAGGCTGTTGGTGTTGTTTCATAGCCTTTTGCTTGTGTGTAGTTATTTGCTAGATTTCTACAAGAGCTTGGGATATTGCTTTAAAGTAGGCTCCTTGTCAATGGCATGGGCTCACGCGAGCTGTCAAACACGGTCCACTAGCCTATATGGTGCACCCCTCTGTTTATATGTCTTGACGTGTATAAGTTTATGTTAGCTAACTGTATAATGTGGTGCTATCAAAGCAAGATGTTACAGATGGCGCATGACGTGCAGTGAAATCCATCGAAATGAGGCACCGAAATCCACGTTGTTATTCGATGTCGTTACTACCATCTGCCTCGGCGCCGGTTACATATTGGAACCATGTTTCGGTGCCCAACCCTAAACTTGATTGAGAGAGAAAGTCAGCAAGCAATATGTTGATATGCTACATCTGAAGCTTTGAAGTTCTATTCAGTTGTTAAGTCTGACGTCACTGGCCCAACAGCTTTTTCATCAAAAAAACAGTTTACCAGCTCAGTCAGCTACTTGTAAGACACTATTTGAGTTAAACGAGCACGGTGGTGTCTCGTAAGAAACCAACTTGTGTTCCATAGGTCTGGGAATGGGTTTCTGAGTGTGTTTAGAGGCCCCAAACATGGTTAAATAGCATGCCCCCAGATGTTATCATTATAAGCTAATTTCGAAGCGCTAGCAGCCAGGGCAGATCTCTGGTTTGGTCGAATCCATTTTTGTCGTTTTTTTTGCTTACCCCAACATGGGGTGACCCTAAGGAAAATGATTTTGGGGTTAAAAATGGCCGTAATTTCCCTTTAATAACCAAAATTACGTGGCAAACTATTTGTGACTTAATGGGAGCGATGAAATGGTAACAAATAAATTCTAAAGAGACATATTATATGTTTATTTTGTCATTTTGGCAAATTCCCTTATCATAACATTGGAATACAAGTCCGATCAGGGAAAGAAAAAAAAAAAAAAAAAAAACTCATTCACCCTTATTTTCCAATACTGGCAGACTATCCCTTATTTAACTTTGTGTTAAATGACAAACGGCAGTTATTCACCTTTATTTCTACACAAAGAGGAAGTCTGTGATCTCCAAAGTGACGAACGTTGAGATGAGTGAGATTCGGTAGACACAAGGCATATCCACTAAATGTATCCATAACTTTGTCACAGCGCAGTTCTGAAAAGAACAAAATAAACATAGAAGACAACATCAACCAACAATTCTTTCCTTTAAACTCAAAATCACCAAATTAACTCATTCATATACAAAATAAACAATACATGCAATTACATTCTTTAACTTATGTAGTTTTGGGAGAGATCATGTGACCAACAAGAGCAATGGTCGCTGAGAGCTAGAGCTCCTCACTCACCTCCTTATTTCATTGAAAAACCAGGTCTATTTACTTTTCTTTGGCGTCAAATCATTTTATTAGTCATTACAGTGACTCCGTGAAATGCCTTCAAGCGCAAGAAAGCAGGTATCTGTCGTCCAAGTTATCTATTCAGAAACAGAAATCTGCTAACATGGCGGCTGCTAACGTGGCGACTGATGCTAGTGCGGACTTAAACATGGAGGACATTATCGCTCAGGTCTTGGAGAAGCAACAAAGTGTGCTTGAGTCAGTGGTCCACAAGGCAGTAAAGGGAGTGCTAACAGAAACACTTCGCTGCAACAAATCAGGACAGAGCTTGAGATGCAGAAAACTACTGTACGTGATCTGATGCAACGAATGGACAAGACACAGGGGGATAACAGGCAGATGAAAAAACTAGTGAATGCCTGTGTTGATGACCAGAAGAAATCCTGATCAAATCCAAGATGGCGGCGCGTGCACACGCATCAACCTCTCCGTCCCAACCGAATGGTGTTTTGTTCGTTTAAAAAGTGTTTGTCCGAAAGTTTTACGTGTTCGTCTCGTCTTACTACGTCGTACTACAAGTACAGCAGGCAGTTTCTACTGGACATCTGCAAAAGCAAGTTTTGCAGCGTTCTGGACTTTGCAACAGAGACGCTAAAGGAACTCTGACTACTCCGGCCTGCAACAACACCGGAGCATGCTACTCCTCCCCCGGAAAGAAAGCGTCGGAAGCGGTGTGCGAGGAAGCAGAAGCGGGGCAAGCGCGGAGGCGTCCGGGCCAGGCTAGCGGCCAACCCAACTCGCCCAGCCATACCATCCATTCTCCTGGCAAATGTACGATCACTGGACAACAAAATGGATTACATACGACTGCTGAGATCAACGAACCGGACAGTGAGTAACTGCTGTGTGCTCGTCTTCACTGAGACTTGGTTAAACGACAACATTCCGGACTCTGCTGTACAACTGGAGCAGCTAGCATGCCATCAAGCAGACAGGGCCATTGTAAAGGGAGGAAAATCACGAGGAGGAGGAATCTGTGTTTATATCCGTGACGAATGGTGCCAGGACACTGTAGGAGTATGCAAACACTGCTCACCACTGGCGGAGTTTATGATCATAAAGTGCCGTCCTTTTTACCTGCCAAGGGAAATAACTGCGATTCTGCTAGTTGCAGTATACATCCCGCCTACCAACAATAACAGCGATAGGAACACTGCTCTTAGTGAACTGTACCAGGCTGTCAGTGAACAGACAGCACACCCAGACCGGACCTGGTCTACACTACAGACAAAGGAGCATACAAAGCCACCCCCCTCCCCCACATTGGACTTTCTGACCATATCACTGTTATGCTAATGCCCACATACATACAAAGAGTGAAAGCAAACAAACCGGTTCGCAAGCAGGTAAAAGTGTGGCCTGAGGGAGCCTCTGATGCTCTTCAAGACTGCTTTGACACAACAGACTGGGAAATGTTTAAGCAGGCGGCCACTTATAACAACCAGACAGACATAGAGGAGTATACAGACACTGTAACCTCTTACATCACCAAGTGCATTGATGATGATGACCACACGAAAGACATCATCACTCGGGCTAACTGGAAGCCATGGCTGACAGGGGATGTCCTCAGGCTGCTGAGGGCCAGAGACAAAGCCTACAGAGCTGGGGATGAAGCTGGCATTAGAACAGCGAGAGCCAACCTGTCCCGTGGCATCAAGGAAGCGAAAAAGGAATACACCTCACAAGATAACCACCCACTTCAAAGACAGCAGGAACGCACAAAGCCTATGGCAGGGCATTCAGGCCATCACGGACTACAAGCCCGCGCCACAGAGCTGTGAGAGCAACATCCCTCTGCTCAACAATCTGAACCGCTTCTTTGCTCGCTTTGAAGCACAAAACAGCACTTCCCCACAGAAGACCCCTCCCCCTCCACACGAGCAGCCCCTGTGCCTCTCTGCTGACAGCGTGAAGAGGACACTTGCTGCTATCAACATCCGTAAAGCAGCAGGCCCAGACAACATCCCAGGTCGTGCGCTGAAGGACTGCGCTGAGGAGCTTAAGGATGTCTTCACAGACATCTTTAACACTTCCCTGAAGCAAGCCATTGTCCCATCATGTTTCAAAGCTGCCACCATTATACCTGTGCCGAAGAAAACTGCTCCATCCTGCTTCAATGAATATAGCCAATAATCCAGCAAAAGGTAACAAAGATATTTGTTAATAAAGATTATTGGCATGTCCCTGGGTCCTAGATCTTTTATCTTAATTCCCTCTCTCTGGTAGCTTCATTAACTTATCCAGCAAACTCTTTAAAAATCACAAACTCTCGCTGGTAACCTAGCCAGGTTAATTTCCCTCTCTTCTCAAACTGACTATTCAAACATGTTTATTTAAGATGTGGGCTAGGCTATATGAAATGCCTGAATGTGGTTGATGTCTATAGAGGCACGCATGCTCCCTGATCTCCCTGGCTTCAAGCTCATCCTGCTTGTCGCACACATCTGAAAAAAAAAATCTCCTGTGCACGACCTGCCTGCGCGAGGCTGAAATTTCTTGTGCGACAGAGGAAATTACGCAATTTTGACGTCACGTTGTCGCGCTACCGGTCGGGTGCGGCGAGTATGTAGTACGCTTTAGCCTATTTATTTGAGTGTTTTTCATGATTGTGTTGCTATTTCTTTTCCCTGTTTGCTTTTATTGATAACTGAGGTGATTTAAAATCAGAGGAAGGTTAAGTTTAAGTTTTTCTGGTCCTTATCTGAAATAGATTTATTTTATAAAAAATCAATAATTATCGATATCGACTGATATGAAATACTTATATTGTGATAGTTTTCAGCCATATTGCCCAGCCCTATCTGCCACTGTACATCGCTCTGCCTGCCGGCCCTCCTGAAAAAGCAGGAGGACATTAAACATAATTGTTGCCGAGCGTAATCCCAGCCTACGAATTCAATAACAAAATAAATCATGCATAATTGTGACCCGCTCTGGCGAAATGAGTCTGAAGTCACAACGTTCTATTTTGAGATATGGCCGCTTACAGTAATTAACATTGAAAATATAGATTTTTTTTTTTACCTTATATGAAAGAAAAGGTCTTAAAAATGAATCTCCCAAAGTTTCATCATCACAGTAATTGCGAAAATGCACTTAAATGGCTGTTTAAGTTGACTTGCAACTCTTAATCTTACAAAGAATATCTCGAATAACGCCGTTTTACCAGCCGGCTCAACCGAGGATTTCGCACGAGGATTTTCCTATGTTTTGGTATTCCCTGAAACGTCATGATCTCAGTTATCCAAATATGGTGTGAAAACGTCAGTCCCTTCTTATTAAACCTATCAAAATGTTCACAGAGTCTCCTCAGTTGCCAATAGGAAGCCCCGTTTACAGCCTTGTGCGACGCGATTGGTCTACCTACCATCCTGTCAGATTAGCAGTGCTAATGTAGTCTAATGCTAGCAACATCTCATCACACCAAGGCGACAGTTTTCCGTGCTTATGAAAGCGCAATTAAGGCAAGAGGTAGGTGTTATCCAATGTCGTAGTGGTACAATAAGAGGGGGGTAAATGTAGTAGGCTATGCAGAATCAGATGTTTAAAAAGACATGCAGAACATGTTTGATGATGGAAGCTTATTGCTGTGATATTAATCCTGTAAGGCCTGTATACTTTTAAACTTACTCTTTATCATAGTCTGATGGTTTCCAGGCCTTAGTGGGTTCAATCTTAAATCAGGATAATGCAGTGGGATTTGGCAATGTTAATAGTTGCATTTGGTACATAAACTCTTTTAAGATGTGGATAAACTGTGTTTACTTGCGTTTAGCTACCACTACATCCTTGCTTATTACTGAGCATTTGTGTGCTGAAATTATGTAAATAAGCCTACACTGCAAATAAGCCTATGCTGAAAAAACATAATAAGTAGATCTACCTTGATTACAACAGCATTAAAAAAAACTGAGATGTTGAAAACAGTGCATTGATACAGAAATTAAGCAAGCCTTTCCCTACTTTGTTTTATCAGAACATCGTGTGGCGAGTCTTGTGACCTTTCGACGCCTGTGGAAGACCCTTGTGCCCTACATTGTGCGTACAAAGCCAATGACTGACTTGTGTCGTTGTGAATCAGCGTGACTGGCAGTCATTCCTCAAGCCATTCTTCTGACCTCTCCCTGGTATAACCAAACACCAGCATTACAGGTATGTAGATTACATCAATAACGTGTTGATATATGTAGGTAATTGTTAAAGTGTGTGCGTGTGTGTGTGTGTGTTTGTAAGAATGGATGATTTACTCATATTTTTTCTCAATCTTCTGTATTTTCAGAATGAGCAGACTATCCTGGCTGGGTGTTCTACAAGAAATTTGCCAATTCTGAGGAACGTGAAATATGCCTGCTCAAAGAGGATGCACCACCAATGCAGAGACCCCCTGCTGTCAAGCCTCCTGGTTTGGATTTGAAACGTCAGGACTATCTTTACCAACACATTTGTGAGTTTTGCACCGACAATACAAAGGACAATACATGCCCAAAACCAGCTGGGGAGGTGAGCTGTTTCACTGAGAAAGAACCTAAGAAACGTAGAGTTGAAATATGATTCCAACTATGTGTCTCTGTGTTTATGCCACACACACACACACACTCTCTCACTAACTCACTGACTCTCTCTCAGTCTCCCAGTCTCTCTCTAGATACATGTATATAGTCAATGTCTCTGACACACACACACTAAACACTCACTCACTGACATTTTGCCCCTCTCTCAAAGGCTTTAAAGCGAAAATGTAGTATGTCTGTTTTGACTCTCTCAGTCTCCCTCTCTCTCTATGTAGATACATGTATATATAGTCAATGTCTCTCTGCCAAACACACTCACTGACGTTTTGCCACTCTCTCAAAGGCTTTAAAGCGAAAATGTAGTATGTCTGTATTGACTCTCTCAGTCTCCCTCTCTCTCTATGTAGATACATGTATATATAGTCAATGTCTCTCTGCCAAACACACTCACTGACGTTTTGCCACTCTCTCAAAGGCTTTAAAGCGAAAATGTAGTATGTCTGTACTAGGGGTGTAACGTTTCATGTATTCGTATTGAACCGAAACGGTACGGGCGTCACGGTTCGGTGCATAAATTTACACGGAGAACACACGGTATAAAAATACATAAAACTTGTGTGCGGATTAATTAATGTCATGAGCAATTACTGTTAAGTAGTGAGAGTTACGAGCGTTCTTTAGCGACACCTAACGCTAATCTGTAGCCTTGCCTTAGCTCTGATTGGCGCCTATGTTTTTTTTGTCAGGTCGTCGGTCGAGTCCGTCAGTCATTAGCAGCACTAAGGTTAGACCCACAAGAGTTAGAGGATCCGCTGGTCTCTTTAAGATCGCAAGTTTGAGAACTTCAGTTACAGTAACGTTAGTAGCCTACAGGCGAAAGAGTGGTGGATAAGATGAAACTGTGTGTCGGCGTTGTTCAGCAGTTGTTGGGTATGTGAGTGGAAAAAATGCAACACATATACGAAGCCATCACCCAGATGATGTAGGCTACCAATCACTGAAACGAGGGGAAAAAAACTTCCCCTGCGCTTTGGATACACATACAAATAGGGCCAAAACCTATGGCTTAAATTAAATGATTTCGTAATGACAGAAAGCTATGTAAATTGCGTGGTAATTACCTTTATGTTGGGGTAACTTGTAACTTCTCACATGAGGAGCTGGTAGTGTTAAGTGCATAGACAGTAAAATAACAACGCTAACCAGGCTAATAAACAAACCATGCTCCGGTGAGTTAACGTCAAAGGGCAAAGTCACGTGACTTCTAGTTGTAGTCTGTTTATGAAATGAAAGGAGCAATTTCGTTTTTTTAAAAAAGGCAAAATAGTGTGATATTTTCACAGTTAGTAGGCTAGATTATTACTTTACACACAATAAAAAAAAAATATTGAGGCAAATTGTAGACCCTTCCATATACAACTAAACACAGATTTTGAAGGTCTTGCTTAAGTGGATTTTTTAAAATCATTTTTCTATGTAATTTGCACTTTCAGAAATAAGAGATGCTGTAGGCCTATTTTCAGTTTTATAGCTGATTGTCTTATTTTGTTTACAAGTTACAGATGGAGTCTGGGTACTTATTGTACTGTTTAGCCTACATCTTACACACTTCAGGCTGTTGCAGATAGCTCAGGGAAGAGACCGTGACACTAGGTGGTATAGCCTGAGACATGTACAAAAAAAATGTTTTCTGCATTTTTGTTTTGCTTTTCCCTCCATTGTACCAAACTCGTACCGAACAGTGATGTCCGAACCGAGGTATGAACCGAACCGTGACTTCTGTGTACCGTTACACCCCTAGTCTGTACTGACTCTCTCTCAGTCTCCCTTTATCTCTCTCACACACACACACACACACACACACACACACACACACATTGTGGCACTGTCTCAAAGGCTTGAAAGCGAAAATATTGTATGTTTGTAAAATCTTTGGAGATATTCATTAATGTTCCTGTTACACATCCAGACTGAGGGCACACTACTGTAGCTAAAATGTGTTTGTATGTGATATTTGATCTACTTATGTTTTTAGTCCTTTTTAATATATATCTGTTCTGTCTTTTGTGGTTTTGGAAATGAGTCTGTCAAATTAGCTGAACTGAATTGTATTGAATCTCTGTAAAAAGCGCCTTAAATTATTATTGAATTATTTGATAAATATTGAATAATATGTAATAAATATTTTGAAATAATTGATGTTTCAGTCTGATTTAATAGCTTTTTCTAAGTATCTAAATGCCTTTAGTAAAATCATGTTGTAAACACACTGGGTGCAGCTCTGGATGCCAAGGATTACTGAAGAGGTCATCAAAAAACGGACGGAAAACTTTAAATGCGATTATCTCGGGTTTTCAGTTGGAAAAAGGTGCTGCCACGCCATAATTCAAATGAATGTAACCTCCATAACCATTTAAGATAGGACTTTGACCAATACATCATTTTAAAGCTTATGTTCCCATCTTTCCCAAAGATACCAATATCTCAATTTTGAGTTCTTGGTCACTCATTTTGCTGGATCAGGTCACAATTAAACATTTCCTCGATTTAGGCTACTTGGGTATGGCTTAAGGCTTGACTACACGGTGGTAACAAAAATCTAAATCGAAATTTGCTGTCTACATTGTCAGTGTTGGGGGTAACGCAACTACGCAAATCAAAACAGTGGTGTGATAATTGAGCCAGTAGAGAAATTCCCAGAATTAATCTGTAGCCCTGGGTAGGCTTCTGCAGAAAACAATGTTGTTGCCGATTTAATACTATCTGGCAACGTTTTTAACAGGCTACGCAATAGAGGCTGACAACCATGGCCCACGTTTTGGTTTTGTAAATTAATTTGCCCTACTTCTTGACTGCAATGTAGTCAATTGACTGCTTGACATGTCATTTTTATTTTTCTGTACAATAAACAAATACATCTGCTTTATGCCGCAGAATTACGCACTTGGCCAGCCTATAGAACGGGCACATTTTGGAGAGACCAGAGAATGTACACACGCAAGAATCTGTAGGCTATTTGTGGCAGGTTACCAGCAAACGATGTTTAATGCATTAACTCAAGACTTCAAACGTTTTCTAAACAATACAAACAGAAAGGATGCAGCAAGCAGCAAATGTAGAAGAGCAATTTCCAGTGGAATAACAAAATGCTGAATGAAGCCCAAAGATATGAAGGCATATCTGGCAAGTTGTTATTTTTTGAAGACATAAATGGTTGGGCTATAGGCCTAGTTTGCAAGAAGGAGACAAAAAGCGTGAGCATGCCACACCATCCACAGCTGTGGTAGCAAGGATAGGAGGATTACTGTTAGCGCAGGATTTATATAAAATTCTTCAACAGAAGGCCTGCCTCGAATGCAGGCTTGCCCAAAAAAAAGGCCTGTGGTTTGCGCAGCCTACAGTAAGTAGGTCTTAGTGAGTTAGGAGTCCTCTCGACTTCTTTTAAGCTGTCTCAGAGGTGGAAAGTTGCGTTCGTTGGGGCCAGGGCCGGATTAACAATTCATAGACCCTTGGGAACAAATGTCTGATGGCCCCCCCCGCCCCCCAGCCAACGTGAATCGGGCGGTCAGTTAATAGGCCTATATCGTGAAGATTTTTATTGCCATTTAAGGCACGAACGCATCTGTGAGGCCAAGCCTCACCAAGTAGCCCGTTTGTTTACAACTAACATTACATTTAATTAAACTGCTTATAGGCTATGCCGAAATAGTTTCAACATTTTGAATATCAGTGTCGGGTGAATTAGGCAAAGTAGCCTTATGGCTGAAAGCTGCTTGGGATCCCCCCGTCAGGCAATAACCATACAAAAAGTTAAAACAGATGACATGATGCACATCACTGATGCGCAAATAATATAGCCTAGATATTCCAATATATTCGGATACATGTGTTTATTTTAGAGGGGATATTCAAACGTCATTTTTGAGCAATTTTGGCAGCCCTATTCCACTGTAGGCTACGCCAATCGTCTATTAACACCTTCCACCTAACACTGGTGAGTGGGGGTCGCTATAATTCGTGTGAAATAGCACCATTGAGTAGCCTATGCGAAATAGCCTTAAAATCGTTCCGGTGTTGTGTACCTTCTGGTTTCTCCACCTACTGGTTTCTTTGCGCGTGCATGCTCTGCAGCAGTTGTCAGACATTCACAAACAAGTGGTTTTATGCGGTTTGAAGTCGCTTTTCATCCGCCATGAGCGCTCGGCTACATTACAGCCACTCAGACAAAAGACATGTAAAAAATATATGTTTTGAAAACTAGCATTAAACTGGATTCGATCCCACAAAAGCAACACACGCGTGACTCTCTCCAGCCTGATTCCCTACTCTTTGAGCCAACTAATATGTTACGCGAATCAATTAACTATTGTAGGCTACCATCAATTAATAACATAGGCAACACCCAGGTAACATGTTGTCCAGGTTATCTGAAACATGCCCGTCATCTACAACAACTGGTTACCTTGGGCTGCTACAGTCGTCAGTGCACTGTGCACAGTAGGCCTATGCTACTCTTTGTGGTTGATCAACTAAAAATAAAAGATGTATTTGGTGATGACGTTATTGTAGGCCTAGTAGACCTAAATTCTGAGAAATTAAATGGTACGAGAAACGATCTACATAGCGCACCAGACCGCAATGTCTTCAAGGGTTGAATGAAGGGAGTTTGCAAAAATTGTGTATTTTTCAAGTCAATAAATTCTTAATTTTCGAATGTGACATCTGACTTTTCAAAACCATAGGCCTGGTAGTCGCTTAGACAAGGAGTTATACGATAAAGGCAATACCATTTGTGTCACCTAATGCAGTTCAGTGAATTAGCAAGATACCATCAGAAGCCAACAATCTATCTGCTTTACTTTTGTGAGTTGCGAACACCTAGGCTATGTTATAGACGTTCTATGAGGTACCATTGTTTAGCTGAGTCACAAAACAATAAGCTTTGTCAGACTACTTTTAAAATGATATTCAGGGCTATATACATTTTAAACATATGGGGCTGAAGACCCGACAAAGCTTTGCGTTAATTCTTCAGGTGGGAAGTGTCAGGAATTTTCAAACGAGAGACGCTCTCATTGGTGGTTAGTATATGGAGTAGGGGATTGACAGCAACATACACTGTAGCCAATCACATTATGAGAGATGCTGAATTTAACATTAACTGCGATGTTTGATTTAAAATTAATGTAAATTTAGCCGGGACTGTAAGCTGGCACACGTGGGTGCTCGATGCTTTCCGTGGGTGCTCGAGCGACGGAGCACCCACAGTATCGGCGCCTATAACAAGCGTATCTCGCGGTTGAATCCATTACAAACAAACATGCAATGTGAACGTCTGGGATTGGGAAGAGCACTAAATGCTCTACTGAATAAGCACAAAGTCAAGCCTTTAAATGAACTCTTTATTAATCTTTAATAATCAAAAAAATAAACGCTAATGAAGTAAACTTGTGACCATCAAAAATCGTTTATCTCCTGTAACTCCGTGATAACAGGATGTAACAGGAAGGCATTTGGCTGAGCAACGGAGGTTAATATGCTCTATATTTTGTCCAAATGATGTCTGTCTATCATCGTTGCACTCGGAGAAAACCAGAATGTTTAATTTGTCCTGCGTTTCTTCTACGGCTGCAAATGGTGTTCACTCGCAGTTAAACAAATATTTCTTTTTTAGGGCAGGGCAGGCATATTTCTGGCTATTAAATTATTTCTAAACCAGTCTGCTAAAGTCTGTAGTGAAGTCTGTGTAGGGTTTTCCAGGCTCCATTTCTTTTTACGAGACACCCTGCTCACTTGAGACATCTGCCGGTTGTTTGGGTTGGAAAAAAACAAATTAAAGTCGCGTGATATCGCGCGGACCGTGAGGGAAGCTGGCCAAGTCGAAGCACTGCCCATTGTAGAGCCAAACTGGCTGAGTATATATCAATCAATACTGATTCAGTTTCTGACCCTGCATTCGTTTGGCAAGGAACTAAAGGATTTATTAGAGATTCACGACTTCCTTTGCAGTCAATTTGAAGAGAAAGAGAGAGGTAAGGATTGCAGAGTTGGAAGAACATTGTAAGTCTTTAGAGCAGTCTCTTAAAACTTGTTTTTCTAAATCTACACCTACTCTTTTAATAACTAGTCGAACAGAACTTAACGATTTGCTAAGGAGAGCTGAATTCATAATGCACAGCAAAATTAAAGCAAAATTATTAGTGAAGCAAAATTATTATTTTAATGGTTGTAAACCAAGCAAGTTGCTTGCTCTGAAATTAAAACAAAGCGAATCCAGAGCTATTATCAACAGCATTCGCTCAGACCGAGGTATCTCAACGAATCCTAAAGATAAACTCCACTTTTCAATCCTTTTATTCAAAGTTGTACGAGTCCTCCTGCAATCCTGATCCGACACAGTGTCAGGAGTTCCTAAAAGAGCTGGATCTACCTCAGCTTGACCTAGAGGAGGCAGAAGAACTGGGTCAACCTATAACACTAGAGGAACTTAACTCAGCATTAAAAACAGTTAAAAAAGGGAAAACGCCAGGGTTAGATGGAATTCCATCAGAACTAACCTGACTCGGCCAGATGGATTTGCTCCGCATATCCATCTGGGAACTTTTCATTGAAGAACTTTTGGGAAGGGGCGGAAATACTGGTTAGCTGATTGGATAAACCATCTGTCCATCACCACCTTTGGTGGTTATCGACGGGCCAAATCAACCAATTAGATGAACAAAGTGTTCTTCCAATTCCTTCGTTTAACATACAATCTCGACAAGGATGCCTGCTTTCCCCCATGCTATTTGCAATCTCTTGAACCATTAGCCCAAGCCATAAGGCAAAATAAAATCTGTAATGTCCAGATCAAATCCATAAGCAGCTCGATATCATTATTTGCAGATGATATTTTGCCATCTCTGATCTTGAGGACTCTATTCCAAAAGTCCTTAGGATCTTTAACGAATTTGGCTCAATCTCTGGCTATAAAATTAACTGGAATAAATCTAATCTTCTTTTATTGAACAATAGGCATGTGATATCAACTATTAGTGTTACAATACCAATCCAAATGACATATTTGGGCATCATCATACACACATCACTACAGCGAGTTGTCCAGGACAACTATGGAACTATATTAAGTAACGTTCAGAGTGATCTGGCTAAGTGGTCTGCGCTGCCGGCATCACTACAGTCTAGGATTGTTGTTGTTAAAATGAACATAGTTTCCCGTGTGAATTTCTTAAGTACAATGATCCCCTTTCCCCCACCAATACATTTCTGGAAGAAACTTGATATTTTAATTCGGCAGTATATTTGGAACAATAAACAACCTAGGCTAAAATACTCTACACTGCAACGTACCACAAGCACTGGAGGCCTGGCTCTCCCCAATTTTAAAATGTACTACAAGGCCTTCCAGCTACAGGCCCTCAGAGTGTGGATGGACCCCTCATCTACAGTTCCATGGAGAGAAATAGAGCAAAACCTCATTGGAAGTTTAAGACTGCAAGACCTTGCCTTTGCTGGTGTTTGTCCACCAGTGTATGCTAACCCTTGACCCTATTATCACCAACACATTGGCCAATTTTAAACAGGTGAAGGAGCACCTGCGCTACACCAATAAGTGGCATCTTAATACCCCATTATGGCACAATACACACTTAATGTCTGGTAACAAACCTTTTGCTTGTAAGCACTAGAGTGACAGAGGAATTTACACTCTAGACCAGTTATTCGAGCCGAGAAAGGCATGTTGAGTTTTGAAGACCTGAGAGTTAGTTTTGAGGTCCCCAGGACATCCTTTTACTTTTATCTTTGCTTAAAATCAGCCCTAAAGTGTTATGGAGTGCCATGGGGAAACTGTCTTGAGGCACACCCAGTCATTAAATGGTTTTTTGATTGCCCTGTGAAAGGGTTAGTGTCCATGATTTATGCTAAATTAATGCAAGTGTCCATAGGAGAACTCCCAATAGTAAAGAAATGGGAGCTAGAGCTAGAGCTGAGCCCCGAGGGGAACACAATTGATTGGAATGCAGTTTGGGACAACATTTTCCACTGCTCCAAAAATCCAAAATCACCAGTATATCCACTTCAACATATGTCATAGGACATATTGGACACCTCAGAAGAGATACATCTCTAAAGCTACTCCCACTCCCTATTGTACCTTCGGTCCTGAACAAACTGGAACTTTCCTGCATATGGTCTGGGAATGTGAACAGGTGCATGAGTTCTGGCATAAAACATCAATAATATCTGATGTGATGGGGTGTCTAATTCCTACTGACCCGATTGTTTTGTTGCTTAATGAGGATTCTAAACTAGACTGCATTTCCGGCGGGAACTGCGAAAGTGTGCTTGCCCTGGTCCGGTCACCAACGTGAGCAGATAGTGATATACGCTATGCTGAACCTGGCTTGATCCAAGCATTCTAACAGTGCCTTTCAGTGTTGGAGCAGTGGCAATACCTCAAAAGTTCTATTCAACTATTGCCTTGCGGGGTGAATGCGGTTCGTTGGATTTTACCTGTAGCCTGCCTTCGAATTTAGCTTCTATGACTAAAATCAAATCAATAAAATAAAACAACAGCAGTGATTGGCTGCACGCGTCTTGCACCTCTCAAACTGGGCTATCAGGTAACCTAGAGAAAAATTTGAAATTATGAAATATGACTAAGGCATTAAAATGCTGCTTGTTTGTCAGGATACTTTTTCACTGATTTATTTTAAAAATATGAGCTATGAGTGTGAATGTTATATATTCCATCCCCTAATTCTGTTTTACTGGTTTATTTGACAAATATGATATGGATTTGCTCTATAAAGACCTTATGTCTGTTTGAGATTGTTTTGAGAGCCTATTGATGCATCTCAGAATAAAGGAATGTCCACAACATTAGTGATGTTTTTTTTGTGTGTGTGAATGTATTTTACTTAACTCATTGAATGTAGCTGGATACTCATGAACGCATGTCTCTAATAGCCACAATAGGAGTAATTTTAGCAACACTGTATTTTGTGTGGCCCATAACGACCCAGCTTGTTCAGCTCACATTCCTTGCTTGTTGTTGGTACATTAATTCCATTCAGATTGCCACTTATCTGAGATGTAAGAGTTTAGTATAGGTTTAAGGTCTGGGGCAGGGATTTGACATTCTGAGACTTCTTCATTGAGGGATTGCTTAGCAGCACTGTCCGCTTTCTCATTTCCCCTCAGACCAACATGGCCTGGGACCCAGCAAAAAACTACACTCAAGTTCTGGTTCTTTAGACGTTCTAGTTGATCAAGCTCAGCTTTGGTTGTACTTTTTGCGTGACATTAAAGCCTACTGGAAAGATTTTTAATTGCAATTTAATTGAATGCAATTTACTTTTACGATTAAATAAAATTCATTTATCCCTCTCACCCATAGTTTTCTATTTATTTACAAATGTACATAGGCCTACTGTAATTACATTTATACATAGTTATTCTACTGATCTTTATACTATTCATTCTGCACAGACTTATTCTTACTACTCTTATAATGTTGTTTCTGCACTACAATCACACTGTTTCCACACTGCACATAAATATATAACAGATATGTACATAACATACAGCTGTCATATTGAATATCCATATTTATTCTGTTTTATTATATTCTGTTAATACACTGCATATATCTATGTTATTATTTCTACTATTATAATGTTACTGCTACATCTACATACATTATTCTACTTATTGTATGAGATAATAATCCCTTAGTTATGCCTACAATGCAAAATTGTTCCCTCGTGATTGTTAGACGCATTTCAAAACACCGCGACGTGAAATGCCACCACAAAACATTGTTTGTGAATCGGTCTTATTAGGAGTCCTCGCTTAAGCCGTCACAGACTCAGGCGCTACTTTTAGGGCTAAAATGCTTCCTGAATTACTCTTAGTAAAAAAAAATAGGAGTCCTAAAGTTACGAGTGACGAAGTTACGAGTACAAGCATCTTATATCAAATGACCATGGCATTATGCTAAGCAACATGAATCCCATAACGTTACAGCAACATCTCCTCCCTATGACCTAGCTAGCTAGCTTCTAGCCACACAAGAAATGAATGATTTTAAATCTCTGCTTAGCATTCTAATAACAGAAGGGGCACATTTATGTTGACCACTACAACATGACTCCTTATGTCTGTAACTCTATAAAACACTTACTTTCATAAAGGAAGCACACCATCCAGCACATACACATGGAAACCGATATTTTAGGTACTTGGCCACGAACTCAAAACGTGTCTCTCTGAAGCTCTGTTCTAGAATCTTTGCTCTGAAGGCTGCGTTGCTAGGCAACATCAAATAAACAAAATGAGTCTTTTCAAGGTATTAAAAGTGTACGTGTGATTACGAATGGATGTGTGTGGTTTGCAATTACAATAAACAAGAAATAACATTTCCAATAATTTCCCATGATAAATTACATAATATTTGCACCTTCCTTACTTGTGAAGCTCACACCGTATTTCAAGTACACTAGTGAAATGTAATACAACGTTGGCACCTAGCGTTCAGATGTAGGCTATTTAACATTAACGTGACATTGCTTGCTTATTCTTTCGTCAACTCCATGCTTTTTAGGAAAACAATCTTTATCATAGTTCCCTCTTCAATGAGCGATTACCAGCACGTTTTTGTAACAGAGATAGCCGTTTATTGTCCCTAGGTTTACAGAAACACCTATTCATATTAATACGTAGCCTATGGAGTGCGGCCGACCACTGTTCATTACGGCCCAGAATGCCTTGCATGTATTTACAACAAAACACAGTAAAACCTAAATGCCCGTAAACATATGCATTTGCATACTTGTAACATTTTTAATAATACTCTCCCATCATGATATTTAACAATAATGAAAAATTTTATTTGAATACCGTCAATGTGAAAATAACTGTACTACGTCAGCAATAAATAGCTAATGTTCTCCTTACCATTTCAGTTCGTAAGTCCATACTATCCCATGGCAGAGCAAGGATTTCATGATTGGGCAAGGTTGCCCGGAGACATTGTGGCTGCCCAGAGACATTGGGCATACTTGGAAGGAATTTTGATAGATAGTTACCAAATACGGGTGGGTCGTTTGCCAAATGCTGGAAACTTTTGGAATGTTTTCTCTTTTTTTTAGCTTATGCACCCTCACATTGGAGTCTCGAGTTCAAATACAAAATTTGGTATCGATATGTGACAGTTTTCCTGAGATATGGACGACTTCCTGTTTTGGAGCTTCGCCGCCAATTTTGTTTGCCGGTGACGGGCAAACGCTTTCGAAAATCAAAAATCCTTCTGGTAACTTTTGTGAGGCTTGGTCCAAGGATAATGTACGTATGTAAGTAATGTATGTAATGTCGTTCGAACCAAATTTGTGACCTGTGAAAATTTAGTTTCGCTTTCTGTTCAATCCAATATGGCGGACGAACGACACGCCCACCTGACGTCATCTTCGCGACCAACTTACACCGGTACTGACCGGACGTTTTAAAGTTTAAAATTGGCCTAGGCGCTAGAGCTGACAAAAGGTTAGGGAGACGGGAATAATAATAATAATAATAATAATAATAATAATAATAATAATAATAAAACTTAACAATAAGTGTGCTGCTTTGCAAGCACACTTAACTTACACCTGCTTGAGAGACAGAGGAAAATTTGGCTAGCCGGCTCAACTGCAACCAAGAAAATGATAGCTCAACGTTGGCTCCCCCCCCTCACTCCCTTTGCATAAAACAGTGGTTAGCGTATTTTCTAGATATAGTGACGCTCGAGCTATCTACAGCAAGGATTAATAAAGCTAAATCATCAACTATCAACCTATGGGAAAGCGCAGCAGCACAAATATCAGATCTAATGACCTCAGTGCCACAAGAACTAGAGGAGAGTGATTAGGCAGGGTGAGATTTCAGTTTTTTGTTTGATTTGTTTTTTTGTTTGACTGTTTCGTTTTGTGACCGCATAGGGTGAGAGGGTTTTTGTGTTTTTTGTCTTTTACACCATTTGACACAAACTGTAATATGTTATGGAAGTTATTCTGTATGTCTGAATGATATAAATGATGAAAATTGATCACAAAAAAAAAAACAGTTTTATTAGGTGCTATTGAAAACAACTTGATGACATAACCTACCCCTTCTTTCATCAAATATTATGGCTATTGATAGGTTAAGCCTATCGTGCACTTGCAAAAGAGTAAATGTGCAAAAGTCTTAGGCATTGAAAAAAATGAAATGTGAAAAAAATTAATTGTTTTTAACTTATCAAATTACATACAAAGTACAATAAACCCTCTACCCTCTTGTACAAGTTCAATTGAAGCAAATCATGCAAATATCAGACTTTAAAATACCCACTAAAATGCCCATCTTATTGTTCCTCGTTAGTGAGAGGTAAATGATTCAGACTCCTGACTTCAGGCTTCTCTGTTTTAACTGTAATAACAATCTTGATCTAACTTTATTCATATTTTATTAGTTGAGTTTCTTGCTAGACTCTAATAATGTGGGAATTTGAAGTGCCTTGTAACATTTATAAATGTACATTGGCTTGTGTGTAGAAATGTTTAATGCAAACTGCAAGATGTGATTAATTAATAGCCTAAACATCACAGGACTACATTGTGTCTGATTGTTTTGTTATTTGAAATGTACACAATGCTTACAATCTTAGTGATGGAGTCAAGGAAACTAAGGAGCAACAACTGTTGCTCCAAGTCTCCAAGGGATTTACCTGGTCTCTCTTGCTGAACTTTCAAAGACAGATGTCTCACAAATTCCAGTGGTAGGTTAACAACTTCCTGTTAATAGTAGAATAAATCATTTCATTTAAAAGGAGCTGTGGAATCAGGCAGAGTTGAAATATTTATATATATTAAAAACAAATTAGGAGAGTCACTTACACCACTGTGGACATATGCCTCCCCCAACAATGGCTTCATAACATTTTTACTAAAATCCACAATGCTGTGAATGTGTCGATAAGCCTGTTCTGTTCTCTAAAAATAGAAGTAAAAGCCAAATTATTATTTTGGTTTTTGCTTTAAAATTGATATAATTTCAATATTTACCCTTCAGGAGTGTTACAACTAGGTTACACATTCAGTTATTATTAACACAAGGTCAGGTTGCAAATGGTTTTATTCAGTCATAAGAAAGAGAATGAAGAGTAACTCAAAGGGCATTAGCCCTAGAAACATAAAAGTCTTTACCTGTTGGGTGTGCTCCGCATCCTGTGATGGGTACTTCAGCAGTCGGAGTACTCTGGAATGCTGAAGAGCAAAAACAGAAGCTTAGGATCAAAGATTGCATTTTCCAAAAAATTAGGCAATGCAGACCGCAAAGACTGTTTGGTCAACTTGCCCTGTGGGTTGATAACTGGTGTAGCAACCTACGGTGGGCAGTAGCAACATGCTAATTCGCTGACAGCTTTGCAAATGGACTCATTTTTGGTTACAATGACAGACACTGTTCAATCATCAGTGTTTCCCACAGAATTGAATTATATTTGTGGTGGTAGGTTTGCAGAATTAACTTGAATGCAACAGTTTTTAGCAAATTAGAGCAGCATGGTTATGATGCTAACCAGATTTAAGCACAATTTAGTACAACCTGGAAAATCATTGTGTGGTGGTCAATGTTGATATTGTGGTAGGCCGCCACAAATAAGTCAATGTATGGGAAACACTGCAGTTAACCCTATGTGTCAGTAATGTTTTGAAATCAGCACTTTGTGGGAAGTTTGCGTGCTAACTTAACATACTGGCTGGCAGACACAACCCAAATATCCTCAGAGAGAGAGAGAGAGAGAGAGAGAGAGAGAGAGAGAGAGAGAGAGAGAGAGAGAGAGAGAGAGAGAGAGAGAGAGAGAGAGAGAGAGAGAGAGAGAGAGAGAGAGAGAGAGAGGCACACACAGACGATACCGTGTCTTTCTAAGCAACAAAAGGCCTAATATTTAAACAGAGCAGTCTATGCAGTTTGGCACTCTAACTACCGTTTTGGTGCCGAGCTACACAGACAGAACACGCAGAACTGAAGATTCACATCGGCATCAAGGTAATGGCATAGCCACTGAGTCAAGTCAATGCAGAAGCATAAATTAGCCTTTAGTGTTCATGGAAGGCCAAATGGCAGCTCCTCATCAGAGGACTACAGTGGTAGAGTTGGATCATGGTTAGGATTTTAAAGATCTAGGATTTTAAAGATCAATGCCTACTTTATTTTCAGTCTGTTCCATTTTCCTACATTTTGTTAATGTAAAATAATATAATACATTGCCATATTTGCATTTAGCCTGTTTATTAAGTATCCTGCCAAATGTAGGCTAATTTATTTATTTGTGAATCCATCTATAGCTAATCCAAATATGCCCATGGTGACCTATCTGACAGCATACTGCCTAATACTACTACTAAAACAGTCCATTTTCTCTTCCACAAAACCCAACATAGGCTAATCAAGGATATGTTTTATACTTTTAGTTTTTATTTGAAATATCTGCATTGATGGGGGCAGTAGGCAAACGTTAGGCCTACTTTCGTTTTGCACTCCAGCTTGTATTCGGTGTAAACAAACAAGCATGCGTGGAAGCCTGGAGTTGTCAGTAGCGTTCTACCTTTGAATAAAAATGGGAGTATTACGGGAGACTACTTTTGTGCTGGTTCGCTACAGCTATATTTTGCATATTGCACCCAATACATCAACTGGGCTAAAAGGCATGTTAGGTTACCTTTCCTTCTCTCACTGCATTCTCAGAATCTCATCCCGTTTCTCCTATATCCAATGAATTCGGTGGATAGAAGAACTAATTTCTTCAATCTTTGCATCTTGGCTGGCTAGTCTAACTTTCCGCTTTTTCTGCGCGCTCTTGGATTTGATATAAGCGACTACTAGCGAGTCACAACGCGAAACTGCTAACGTTGATGGGAGGTGTAGTTTTTATGCTGCATTCGCGATGTGATTCTATGGTTTGCACCAGTAATGTTTCTTGATGTTGCGGTGTATTTTAGACAAACATTGACATGGTTAGAAGTCATTTGCACCAGTGCTAGTCGACTAAAAGTCTCGTAATTTTAGTCTAGTTTTAGTCAAAAGAAAACTAAAGGTATCTTAGTCAGTTTTAGTCAACGCATTTTAGTCTTTTTTTATAACAAATTATTTCTGATTACCATTTGAGTCAAATAGTGTTTCACACATCTCAATTTTCCAACAATATTGTGTGTCCACAGGGCTACTCGTCTGTTATAATTACTCATTCTGATTTTTTGTCAGTCAGTATGTTTACATGCACAGGTAAGTCGAGCTACAGTTATAGCTCGGCTGGGATTTGACCATAGACAGTAAAAGATTTGACTGCTGTCATATTCGTAGATCAGTGTTTCTCAAAGTGTATTTAGATATGGGAATAGCGGAATGATAGCGGACAAGCTATCCCAAGTGGTCCGCGAGCAGACGTGGTAAAATATAATATAGATGAGTTGTTTGCAATATTGAACCAACTTGTATGTAAAAACAGTTCTGCAACACTGTCTATGTAAGATATGCCAGTTTAAATCATACAGTATGAATCCACACAATAAGCAAAGTGCAAAGACAATAAGCAGGGTGGTTCAGTGAGTAGGCCTTTAGTGTAGACTAATTATAGGCTACTGTTGAAGTAGGTAGTAGGTAGTTTTTTTTTAGCTAGGGTTAGTTAAGTGGTCCTGAAACTGAAAAAGTTTGAGAAACTCTGTCATAGACCAAAGTATTAATGTTTTACTCCGCCTCGCTAGATGGCAATATGCGCCCAAACACCACACATTCCCCAAACAGACTCTCCATCTTAGCCATAGCTAACCTGCTAGCGAACTTTCCATATTAGCTTACTTGCTAGCAAACTTTGCATCATCAGTCTAACTAGTTAAATAGTTGACATTACATGATGAACATTTTCGTATGGACATTCTGGTGGATGTTAATTTGTATGAGAGAAGCTTCAACTTCTGGGTATGTAGCATTGTGGCATAAAGCTTAGGTAGTTAGTTTGCTAACTCTGGCAGAAATCTCCAGTGTTCTTGTTCCATGTAGTTTCGTGTTGCAGCCACAGGGTTGCAGCAACAGCACGTAGACTAGCCTACAGGAAAGCTGTTGCGTATGAACTCATTCAGAATATTTTGAAAACGTAACAGCTAGATATTCTGTCTTCTCATTTTGTAGACGAAAATGAAGAGAGATTTTATCTTAGTTTTTATTTCATGCAAAACATTTTAGTCTCGTCTTTTTTCGTCAACAATAATGCATCTTAAGAAAGTCGCGGCATCATTTTTACTCGGATGTGCGAGTGAAATGGGCGCACTGTAGAGCCCTGGAGCACCATACTCGCCAGTGTACCTGTGACACCAAGACATAAAAATAAACAAAACTGAGGAAACAAGACAAACATTAACACTTAATATTAAGTCCGTGGGCTGAGAGAGAGATGACTCGTGTCATCTGAATGAAAAACACACAACATAATGATCTTGAACAGTCAGTAGAGCAGAGGAAGCACGGGTCAGCTGTCTTCTTCAGCAGTTTCTCTAGGCAGATGCTGAAAAGTCAGATTGTGCATCAAGTTGATTGTGAAATGAAGCAGATTCAAAATAGACTTGTGCTTTGCAACCTTTATGAGGCTTTCTAACACTTAAGAAGCATCCAGACTTCAAAATCAGATTCTCAAAATTTGCTGAACTGCGACCCAGACAGTATATTCGCTCATTATAGGCCTACTGCATAATCTACCGTACTTTACTGCAGAAATGCGAAATGCATTATTTTAGACATAAAAGTACTGCACTGTATTGTAGTATAACTGCACTGAAAAAACTGCAGTTATTCTTTGTAAGGGAGGTTATTTGGTAGTAATGGTAAATGCTGCAGATGCACAAATCTACATAAAACAGATATGAATTTACTTTGAAGTGACTAGGGTTGCAAATTTCCGGGAATTTTCAAAGTTGGAAAATTTCCATGGGAATTAACAGGAATATACGGGAATAAACGGGAATTAATGGGAATAAACTGGGAATTTTTAATATGGCAAGTTAGTCTATAACAGGGAACTTAAATGTAGTAGACAAAACCCCATCTTGCAGCATAATACTAGTTAAAACAACTTGATTTAATGCAATTTCAGTCAAATTTCTACCCTGCACATGGGTGGATGACAAATAAGCCTGAAAAAAGGAATTTAAAAGAACTTCAAATATCATCCCTAAAAAGTGTTTATATGTGTTGCTGTATCTCTAAACTTGACTAATATATTTTTTTTTTTTCAAAAAAAAAAGTGAAATATATATTTATATGTCAATTTGTCATGTTAGTGCCTAAAATTGTCATATGGTGTGACGTGAAAATAATTTGAAATAAAATGAAAATTAGATACTTTTTTCTACTTTAATTTATGTCACTGTACATTTTAATCACGTTTGCTTTGATATGCAACATTTCCTTGTGAATATTTAGAAGAAAAACCTAAAATTTAACAAGTTATTTTGTCAAGGTGGAGAATGCTCCTAAGTGTAACCAGATATTTTAGCTTAATTCTAATATTTCTTGTAAGAACTCACTCAAAATTCTTGAGGTTCTTGCAGATACCATTTCCTTTGTGTGCTATTGATGTTTTAATGATTTTTCAATTATAAAGTCTTTTTTGTGACATTATTTAATGTCACACCAAATGACATGGTGTCACGCCATATGATGAACTGCACCACTCCACCATGTGTCAGAGCAAAACAGGGTTTTTAATGACAATAAAATCATTAACAATGAATTTTGAAGTCACTGTATGAATGGTGTATGCGTGTAACAGCAAAATAGATGAAAGTTTAGTATTTATTTTTTAAACTTACATGGCATGGTAACATAAAAGAAAAAAGATTCACAGATTTAACAAAAAACATATAATATCTGAATTTAAATAATGTTTTTACAAGAACTTTTATGTAAAAATGCAATTTGGTCATAGGGTGTGACAGAAATGTCATATAGTGTGACTTGAAAAAAGCTGTCACACCATATGATGCAGCGTCACACTATATGACATTGACAGTTAAGCTAATTTTCTAGACAGTTAAATACAGCTAACTATTATTTAGCATGCAACTGACCACATGGCAGCAGTGCTTTTTAAGAATTCATGAAGAATATGTGGAAAATAGCTACTTTTTAGGCAAATGATGTCACACCATAAGACACTAAAATTTGGCCACGATTGATGATGTCCAATTCAAAGCTTTTTATATAAAAATGCAAAAAGCAGAACTCGCTTCTTGACCATGCCAATTACTCCTGACATTCTATTGTTACTTCCTGATTAAGCAGGGTCCTCTTCCCAATAATAATGTCCAAATGAATGCCCGGTCAAAATATACTATATAGTGTCACGCCATATGACAACCATTTTATGGACAAAACATATTTGATTATAACAAAACTTTCTGTGGTTGTAAAAAACATCCAATTATTTTATATGTATGGTAAAACTTTAAAGTAATTATACTTTTTATGGATATACACTCTTTTTAGGAAGTTCGCACACATGGTGGACAGTCACACCATATGACATTTTTTATGTTTGGATGATTATTTTAAGTCAAAAGTGAAATAAAAATCCAATAAATTTAATGACAGAACTTGAACCTACCAGACCTACAACATTTCCATATCAATTCTTAACAATTGCCATTTTTTATAAGTGTGTGACACATGGACAGTCTGCTATTTGTCATCTACCCACATACGTTAATCCCATGCACACAGCAATCAGCATAGGCTACTAGACGTAAAGGAAACATATGGTGTGTTCATGTGCATGGGGAAAATAAATTCCCAGTGAAAACGTCATCTCATGTGGGAATAACTGGTGTGAAACTGGGAGAAGTTTGCAAACAGAGTTGCCCAGTTAAAGGCTTGTCGTCACTTTTGTCCTCATTCAAATTGGTGTGTGTCATTTTGCACTGTAATTAAACTGTAATGGGACGATTAATCTGTCTGATTAAGCTTGACAATTTATATATAACTTACATAATCTATAAGGTTTGGTTGGGGTGGTATGTTGACTTTTTTTTACTTGTTTTACCATTTTCTAGGATTCTAACTGAACAAACTGATAGTCAGTTAATGTTCCAACCAATCAGAGTGGCGTGGTGTATCTTGGGCAGTGCAGTGGTTTCAGTGTTGCTAGCTTAGCACGCTAGTAAACCATAGGCAGAGAATAGGATTCCCGCTAGCATGGTAGCTAGCTTTGTATGCTTAGCGAAGCGAAAATATGAACAAACAAATCATATTGGTTAACAAAATGTTAATGTTTGTATACGAAAAAGTATGAATTACCAAAATTACCCAGTTAATTCCCGTAAATTCTCATTAATTCCCTTTGTATGCTAAGCGAAAATATGAACAAACAAATCATATTGGTTAACAAAATGTTAATGTTTGTATATGAAAAAGTTGGAATTACCAAAAATTCCCAGTAAATTCCCAGAATTTCCTTTAATTCCATGAAAGTTTCCAATTTGGAATATTTCCAAAATTCCCCAGCTTAACTTCCCATGGAAAGTTTCCAGTAAGTTTCCGGAAATTTACCGGAAATTTTCCACCCCTTTGCAACCCTAGAAGTGACTAGGGCCAGTTTACAGCATGACATTTGTTGTGGATATTAATAAATTGCACTTAATTATGCATTGGAATACGTTTCAAATGGAAAGCTAATGCACCATTGTGGTTTGATTTCCTTGGAGCAATACAATGCAACCCTCTAAGCATCAGATCAGATTGAAAACATGGCGTATGCAATGGACATCAACTGATCAGTCTATACTTGAGAGCCATACTGATGAATTCTTTGGGAGTCTTCCAAATGTTCTGTAATGACAGATGGAGCTAGTAAAAGAGCAAGTTGGGCAAGTTAGTTAGCCACTCGCTGTCCCGCAGTATTTCCACCAGTCACCATGACGACCCACGAGTCAACTCAGCTCTCAAGCTCAGCATGAGAGGAAACTAGAAGAGGGAACTTAATACAATGTAAAAAGTCCATTGGAACTGCTTTCTCCAGATATTTGTTCTGTAGCCTATAGTCATAAGCTACTTGCCAAAATGTTCTAACCATACATAATAGATGAAAGGATGAAAAAGGTGTGATGGGGACTGAAGACAGAGCTCTGAGTATAACATATATTAATCAGTCAGTTAACCCTTCAGGCTGGTGTTAACTGACGGCAACATTATCCTCCATATCATCCAGTTCAATCAGGCAAAATAAATGTAAAAACCTCCAGGTGGGAAATCATAGATATATACTGACTAGATGTCGCCTTCTGCTTTTCAGCATGCGTCAACACTGCCACCATCTTGGATCGGGGATCTGAAGTAGTGATGGCAGTCTGACACTGAAGCTTCGATACGTGCTTCAAACCATTAACTACAATTCCATTTGAACCACTGCTCCGAAGGTTGCTTTGGTACGGAAAAATAACGTGACCTATGACGTCCGAAGCAGAAACTGCTTCATTCTCTGAATGAATCACCCGAGTGGTTTGCAGCGCCACTGCAACTGTCATGGCCTCGTTTCTAGTCTGAATTGTAGCGCGCTCACTTACACTTTAGGCTAATGCACAACATTGTGTTTGGTTTGTAGCCTCTACTGTGACAAGCATAGTTTGTTCGTATCGATTTATTTTTATTACCATGTAAGAGACGTGGGAAAACTTTATTCTGATCACTCCTGATCAATCTTTATTTCTAAAAAGAATGATATCCCATTCTTATTCATGTGCACTACGTAAGTGTGGGGGTGGGTGGTTAGGTGCGTGCACTAGATTTATTTTACCATTAAAGCTTCCTGTCCACTATCTAGCAGGGATAATTTAGATGCAGTCTTGGCTCATCACCAGGAGAGGTCGCTGTTACTGAAGCTTCGAGTAATGAACCCATTTTCAAATCAACAGTTCAAAGTGGTTCAGTACTTCACCAAAGCTTCATTTCCCCATCACTAATCTGAATCTCTAAACTAGTTCTCCCGTGTTGTCAGTGTTACCGATTTAGCGACGTTTGGCCATCCCCAGTGATAGAAAACCTTATCTAGCGACTAGCGACAAATTTGGCGACTTCTGACAATTATGGCGACACTGCCATAGACTTCCATAGGAAACAATGGCGGCGCTTTTTCCAGGCTACTTCAGCGTTATGCAGAGCTCAAAAGTTCCTAACTTTGACATTCACGGCTTTAGCCCCATTCACTTCCATTGCTTTTTGCCTGATATTGTCAGTGGTAAGTAGACGAAGGTACAACGTTTTTTCCATTGGCATATGCATTTCCTATACCAACTGCACTAGTAGATACTGGTATTGTTCTTTGAGGTTTTTGTGCTGCTTGTTTAACTGATTTATTGCTTAAATGTTGACCGAAATTTTAAAGCCAAAAGTTAGCCTGCAAACCTTGATGTGGAGAGAGGCTAGCTTAAAGATAATATTCCTACGTCAATAATGAATAATGAATTCCTATGTCAATAATGAATCAGACAAAACTCATTTGGCTAGCCTATTGTCAGGGCTCTACACTAAAAAAAATTTCCAGGAGCACTTGTGCGACCAAGTTAAAAAATTTAGGAGCACAGACAAAAATTTGGGCGCACAGTCAGTTCTGTACTTAACTTAAACATAAAACATTACACTGCAGCTAACACTTAAACATGCCAGTGCACCAATTGCAAATATTAAGAATGACATGAATAACTTTTAGGCTACAGGAAATAGGATTTTAAAGATCAGTGCCTACTTTATTTTCAGTCTGTTCTATTTTCCTACATTTTGTTAATGTAAAATAGTATAATACATTGCCATATTTGCATTTAGCCTGTATATCAAGTATCCTGCCAAATGTAGGCCAATTTATTTATTTGTAAATCCATCTGTAGCTAATCCAAATATGCCCATGGTGACCTATCTGACTGCATACTGCCTAATACTACTACTAAAACAGTCCATTTTCTCTTCCACAAAACCCAACATAGGCTAATCAAGGATATATGTTTTATACTTTTACTTTTTATTTGAAATATCTGCATTGATGGGGGCAGTAGGCCTACTTTCGTTTTGCACTTCAGCTTGTAGCCTATTCGGTGTTTAAACAAGCATGCGTGGAGTTGTCAGTAGCGTTCTACCCTTGAATAAAATGTGAGTATTACGGGAAGCTACTTTTGTGCCTGTTCGCTACAGCTATATTTTGCATATTGGAGCAAATACGTCAACTGGGCTAAAAGGCATGTTAGGTTACCTTTCCTTCTCTCACTGCGTTCTCAGAATCTCATCCTGTTCCTATGATATCCGATGAATTCGGTGGATAGAACTAATTTCTTCAATCTTTGCATCTTGGCTGGCTAGTCTAACTTTCCACTTTTTCTGCGTGCTCTTGGATTTGATAGAAGCAACTACTAGCGAGTCACAACGCGAAACTGCTAACGTCAAAGTCAAAGTCAAAGTCAGCTTTATTGTCAATTTCTTCACATGTTCCAGACATACAAAGAGATCGAAATTACGTTTCTCACTATCCCACGGTGAAGACAAGACATATTTTGCCAATTTAGGTCCACAGACAAACAGAACATTCAAGTAAACAAAAAAGTAAGTAAATAAGTAAATAAGAGGGCACATATAATAGTGAAAAATAAGAGCAGCAAAATTTGGTTGAAATTGTGCATAGACAGTCAATAAAATACTAGTGCAAAGTCAGGCCAATAAAAGGCTTGGGTAGTTCTGTTTGACCTAAGTAAGAAAGAAAGTGGCATAGTGGTGCAAGTTATGTAAGAGCAGCAGAAGTGTTGTGTTTTCAGGACAACAACACCAAGTTGTAAAGTGTACAAGTGTGCAAGTGTGCAAGTTGAGTAGTGCAGGCGGCCATTTTGGGTCCAATGTCCAGGATGTTATGTAGCTGAGGGTGGAGGGATGGGAGGTGTAGTTTTTATGCTGTATTCGCGACGTGATTCTATGGTTTGCACCAGTAATGTTTCTTGATGTTGCGGTGTATTTTGTAGACAAACATTGACATGGTTAGAAGTCATTCGCACCAGTGCGCCTAAATATTTTTTTGCACTCGCACGCCATCATTTTTACTTGCATGTGCGAGTGAAATGGGCGCACTGTAGAGCCCTGTATTGTAGTAGGGCAACTTTAGATGATAGGTTGGTTGTCAACAGGTTTTTATTATGTTTATAATGCTATATTTTTCAAACCTGATTGCGTTAGCTTACTAGCTTACGTTAGCTAGTCAGCTCATTCACATAGTGTTAACGTTAGACATGCTATGAGGGGGAACACAAACTTTATCTTGATAAAATACATGTCATACAGCATGGTAACTCTATATTCAGATGTGCTGGTTATCAATGGGTTTGTGATTAACGCTCTTCAGGTGAAAAATGGAGGAAATTAATGTGATTATTGTTTAAACCTGATATAGATTAGCTTGCTAGATGGCGAGTTTTATGGCGTTATGAACTGAACCGTGGGCTGAACATGACATGAAGTAGGCTAGTGTCCACGACTCGTGAACGAGGGGATTTCAGTTATGAATTTCAGGGGAAGCAGTAGGAGCAAAACCTAGACTATTATAAGTTATTGTTGTTGTTACTGGTGCGTGGCTCTTGTGTCCCTTGCCAGCCCAGTCCTGTCCTGTGCCACTATCACTGTTCCAAACGGGACAGTGGCACAAGGCGAGTGTGGCACGAGCGTGGTCATGGGACAGTATAGCGACTGTATAGTAGCCTGTATAGTAGTAGGAGTTTTTGCTCCAACTGATGATCGGTTTCAGTTCATTTAGTTTTCAGTAATTTTACATTTCGTGTTGGTGTTCTTGGTGTAATAATTTTGATTGCTTTATCTGCCAAGTAATTTGCCAAATACATAGCGAAGTTTGCATGGAAGAGACTGACGTGACGGCATTGCCTTTCATTAGGTCAGTGATCTGCTTATCCAGGACCAAGGATGCAGAGGACAAGGGTGTGTGATATATGGTCAGATAAGATAATTTTTTATGTTTGAGGTCCACACGATGGGGTTGTGTTGTGGAGTTGTGTTGATCCAGCATCTTCCACACCTCCACGACTCCAGCCAAATGTTGCATCCTCCTTACCATGTCCCTCTTATAGGTGTACAGAGTATACGGAGGGCTACCCATCCCTTCCACATTGTGTCTTTTGTGTAGTTCACACACAAGTGTTGTTCAAACTATGGAAACTGAAATCTTTTTATTTTTTGGAAACCTAAAGTGTCAGACCTCCTTTTTATGTTGCAGTGTCACCATACCTTCCTCCCAGTCTTTTTTGCATTTGTTCCTGTTATTGTTTTAAACACACATTGAAAATGTAATAAAAAATTCTATTGAAAACCTAACATGTATCAGTCATCCTTTTCATGCTGTAGTCTCACCAGCTGGCTGAAATATAAGTTATAAGTATTTTATTGAAATAGTTGATTGCTTATTGAGTTACAAGTGTGTTATTGAAACAGTGGGTGTCTTATCTTGCAGTATTAATCACATTTAAGTTGTTATTGATTCTTATTTAGCCTATGTGTTTTTGACATGTTTATGGCTTAGTCTTAAAATGTTACCAAGGCTGTGTGGTGGCCACCTTTATGCTATTTCTCTAAAATAACTGAACAGATTTAACGCATTGATCAAACTTTTAAAAATGTTGTTAGGCTACTGAATGGCATTCATATATTTATATATTTGATAGACGTTTATTGCTAGACTTACAATGATCAAAGTTGTGTGGTAGATTTGGGGGGGTTGGGGAATTGGGGCATCTTCATCTCACCAAACGAACTGAAAAGGACACTGGATCTAATGTCCACACACAAAAAGGATACAAAATGCATAGCCTACGTTTTGACAATGTAAGTAAAGTATATGTAGCGTGATACAGGCAAATGTAGGAATCCAATAACAGCTCATGTCCAGCAAGAAAACAAACGTTCAATGTTAGAACTACCACAAGAACATATTTTAGATCGATGTTGCAAACTAATTATACTCGTAATATATAATTGACACTATAATGTAAGCATGGTAACACGTAATAACACTCGTTTTTGGTTTGTTGTTTCCCGTTCAATAACGCACTCGTTGCGGTCTATCCCATTGAAATAACACGAGACGCAAAGAGCTGTTTGGAACTGTTGAAGCGTACGTGAACCACGTGACCGCGTGGCGGCGACTTCAAAGAGTGTCGCAACTCTCTTTTTCTATGGCTCTGGACTGGCCTAAGTAGTATCAGACATGGAAGCAAATGTTTCACAGATCTACAGCAACTTCTGGTGAGATTACAACTTACCTGAGTCAACGAGACGAGAGGTATGTAGCCTCAACCAGAGCCTGTCTACAGAGGCCTGTTCACTTCTATTGTATCGAACCTGGTTGCAGTTCACTCATAGTTCCTCTAGGGGTGGCCGCGAGCTAGTGCAGAATGAATGGGAGTCTATGGCAAAGATAGTTAAGGTGGAGCAAGATACTTCGTCGTAGTACATGTCTGAGTGCGAAATGGGGATCGAATCCTGTCTGCATAAAGAGGCGTGTCGATGACGTATTGATGAGCGTACGTTGCGACCGGCCAACAGCAGTGGAATAAATAACCGGCACACACCTGATATAAGGTCGATTTTCTCCAGACTGGAATGCTAAAAATTTACCTAAAATGTTCAGAAGGGTTTGAGGATCATGAAAACATGCCCAAAATTCACATTCTTAACTCTATAGAACCAAGATTTTAGTATATGTGGCGAAATTGTCAATGGAGCAGTCGCTGCCTCTGCTCTGCATAAAGGGGGAATTTGACCCCCCCCTCGTGCAATCCGGGATCCCAGAAGTGGCTCCTGATGAAATATCTTGCTCCGCCTTAACAATATTTGTCTATGGGGTTAGACAGGTAAATTTATCTTTATGATCCGTCAAAAGCTTAGTTTTCTCTAGACTCGACCATAGTTGGAACAACCCAAAAAATTTGAAAATTGCTTGAGATTGACGATTTATGGTGATTTAATTTTTGTTAGATCTTTGCCTAGATTGACGCTAATGCATTAAAGAGGAGTGGATCCCCGTGGCAAGATGGCGTCTCTATTGACGCATTCATTCCAATGAACAGCAGTAGTCAAGGCCACATCTAGTCACTATGGTGATAAATAATTTTTGGGTAATATCTCGTATAGTGTGAAAAGTGTCGCGACTCGCGCCACCGATCCTAGAGGGTTCCTCTAAGTCAAAGGTAAAATTCCATGACTTTTTTTCTGAATTTCCATGACTTACTATAATGAATGGCACAATATACCGACCAATGATTTCAGAGCAGCCGCATAGCGTTCAAGAATCTTTTACTTTTTTAGAGCGGGAGATGAATAAATGAACATTGAATAAACAAAGTTGGGCAAGCAGTAAAGCTAATAACCAGATATGCACACCAATTGACCGATCCCAAGCCTCTCCTCCCATTGTCAGTCCCATAGTTACTGTTGCTAAGTCGGACAAGTTTGCAGGAAAGTGTGCGAGAACGCGTGTTCAACATGGGTACGCAGCACCATTTAGCAGAAGTGTAACAGTGCATGCTAGATTTCTGGGCGTCAAGTAATATTGATATATTCAAAAAACAGAGGCCAGAAAGGCCTTCAGTATTCGGAAGGACACATTCACAATGTCTGCTGTTATCAACGAGGTGGAACACCACAAATTGAGGACAAACCAATCTGGTGTTACGGATCTTAATGGGATGCATGTTAACTGGGGATAAACAATTAGCACGTTATCACAAGCAGGTAGTTTACCTTATTTGCTGCAGATGTGACTGATTCAATAAACAGGTCTGTGCAAACATATGGTGTTGACGTGTCCATAACAAAATCTAACCATATTTCGAGGATTAATTAAAGACGGGTCCAAGTGCTGCAGATCCAAGTTCCCACGCAACTTGGGAGAGTGGCTAGCCTGTTAAGCAGCTCATGTTGGGGAGGTGGAGAGATAGCTTCGCTTCGGTAGGCCGATAGCCTACTTATTATTTTGAATGGCTGCTTTAGAAGGAAGAGTTCAAATAAACATGATACAAATGTAGGCTATTGAAAAGAAACCACTAGATCTACCCGAGTTTACCCATACAACGCACGACATATCTGCAGCTTGCAGACGTTTGTCTTGCACAAGACTTCATCAGTGCCCACTTATGCTATACTTAATTTAAATGTGGGCAATGTAGTAGGCCTAATATTGGCGATTTCGAGACTGCATAGCCTATACAGCAAGGTTTTCAATCGGCACATGATTTGATCTTTAGAAGACATTGGCTATCTCTCGTTCAGCAATCAATGATGCATCGCAGTAGTCTATTCCGTTTGTTGAAAAAATGGTCATTAGCTTATTTCTGTGAACAGTCTTCTATCCCAAGTTAAACATGGCAAGGTAGCCTATGCCTAAAAGCTGAAAGTATTCTTATTGTGTGTAAGGCGATACGTGATTGAAGGTGTAGGATAGCCTATTTGCGCGTACTTCCAATTGTATGAGTGAGTTCAGTTCCTGCAAGGTAGGTATAATTTTTTGCGTAGGCTTATGTTGTCGTTTCAACAGTGGAAACCAGGTTTAGTTATGTTTTTCTATGTAGTTATGAACACAAAAAAGGGAACATTTTCGTACACACTCAGATTTCTTTACTGAAAAGTAGCAGCCTATCCAAAGTTATTCAAAGTTAGGCCTATGTCTATGTCAACGTTTCACACGGTCAGGATATCGGATGTCACTTCTACAAGTATCCCAGGCATATATTTGAACCTTTTTGAGCTCTTTAGTTATTTAGTTACTTAGGCTACTCGCAAAAGAAGCATTAGCATTCACATAACCAGCGTATTGTAGGCTACAGAATGGACACTATAAAATTCAAAATTGACCGAGGTTGACCGAGGTCCTCCGACGTCCTCATTGTGACATAGTAAAAGGGGGCGGGGCTTGGGATCGGTCAATTATGCGTGGAAATATTTGTATTCCATGACTTTGGCCCAAAAATTATAAAATTCCCTGACTTTCCATGTCTGGAATAGACCTTCCAAAATTCCATGATGTTCCAGAGAATCCATGACCTGTGGGAACCCTGACTATCCCTTGGGTGGGGCAGGGTGGATAAAAGTTCTTACACATAAAAAAAAGAGCTTCATAAAAGCAACAGCCTGGAATTCGTTGACGAGTCTCCCACTAACATAGTCATCCTTACGTCACGTCGCACCCACCTCACAACCGATCACACCTTAACATGCGCAATTTTTTTGATGCTACTTGTAAGTGACCGCTATAACGTTGCTGTCAATGAAAAGAGCAGAGCATTATATACGAGTAACGTTAGGGCATACAGACGAATTCGATTACAAAATGTGGACTGGAACCTTTGGTTTTCAGATCTAGCATGTCCCTGCAGCAAAACACATTGACAGGTGCAAACACCGATCTGTCTTCAAGAAAAGGCATTTCACGACGTTAACTTTCAGAGGACCTAGTAGTTAACTCCTTTAACTTGATGTTGCTTAATCCGAATTCTCAGTTCCCGTAAGGTTGGACTATCTTTTTGACTAGCTAACTTTAGCCTTAGTTAGCTTCTTTGGTGAGGGAGTTTGTTAACCAGCGTGAGGCACTAAGATAAAGCGAATTAACTTTAACGTTCATTTCCAGTGTTGTAATTTAAGCCAATTGGATCTTGCGCCTTTTTAGTGGAATATCTGTAGACCATAAGAAACCCTAGAATGCATTCATTGTATGTTAGGTTAGGTGTCACTACTACGTTAATGTTAAGATTTTCCATTCGGTTTAACATTTGCACATTTGACTTTAGGGAACACGTAACGTTAACCTTATTTTGTGAACTTGGTATTTTATGGTTGAATCTACGTTATATATCTCACTGTGAACTGCAATATAACTGAAGTTAGCTCGACTGCATTCTTATCTGAAACCATGAATGGCTAGTTCAAAAACTTCACAACAGGCCAAGTGTGTTGCTAGCTAGGTCGCTTAACATGCTAACATAACGTTAACGTACTTTATGAAGTTAACGTTAGCTAGCCAACTAGCAGGCTAGCACAACTTCATTAAGGAATATGAAACGTGAGCATCTTTTACTCGTTTTGTCCATGTTCATTTTGTTTTAATTTGTGAAACTAACCTTTACTTTAACTTGCACACGTCCACAATTAAGATGATCTTCTTTGGTATGAGATGTTTACAGCATACAACCGAATAACTCTTTACAAAGCTGAACAGTCTATGAAGCTAACTCACGCAGCTAGCTAGATAATCACATCAGCTAGCATAAGTTAGCTAATCAAACTCACCTGAACATGCGAAACCACAAGGCTCTTATTCCCTTCGCCATGATATTTCCAGTCATTCTCGTCCATTTTGTCCAGTTCCATAACACAGTTAATTTTAAATTCAATGTAGTAAAAAAAAAACTAGAACTCGTAATTTTAGTAAATTAAACACAAAAATCACCGCCGTACAGAGCACAGACCTAATGCGAAGGGAAACCACTCAACAGTACGGGTAGCACTGCTATATAGCTACCGCTTTCACAAGGACATCCCTCCTGAATTTTGACATCAGCAAGCACACATGATACAACCACCAATCAGGCATTCCCTCCCCCCTCCCAATATAATGCCTATCTATCACCCAAAACATGTTTTATAGGCTAAGCAGCCCAAGTATATAGCCTAATTATTTTATTATTAAGTGTGCTTGCAAAGCAGCACACTTATTGTTCTTCTTAAGTTTTCTTATTATTACAGTGCATGAAAATGCACTGTACTGTTCTTCCTAGGCTTCTTCTTATTATTATTACAGTGCATGAAAATGCACTGTACTGTTCTTCCGAGGCTTCTTATTCTTATGCTTCTTCTTATTACAGTGCATGAAAATGCACTGTACTGTTCTTCCTAGGCTTCTTCTTCTTATTATTGTGCATGAAAATGCACTGTACTGTTCTTCCTAGGCAACTTCTTCTTATTACAGTGCATGAAAATGCACTGTACTGTTCTTCCTCGGCAACTTCTTCTTATTATTATTCCGCTTACCACTTTTTCCGTACGCAATTTCTTTTGAACAGTTTAACTTAGAAACTTCATTCAAACTTTGTAACGTAGGTCTTCAAACAGATCGGGTTGGTATGACTTTTCAACTTTGAAACTTTTATACTTTTTAAACTATTAAAGAAAAACTTTTTAAAAATCCCCATAGACTTAACATTGCCGATTGTGACATCATAATACGGCCGTTAAGCAATTAGAATCCTATGGCAGGTGTTCAGGCCACCTGCAGCCTCAGGCTTTAAGCATACAATCTGGGTCAATTAAGACTACACATCCTATTCAACTGTTTCCTCTGCCCAAAACTGTTTCAAAATAAAAGTCCTCACTACAATAATCCACTGTTAAAGAATGTAACCCATTAAACTACTGAACTTTTTACATTCAACTTTTAAACGGTCTACTTTTAAACTATCATTAAAGTATCTATCTATTAAACTAGCTTTCTATCAACAACTTTTAAACTATATACATTCACTAGCTGTCTATCAACAACTTTTAACTTGTCATCAACTGTCAACACTTTTCATCAACTATGATTCAGCACCAAATTCAGCACCAAATTCCTGGGGGTGCACATCAGTGAAGACCTCTCCTGGACCACCAACACTGCATCACTGGCGAAGAGAGCTCAGCGCCGCCTGTACTTCCTGCGGAAACTCAGGCGAGCAAGTGCTCCACCAGCCATCATGACCACATTCTACCGAGGCACCATTGAGAGCATCCTCTCCAGGTGTATCGCTGTGTGGGGCGGAAGCTGCACTGAATACAACAGGAAAGCCCTGCAGCACATAGTGAACACAGCTGGAAGGATTATTGGTGCTTCACTCCCCTCCCTGAAGGACATTTACACCACCCACCTCACCCGCAAGGCGACCAAAATTGTGAGTGATGCAAGTCACCCCGCTCACAATCTGTTTGATCTACTGCCCTCTGGGAAGAGGTACAGAAGCCTGCGCTCCCGCACTACCAGACTCACCAACAGCTTCATACACCAAGCTGTAAGGATGCTGAACTCTCTCCCTCCTCTCCCCCCTCCACCTTCAGCTACATAACATCCTGGACATTGGACCCACAATGGCCGCCTGCACTACTCCACTTGCACACTTGTACACTTTACAACTTGTTGTTGTTGTCCTGAAAACACAACACTTCTGCTGCTCTTACATAACTTGCACCACTATGCCACTTTCTTTCTTACTTAGGTCAAACAGAACTACCCAGGCCTTTTATTGGCCTGACTTTGCACTAGTATTTTATTGACTGTCTATGCACAATTTCAACCAAATTTTGCTGCTCTTATTTTTTTCATTATTATATGTGCCTTCTTATTTACTTATTTACTTACTTTTTTGTTTACTTGAATGTTATGTTTGTCTGTGGACTTAAATTGGTAAAATATGTCTCGTCTTCACCGTGGGATAGTGAGAAACGTAATTTCGATCTCTTTGTATGTCTGGAACATGTGAAGAAATTGACAATAAAGCTGACTTTGACTTTGACTTTGACTTTGACTTTTGACTCCTACCCACTGTAGCTAGTTAGCATAGCTAGCATGTTAACATTGCTAACATTGTTAGCATTTTTAACAAAACTGCTAAAAATGATTAGCTAAGTTAGCTAAATAACATGATTAGCATAGTTAGCATGCTAACATAGTTAGTTAGCATGCTAGTTAGCATTTTAAGCAAAACTGCTAAAAATGATTAGCTAAGTTAGCTAAGTAACATGGTTAGCATAGTTAGCATGCTAGTTAGCATAGTTAGCAAAACTGCTAAAAATGATTAGCTAAGTTAGCTAAGTAACATGGTTAGCATGCTAGCATGCTAGTTAGCATTTTTTTTAAAACTTAAAAATAATTAGCTAAGTTAACCAAGTAACATGGTTAGCATAGTTAGCATGCTAGTTAGCATAACTTTTAAAAATGATTAGCTAGGTTAGCTAAGTAACATGGTTAACATAGTTAGCATGTTAACATGCTAGTTAAAATAGTTACCATACCTACTAAAAATTATTAGCTAAGTTAACTAAGTCACATGGTAAGCATACTTAACATGTTAGCATACTAGTTAGCATACCTACTAAAAATGATTAGCTAGGTTAGCTAAGTCACATGGTTAACATAGTGCTAGTTAGCATAACTACTAAAAATGAAAACATTAGCTAAGTTAACTAAGTTAAGTAACTTGGTTAACATTATTATCTTTGATAACATAGTTAGCATAACTGCTAGCAAACATTAGAGCCGTTCCAACTGTCAGTTATCGTCAATTATCTACCTAAATAATTTAACCATTTAAATTATCCACCTATTTAACCGTTCAATCATTCCAACTATATTAAACCTTATCTACCAAGCAAATCATTTAACTATATAAACTATCCACCTATTTAACTGTTCAGTCATTCCAACTATATTAAACCTCATCTACCTAGCAACCAATATAGTTTGTTTTTACTCTGTATGATATTTTACATCATATTTTTTGCATTCTCATGCACTGTATTTCCTTCAGGAAATGCTTTTCTAGTTACAGTGCATGAAAATGCACTGTACTGTTCTTCCTAGGCTTCTTATTACAGTGCATGAAAATGCACTGTACTGTTCTTCCTAGGCTTCTTCTTATTCTTATGCTTCTTCTTCTAACGCACTTAATGCAGCTTCAACCGTTTAACATAGAAACTTCATTCAAACTATGTTACGTAGGTCTTACTTAGGACATGGGTGCTATGTATTTTTCAGCTTTGTAACTTTTATACTTTTTAAACTATTAATTAAAAACGAATCAAAATTTCCCTTATCTAATCAAAATAATTCAGTGGAAATGCATGGATTCCAGTTGCTGCTACTGGAAGAAACTGGAATCCATGCATTTCCACTGAATTATTTTTGGAATCTGATCCCTTATCATACCTGTTCATTCTTGCTCGTTGCTCGACTTATCGTGACTAAATTCAAGATGGCTGCAAACGTTAAACTTCGTGAAGATACTGTCTGTATAAATCGTCTTGTAAGTAAACTACCAGTGCTTTTTCAAAGTTATCAATGTCTCGTTTTAAATGTCAGGGCCCTAGGAAGTCTACCAATGGTAGCATCGGCTAACTAGCGCCAGATTTTGGAGTGCAGGGGACAAGTCGAGATGGGCTATGAGACATACGTTCACACTCGGTATCATGTTTCAATACACTTTAGGTCAATATCACACCGGAATTCTCCTTTAAGCAATTAGAATCCTATGGCAGATGTTCAGGCCACCTGGATCAACTGCCAATCTCAGGCTTTAAGCATACAAACTGGCCCTATTAAGACTACACATCCTGTTCAACTGCTTCCTCTGCCAAAAACTGTTTCAAAATAAAAGTCCTCACTACAATATTTCACTGTTAAACAATTTAACCCTTTAAACTACTGAACTTTTTAACTGTTCAGCCATTGTAACTGTTACTTGTCATCAATAGTGGTTACCATGCTTTATAATGTGTAAATAGTAAAAAAAAGTAAGAATAATTAAAAGTTATTGAAATTGGGAGAAATAGAGAGAGGGATAGAGAAAATGAGGGAAAGTGAAGAAAAGGAAGTGAAAGAAAGTTGGGATGAGAAGTGAGCTTTTCAGTTGAATGGAGAGGGACACAGAGAAGAGGTTCCATTCAAGTTGCTGCAGGCAGTCAGTGAGAGAGCACAGGTGCAGTTGATTGCATTCTATTTCCTTAATAGCCTATTATGATGTCATAAAGCCAATGTTAAGTCTATGGAGATTTTAAGTTTAGTTTTTATTTAATATCTCAAAAAGTAAAAGTTGTAGAAATATGAAAAGTCATAGGACCAAAATTTGGTTCAAGAGCTACATGTCAAAAGAAAAAGTATAAAAGTTACAAAGATAAAAAATATAAAGCCCATATGTCCTAATTAAGACCTACGCGTCAATGTTTGAATGAAGTTTCTACGTTAAACGGTTGAAGCTGCATTAACTGCGTTAGAAGAAGAGGAATAATAAGAACTAGAAAACGCAATTCCAGGGAATTACCAGTGCATGAAAATGCGAAACATATTGTGTGAAATATATTGTTAAAACAGATGATGTGCTAATTGGCAACCAACATGATGAGGTTTAATATAGTTGGAATGACTGAACTAGGTAGATGAAGTTTAATATAGTTGGAATGACTGAAACTTGATCATCACTCTGCCCATCAGACTCTATTTGTCAACCCAGGAGCCGCTAAAGGATTCTTAGAAAATGTAGGGGTGTTCCATTCTATTTCAAGAAAAGATTCTTCTATATTCTGCGAAAAGGAATATCAAAGTGTTGTTCTTCCCCGAAACCCACAGACACGTCTGAACAGGCTTTACAGGTTTGTTTATCTGGCTTAGGCCAGGAAAACCGAGGAAATGCAACACACTCCCATTTTAATCCGAGTGCATACCAGGTGAGTGAAAACAATTCCCAAATTCTGCACCAGCGCACCCCAGAGCTAACGCCCCCACGTTACAATGATCAAGACCAAGATAATGGATACATACATCCATCCTATCAGTTGGGCAATATCAAATTTCCATCTTCCTGTAAAGCCAATGAACTGCAATCCCACTACATTCATATGTATTACTGTATTACTGTATATTTGTTACATCATACCCCAGTGCATTTAGCAAAAAGTGTATGACCTCTGCTCACGTAACAACAAAAAAACATGTTGCTTGTTTTTTATTTATTTATTATTATTACATTGTTAGGTTTGGCTTCTCATCATGGCAAAAATATTTGTTTTCTTCATGTGTGGCCCTAATAGTCTGTTGTATGTATGTGACTGAACTGACAGAAAGTCATGAAAAAAAAGTAGAATGAAATTATGTCTATCGTTCTCTATGGTTTAAGTAGACTGAATTGGCAGCATGGTTGGAAAGTTGTGGAAAAGGAAAATTACAATTCAATAGATTATGATTAATTCATGACCTCTTGTTACGCCACAACTATATTTTTAGGGTGGCATGATTTAATGAAGGATTGTGTGACGGTATATGATTCAGTGACCTCTAAATCTGATTAAACACGAAAAAAACTTTCCTAGGCTGAATAATGCTTCAGATATAGCCAAAATTAGCTTCTGGTGGCCATCTTGGATGCCATCTTGAAAATGATAAGTCTTTGAAAATGATGAACTTATGGAAATTGCAGTAAAATGCAAGAGACAATTTCTCACGTTGAGCACACAAATGCGTGTGTCGTTTATTTTGATAGGAAAAACACTGCAAACTAAAATGGCGCTGTCCAGCAACAAAACAGGCATGGGGCTACACGTCATCACACATTCATAACATTTAAAGGGACCACGATCCCTGAACAGTTATACTTACATGAAGTAACTACAGACAGAACAAAGTGCTGTGTTTAATATGAACGGTGTGTAGAACCACACTTAATAACAAAGGTGAATTATGTCGGTCACATTCACTACACACGTCCCCCCAGAATTCACCATATCAGAAGTAAAATCAACAGTCAATGGGGAGGTGGGCGTATTAACCGTCCACAACGGCTGTGCTGTACCGGAGGTCGATGAGACCCAACTGCGGCAGGTGTCCCGTCATGACACGGGTGTGGGGCATGGCATGTGGGAGGCTTGGGAGAGAGGGGAGTAGGGGGTGGGGGCAGAGCTGCGCGTCGTGGGGGCTGGGTCAGGTCAACGGGCCTGGCCACATCCAAGTGAGCCGGTTTGAGGCGGTCAATGGAGAGTCGCTCCGGTTTGCCGTCCATGTCCACCACAAAATGTTTGTCTCCTGCCTCCAAAACACGGAATGGGCCCTCGTAGGGCGGGCGTAGCGGTCCTCTGTGGGCATCGTGGCGAATGAAAACATAATCAGACGTCTGAAGCCCAGTGGGAATGTGCGACTGAGGGAGGCCGTGACGGGAAGTAGGGATAGGTGCGAAAAGCCTCGCATTGTCCAATAGAGTTGACCGCTGGAGAGTAGCAGACCAAGGAACCGTGGTGCTAGGGACAAAATCCCCTGGGACCCGCAGCGGCTGTCCATAAACAAGTTCGGCAGATGAGGACTGTAAGTCCTCCTTTGGCGCGGTCCTGATGCCCAGCATCACCCACGGGAGTTTGTCGACCCAGTTGCTGTCTTTGAGGCTGGCACGCAGGGCAGCCTTCATTGACCTATGAAAACGTTCACAGAGTCCGTTAGCCTGCGGGTGATATGCAGTCGTGCGGTGGAGTTTCACCCCGAGGCTCTGTGCGACAGCATTCCACAGCTCAGACGTGAACTGCGCGCCTCGGTCAGAGGATATATCCGAGGGGTGCCGAAACGAGCAACCCAGGTTCCGATAAATGCCCGTGTCATCTCAACAGTCGCCACAGACGTCAGTGACACAGCCTCAGGCCAGCGGGTGGTCCTGTCAACCATGGTTAACAGGTATGTGAAACCGTGAGAAGATGGCAGAGGGCCGACCAGATCTACATTCACATGGTCAAAACGTCTCTCTGGAACCGGGAACAACTCTAGCGGGGCTTTAGTGTGACGGTGTACTTTGGCCCGTTGGCACTCAACACAGGTGTTAGTCCAGTCCCTAACGTCCTTCTGGAGGCCGTGCCAGACAAACTTTGCTGCAACCAGTCTCTGTGACGCTTTCAAACCTGGGTGGGAGAGACCATGGATGGCATCAAAAATCCGTCAGCTTCAGTCAGTAGGTTGAATTGAAGACCCAGATGCAGAAGTAAAGGTGATTTTTTACTTGTATATCTTGAGCATTACAGGTAACCACTGAATTTGTGAAACTAAAATAACAAAAACTAATATGTACTAAGCTAGTACATAGTCAATACATATTAGATCACTTTAAAGACAAATGCTGTAAATAAAGGTAATCATCAAGGGGTCTACTGGTGAACAAAGTCTTTTGAAGTCAGAAGCTGCCACTACTCAATGACTTGTGCCCCATCTGGTAGGATTTCAAAATGTTCCAGATCTGAAAACAGAAATATTGGTATATGTCACATCCTTGAACTTACTGCAAACTATGAACAAGTGCTCACAAATTAAGCTAAAAAATACTCCCACTATTTATAATGAACAAACTCACAGAAAACTTAGCTGAATGGGGACAGGACAGGCTGAATTGACATTTCTCAATCAAATCTATTTATATGAATATTTTGTTACTTATGTGTATTAATATTGTATGAATATTTATGTTATTATTCCATAATGTGTTCAACTTCAAGTTTATGGAAACACATTGTGTTGCACAAAAAGTTTAAATAAATATGGTGGGCCAGTCATGGCCTTCTGGGTAGGGCTTCGGGCTTGTAACCGGAGGGTTGCCGGTTCGGTCCCCCTGATTTACATTTACATTAAGTATCTCCATTCCTGAAAAAAAAAAAGATTGTTCTGAAGAATCTGTCAATTTGTCCCATAGTGTTCTATATTAATTACTAATTTATATTGATTTAAAAAAGAACTATGCAGGCCTGGTTATTCCTTCGCTGTTTCTGGGTTTTCGCTGGATTTGGGCTTGCATTTTTCATGACACAGCTCCCCCTGCAGCTTCGGTAGCAAGTGACTGCTATACTAAACCCCCACTAGCTAGCGAGCTAGCCATCAAGAAACCAAGCTAAACAGATACAGGGCTCACAATAAAACGGTCGAGCAAACACATTGTTCAAGAGACTATCAAACCACATTACAAAAACGAAGATTACCCAAGGGTAGGCTACTTACAATTTCAACAGCAACAAAGCCAAGTCAGCGTCCGTTTTGCAGTCTTCTTCGAAACTACAATCTGACTACATTTTCGAGGCGCGATTGGATCATCTAAGTCACATGCGGTTTTCTTCGGACCGGGAACAGAAAGTTGCATATTCTTTTTTCCGCAGAGAAGCGATAGGGGGAGACGAAGCGCCCACCAAACGACCCAGAAAGTGTTGTAGAACCATCAGAGCGACTCTCAACCTGCATAATTAAGGTCATTTTTGCTAAAATTGTTGCATAGTGCTTCTTCAGTCAGTGCTGCACTAGCCAACACCACAATCACTGACTGTCGGAGGCTGGCTGAAGAGGCTGACAAATTCTTCCTGGCCAGTCAGGGACATTGTGTGGCCGCGCTTTTTCCCGCACACATCGCTCCTTTGACGCTGGACGACTCCACACTCATCACTGCAACCACTTCTCGTCGGCAGCAGTCTTCTGGCCCCCAACAGGCTTCAGGCTTGTGTTTTTATCATGCCAAGTTTGGACCCAAGGCTAACAAATGTCTTTCGCCGTGCAGTTTCGGCGGGTCGGGAAATGCCAGGGCCGGCGCTCAGTAGTGGCCATGAGCGTCGGCCGCGTAGGCAGGCTGCTTTTCATCCGTGACAGCATCTCCGGACGACGTTTCCTGTGCGACACGGGAGCACAGAGGAGCGTCCTGCCTGCATCCCGTTTGGACATGGTGACTGATGCCACGGCCCCCCTATGGAAGCTGCCAATGGTAGCCCCATCCGCACGTATGGAACGAGGTACGTTGAATTGTGTTTCGGAGGACAGCGGTTTGGCTGGGACTTTGTTACAGCAAAGGTTGCCGTTCCCCTCCTCGGAGCCGATTTTCTGTGTGCACATGGACTGTTGGTAGATGTTAAGAACCGCCGTTTGATTGACGCCGTCACATTTTGTTCTTATACGTGCACGCTCAGCGGGACTGACTCCATATGACTGTCTAGCATGCTATCAGCCTCAGATGACTTCCACCGTCTACTTGCCGAGTTCCCAGCGCTCACTCAGCCCACTTTCTCTGCATCCGCTGTGAAGCATGGTGTGGAGCACCATCTCGCCACTACTGGTCCACCCGTCTACGCTTGCGCTCGGCGCCTCGACCCGACCAAGCTTGCCGTTGCAAAGGCTGAATTTGCAAACATGGAACGCCTGGGTATAGTCCGTCGATCCGACAGCCCGTGGGCATCACCCCTCCACATCGTCCCCAAACCGGGCGGCGGCTGGCGCTATGGTTGCTACAAGCGGCACATCCGTGCATTTATTTACTTAAAGTGAACAGCTTGTTATTTTATGTCAGCTTACATAAACAAATAAAAACTCAGACGCCTAGCCTACAGTCCATAAACAACGTCTACCCACAAAACCATGCCTGTCACAATCACAGACCTAGGCTACTAGCCTACACAAAATAGACGTAGGCTAGCGTACCCACAACAGGTTCTCACCAGGTTCGCAAGTCTCTGCAAATAGTTTCCACTACTACTTGAGCGAAACAAATGCAATCATCGATACTACTCAATCACAAAAAGAAACATCTTACTCACACATGAGAAGTTCGCTCCCCCGAGTTTATTCACCAGTTCATCAACAATGCAACTGCATTTTCAGGTCGCGGTAATCCACAAGTTGTGCGAGAACATCCAAACACATTATTGCAATTGAAGTTAAATCTAATTAAGGAATGTCTCTGATAGGCCTACAGGCTACATTACAGCGGCCCTTGTTCTTGTACAAACACAAAAACAAACATCAACATAATTTGCATAGGCATATTGAAATAAAGTGAACGTCCAGTAATGGATAAAACATCCACGAACAAATGCTAACCATTCTGATGACATAGCGCCTGCATTTTTAAAACATGGCCGCGCCCTAGTGGCAAAAGTCGTTATTGACATGTCATTTTCCAGTGAAACTACTTGAATATCGGGTTTAATGAAAATCCATGTATCTTCAAAAATGAAAAAGCAACCAAAAAATGGTCACAGTTCTCACTGCTTCATTTCCACTTTAAATCATATGTATCACCAGACAGAAATGGTTTTGACATTGTGTGCGCAATGTATTGCGGGCAACGTAGTGTCCGGCTGAGAATAGTTGAATGGCATACTGGCTTCCGCACAACGTTAACCGTGATGAATTGCAGCAGAGCGGGGTAGGCATAGCAACGCCGCGTAGCAGGCAACGACGAGAGCACGGAGGGCTGGATTTCATTGCACTAAGTATAGACCCTTGTCACTCCCCGATGTGAGTCGTTACCCGATGTGAGTCACGCATGCTCAGATTGACAGGTTTTACGGCATAACGCCAAGGGATCCGACTGAAATCTATAAAATAATTCACTTTTCTGTTTAAAAAACGTTTTAGCTATCTAAGATTGTTTGATTGCTAACATTAGCAAACGCCATTCAAGTGACAGCCTTTGTTGTGCTTGATTGCTTACTTAGCCTAGCAGCTACTTGCTTACTTGCCAGCAGTGAACAAACTTAATTATGTAGGTAAATTTTTATTGATATTACAGAAGTCTCTCGCTAGCAGGCTACTTCAGCCTCTAATCTAGAACTGACATTAGAGATCATGCCGTGAAACTGTGATGCCTTACGCTAAATAATACATTACTGCTGTGTAGGCTAATGTCATTATTCTGTGGCTAACAGCACTGGTAGTCGCAAAGTAGCAAAGTGACGCATGCGCGACTCACATCCGGTAGCGACTCACATCGGGGAGTGACACCCTTTCAAGAGAGTTCCATTATCAGCATCATAGTTGGCCCCACAAGACTTCCTTTTTAACATTTCATATGTTATCTTAATACAGAGGAAGTAGATTAGAACCAAATAGAATGTTCAAGCATTGTTTTTGTTTTTATTGTTGAAAGGGTCTATAGAACTGGTCTACCTTGTCTGTAGGCTACTGCTGCAAGTTTCATCACCTGGTAAGACACCCACAATTGCAGTGTCATGAGCAAATGTCTACAATGAGCAGCTTCAAAGAACGTATAGTGATTTCTAGCTCGTAGTGTGAAAAAAAGTATTTATTTGAATATCTCACGAAAAAAGTAAAATGAACTGAACTTTGAACTAGTTGGGGGCCAAGCAGCGAAGCTGCGAGGCAACCCATAGTGATTCTATGTGTTCTTCTTATTAGGGGTCCGAGCAGCGTAGCTGCAGGACCCCTATTGTTTCTGTACCGTTCATTTTTTGCCAAAATTCTGTAAAAGTCATACTGCAGCCTAAACCGTAATTTTCAGGTATGGTTACCAGTACCCCCCTCTGCCCATAACCCAAAATTTGGGGTACTGCACCCAAAGGTGGCGCTGTTAGAAAAAAAAGTTAATTATGCTAATTTCTCCTTACCAGATTGACCTAGACTCAAAATTCTTTCATAATATTAATCTCTAAACTCAGATGCATCTTTTTGGCCCTGGTCTTATGGTCTAAAATTTTTTACTTTTGACACAATTTCATGGAAAAGCCAAACATTATAAAAAGTTTCACACTCTTCAAAAATAATCACATCTTCACCAAAATTCTCACAGACAATGTTTAGACCAAGCCTCACAAAAGTTATCGATCAGAATTTTGATATTTTGTTCCATTTCAGAGATATAGGCCAATAAAGTTAGACCACTTAGGCCATTTTTCCTAGAGCACCTATATTCCTATAAACCGTAAGTCCTAGAAACTTCACATTTTCAAGTATTGTTACCAGTACCCCCCACTACCCATAACCCAAAATTTGGGGTACTGCACCCAAAGGTGGCGCTCTTGTCAAAAATGCTTATTTCTCCTTACCAGATTGACCTAGACTCAAAATTCTTTCATCATATTAATCTCTACATTCAGATGCATCTTTTTCACCCTGGTCTTATGCTCTAAAAAAGGTTTACTTTTGCCACAATTTCAGAGAAAAGCCAAACATCATAAAAAGTTTCACATGCTTCAAAAATTATCAAATCTTCACCAAAATTCTCACAGACAATGTTTAGACAAAGCCTCACAAAAGTTATCAAAAGAATTTGGATATGTTTTTCCATTTCAGAGATATAGACCAATAAAGCTCAGCCCATTTCTCCTATATCACCTATATTCCTATATGAGTATTTTTTTTTCCTTGGAGAACAACCATACAACCATCATTATGTGGATACCATTAACAGTGCACATTTTCAGATCTGTACTCTTTTTTATAAAGCCCTTAATTCTATTGTCAAATGTATGCTAGGAATTTTCTTGATGTTGTGTGTTTGCCAACACACATTTTCACCATGTGAATGTGACTGCCAAATATGTAGGATTGTCAGTGGCTCAGTGGGATAATGCCTAGTGCTGATGTTTATTAGGTTGAGAGTTCAAATCCCTGGTAGTGCTTTAGGCTCTAGCTCGAATACTATTGGTTATTGAAGATTCACACCATTGAACAGCACCTGAATGACATCAGGCAATCAACATACACAGTCATTAGTTGCCAAGAATCAGAACGCTGAGACACTCTGACATTTAGGGGAACTTCTTTGTTCATTATTTTTCCTTCATCATTAAGTCTATCATATTTATATTTCATCCATTAGTGTTCTTCTCTACAAATGTCTAATTGCCCCAGAATTTCAAAAAGATTTCAGGTGTACTCTTTCAGGAAAGCCCTTCATTTTATTGTCAAATGTATGCTTGGAGTTTTTCTTATTGTGTGTTTACCAATACACATTTTCACCATGTGAATGTGACTGGCCAACATGTAGGATTGACAGTGGCTCAGTGGGATAATGCCTTGTACTGGTGATCCTTAGGTTGTTAGAATACTGTTGGGTTGTGGATGTTAGCATACTACAATAGAATGCTGTTGGGTTGTGGAGGTTAACACACTATAACATTACAGCTACTTGTCAATATGGACTTGTAGTGTAACTGTGTAACTTCAATTTCCCCTGGGGATCAATAAAGTATCTATCTGTATAATTATTGGCTGTTTATCTTATTGACACAGCTGTAGCCTATAATTATTTGTTATTCTTATAATATTTGTCATTTCTTATACATATTTAGTCGGCTCTTCCACTTGACAGAACAACTCTGTATCGGTTAAGGATGTCACGCATGAAACAATGCTGCAGAAACACGAAAATACGACTTTGAGTTTAGTAGGCTATAATTTTCAGTTCCTGTTTATCTATTGCACGATGGGTAATGATTTAAAGGAATCGTGTTGCAGTCTTGTAAATAGTGACCCTGCAAGATCCCTAGTCATTGCAAAATCATAGTCTGTGACTTAAAACTCTACTACTTGTCTTTAGATGTGAGAGGGTCTGAGACTGTAGTCTTTCAGAAATCTTTTCCAAATCTTTGCAAATCTTTCCAAAGTCTGTCAGTGTAAGAAGGGCTTGTGGTGAAAGTGCTGTGGAGAAATTGCAGGATTGTTTGGCTCTGCCACCTAACCACACCCAGTTTACCTGCTGGGAAACCCTGTAGCTCCGGAGCAGGGGCTCAGACCAGGATAAATTGTTTGCTCGCCCTCAGTTCACTCTTTTGTTCATCTCAACCCAGCACTCCAGTGTGTCCTGCTTTGTGTGCGTCTTTGAGTTAACGTAAGTCATCACTTTAATGACCCTCACTATGACTTTTGTGATGTTTATCAGTTTGTAGAGTAGCTCTGCCATCATGTGTAAAGTTAAGGTCTTTGTTGGTTTGGTGTGTTGGAGTCCCATGTGAGAGATGATTAGGTGATGTTGGTTGACTTGGGATGTCAAGTATTGTTTAGTTGTACCTTATATAGCCATATGATTTCAGTTTATTGTTCAAATGTCAATTGGTTTGTTTGTGAGTTGGGATCTGTACTGATTTACCCCATTTCACTGATTACTCCATTTTCTGTTTGTTTTCACTTTGATGCAGCACACATACAAGTAAAGAACAAAAGAACAGATGAATTGAAACTCAAATAAAGTTCACTTGTGTTGCACCGAAACCTGCCATCTCCGTGTCATCACTTCATACCATCGAGCCTTCTGACCGAGGCTCTGCCTGCTCGCCACACACTCACTCTACCTCGACCCACATTGCCCCCTACAGTTCCTTCAGCTGGGTTGTGGAGGTTAGCATACTAGAATAGAATACTGTTAAGAATACTGTTGGGTTGTGGAGGTTAGCACACTATAACGTTACAGCTATGTGTCAGGACTTGTCGTGCAAGGCAAGTATAACTGCATAATTATAGGCTGTTAATCTTATTGACTCCAACACAGAACCCACCCCCACTCCCTTTCACCTACCACCACAAATACAATTTCATTCTGTGGGAAACACTGCCTTCCATTAACAGACGCTTCATCTTATCCATGACAAATGCATAGTCCTGTAGAATAGAGTATTGTTAGAATACTATTGAGTTGTGGAGATTAGCGCACTAGAATAGTACTGTTAGAATACTGTTGGGTTGTGGAGGTTAGCACACTAGAATAGGGTATTGTTAGAATACTATTAGGTTGTGGAGGTTAGCACACTATAACGTTACAGCACAGGGTAATCCTAATTTTATGCATCAAATTTATTCCAATCCAACTCAAAAGTTTTGAACAACACAAAGTGAAGGTTTTATCCAGATCAAAACCAAGAATAGATTATGTGATCTAATCCAATTTCAGGATCCTTGTTTCCCTTTGAACAACCCATTTTCAAGATTTGATCTAATCCGATAGCCGAAATCCGGTAACTGAAATCCGATAACCGAAATCCAATCACGTTTCTTTTGAACAATTGGGCCCAAACAATCAAAGCATATGTAAAACTAAAAAGCTATGCTACCTCATGTTCGTTTTGCTCGGACCCCGTAAATCACCGCTTGTGGTTATATTTATTATTATAACGAAACATTATCATTTGCCATTGAACCATACAGTAAAAAGTTGGGAAATTTGGCACATTGATTCGGTATAGTCATATGATTAATTTCACTAAGTTTCATGTCAAGTGCTCTAGCGTCTAGCGCTTAAAGTTTCAACCATACGAATTGAGGTATACTTGGAATCCTTGGATGAGACCGAACTCAACGCACCCCATGACGCCAATTTCCGCCACGTTGGATTTTCCGCCATATTGGATTTAATCAAAAACACTTAAAAGGAATCAAAGGTCATAAAGTTTGTCCGATTTTGACAAAACTTGGCGTAGATGATCGTCAGACCATGACTCACAAATGCATTGCTTTTTAGAGCCATATTCAAAACCTGTTGCCTGTCACGACCAATCAAGTTTGGCAGGAAGTGAAGTAATATTTCAGTAAAGCTTTAATGTATCAAAACCAAACTCAGTACATGGGCTCAAGACCCAATAAGGAGGAGGCTCAATAAATTTGATGATTTTTGACCTATAGGTGGCGCTATTATGAGCAAAATGACATTTTGGCCTGTAATGGGTAATGTGTTTGAAATTAAAACTTGCTATTGGTGTCTGTTAATGTTAATGTTAATGTACTAGTGGTGTCTGTGGGAGATCCTAAGGCCGACAGATGTGAATTTGTGATGTCAACGTAATTGATCCGGCTGCCATATTGGATTTAATCAAAAACACCTAAAAGTTTTCAAAGGTCACAAAGTTTATCCGATTTTCACGAAACTTGACGCAGATGATCGTCAGACCATGAGTCATAAACGCATTCCTTTTTGGAGCCATATTCAAAACCTGTAGCCCGTCACGACCAATCAAGTTTGGCGGCGAAGCCGGCAAACAGGAAGTGAAGTGATATCTAGGCAAGGCTTTTGCGTATCAACACCAAAATCAGTACATGGTCTCAGGACCCTATTAGGAGAAGGCTCAAGAAATTTGGTGCATTTTGACCACTAGGGGGCGCTATAATCACAGGAAGTGGGCTCATATTTAAGCAATGCTTTCACGTATCGAAACCAAACTTAGTATATGGACTCAGGACCACATCCTGAAGACGCTCAATATATTTAGTGATCTTTGACCACTAGAGGCGCTATAATTATCAACACTTTCTCGTATCAACACCAAACTTGGTATGTGGACTCGTGACTACAACCTGAGGACGCACAATACATTTGGTGATGTTTGAGGTGTGCGTGTCTGTGGATTGGGATTGGGATGTGTGGTGGAGGAAGTTTGTCTGTGTATATGTGTGTGTGTGGGACGGGGGGTTAATTGGGTGTGTGTATAATGTAGCAACATTGGGTTGCCATGACAACTCCTGCTCAACTGCTTGGCCCCCACATTGCTGCTTGCAGCTATATTTCAGAATTAAAATTGTGAACTTTGAACGTGAACTGTTCACTTTGAGCATGTATGAACTGAACTTGAACTAGTTCAGAAAAGCTGTGAACTGGCACAACACTGTCCAAACTTTTCCATTTGAGAATGATGGAGGCTACAGTACCTTGCTCTTGGGCACTTCCAATGCTGCAGAACTTTTCTTGTACCCTTCCCCAGATCTGTATCTTCACACAACCCTGTCTCGCAGGTCTTCAATCAAGTTGTAGAAGCATCTCAAGGACCATTGATAGAAGTGGTCAATGGCAAGTGTCATAACAAAAGGTGTGAATACTTATGTAAAATAACATATCATTTTAGCCTACTGATTGGTTCATTGTCGTTTTTTTCTGCTTATGATGATTGGAGTTCATAGGCACCTGCCATTCTTAATCTACATGAAGAGACGATTCCAAGGATGCTAAAAAAGGATGCTATATTTACTTTCACCTTTAACACTTATTCGCTCAGGCCTAGCCTATAGCCGCCCTATTAGTCCATGAGCCACAGGCCCAAAAAGGGGCGTGTCACTACCACTTGGGGGGGGGGGGGGGGGGGGGGGGGGGGGCAAATTCTCACTATATTTTTCTGAAAGCTACATATCTCTGGAGTATAAAATGGTATGATAGCAAGTTGGATCGTTTAGCTTTGTGGCTGTACAGGCCTTCAAAGTTGACCTCTGATTTGAAAAAAGGAAATAAGAGCCCAGAAAATAATCCAAACCTCATTATTACTGATGCATATGTGGTGTTTGATGTTGGCATACATATTTTGAATCATTAGGTGATTTTGCCCTTCATTTTGGTTGATAAAATTCAAGATTTATGTGTAATAATGAGCAAATCTACGTTTTCCGAGACACAACGTGTTGTAGCACTAATTGAAATGCCCACTACCTCATTAATCAATGTATTTATACCTTCCTACCTCCCAGCAGAGACTTGAAATACAAATGATTACATAGGTCTGCATTGCTATGCTATTTACTATTTGTATTCGGAAACACCCCAAAATTCAGTAAATTAGTATTTTATTGAAACTACCCATAAGAGATATTCCAAGAGATCAAAACATCATGATTACCAATCACATATTACCTTTACATTCAAGAAATATCATATGAAAATTGTTCACATCACCACATGTACCCAGCTTAACATAAATATTATAATTTTATAATGTCCAGGGCACATGAAATACATACAGTAATTTCCTGTGTATTACCCGTATTCTGTATAAGCCACAGGACAGTGTTTTATGCAAGTTAAAAGAAACAAAACCATATACCATATTAACTGCCCCTGTGTATTAACCTCATAGCTGAAGAAATTTTGCAAAATCAATGTAAAAGCTGCAGCTAATAGTTGGGAAATTATGGTAATTGCATCACAGGTGCTAAGATGATCTACATTATAAATTTCAGTTGTACTTTTGACTAGTAAGAATGTGGGAATGAGATGTAGATGAACTGGTTGGTGAAAATATTCATACTTTACACGTTGTTATCATTATGTACAATTATTATTATTATTATTATTATTATCATACTTAAAATTGTCTTTCATCTGATGTTAAAATCATTTCCATTGAAAAGAAATAATAACTATTTTCCAATACTTGATCTACAAGTACATACATTTACAACAATTTTAAAAATTGTACACAGTTAGATCTGATGAGACAGAAACTGAAATTGGATCAATCCATTTTCAGTGGAACATGAGTTCATTTGCTTATCTACAGCAGGCAAAGCAACACAAGAGGTTAGGGATGATCTGATTCAGGCTCATACTCAGTTCAGTAGGGTGACAGCCGCAGGAAAGAAGCTTCCTCTGAACCTGCTGGTTCGGATGCGGAGAGACCTGTAACGCCTCCCGGAGGAGAGTGGGGTAAACAGTCTGTGGTTGGGATGAGAACTGTCTTTGATGATGCGCGCATTACGCAACCATCGCTTGCCCTGGATGGCCTCGATGGAGGGGAGTGAGGAACTGGTGATGTGTTGGCCAGTTTTCACCACCCTCTGCAGTGCTTTCCGGTCGTGGGCAAAGCAGTTGCCATACAAACTGTGACACAGTTGGTGAGGATGCTCTCGATGTTGCAGCGGTAGACGTTCACCAGGATCTGAGGAGACAGATGGACCTCAGAAAGAAGAGACGCTGGTGAGCCTTTTTGATCAGGGTAGAGGTGTTGAGGGTCCAAGAGAGGTCCTCAGAGATGTGAACACCCAGAAACTTGAAGCTGGTGACATGCTCCACCTCAGTCCTGTTGATGAGAATGGGTGTGTGTGTGCTAGCTTTAGACTTCCTGAAGTCCACAATGAGCTCTTTGGTCTTTTTGGTGTTGAGAGCCAGGTTGTTATCAGTGCACCACAATGTTAGGTGCTGGACCTCCTCCCTGTAGGCCGTCTCATCGTTATTGCTGATGAGCCCAATCACCGTAGTGTCATCTGCAAACTTGACAATGGTGTTAGAGCCATGTACAGGTGTGCAGTCGTAGGTGAAGAGGAAGTAGAGGAGAGGGCTCAGCACACATCCCTGTGGTACACTGGTGTTCGATGGTTGAGGAGGTGCGATTATCTAACCTAACAGACTGAGGTCTGTTGGTTAGGAAGTACAGAATCCATAAGTTTGTTTTTTCTTTTTATCACATACACATATATTGGTAGATGTTTTTTCTTTACCTTGACATGTTTCGACGTATACTTCCGTCTTCATCAGAAGGTCACACGGTGGAGTAGTGTGACACGTTTTTATCAGCTGATGTTGTTACGGAGGTGTGATCCACCTGTCAGTTTTTTGACAGGTGGACCACACCTCTTGCATGCCAGAGTCATTAAGCAGGAGAACAACCGATACCACCGCTGAATAAAGGAGGCGATTGAAATAGGAAAGCGGAGCCCAAAGACGATGAACAGAGATGAGGGAGCATATATGCTCTCCCATACCTGGAGTGCCGTCCTGGGGGGCGGCTGACTGACAGCAGGAGGTGTGGTCCACCTGTCAAAAAACTGAACACAAACTTATTTATCTCAAGTGTAGACACAATGAATGCAATACAAGTAGTCCAGAATCCAGTTACTCAGTTCACTGAGTTTGGTGATCAGTTTGGAGGGGATGATGGTGTTGAACGCTGAGCTGAAGTCAATGAACAGTATTTTTACATAGGTGTTGCTATTGTCAAAGTGGGACAGGGCAGAGTGAAGTGCCATAGAGATGGCATCCTCTGTGCTCCTGTTCTGACGATGATGAATTCAATGAATAGATTAAAGATCCTTTGTACTCGTTTCAGCTACAATTTAAAAAACATTTGTACTGCAGACCTATGTATGTCATCATTTAACATTAATTTCAACTCGCAATTGTTAGAATAGTAATGATCAATAAGGTCTGCATTCAGGTATTGCCATAACATGTTGCTCTGAAAACTCAAATTAGCTTTTTTTTTGCACATAATGAGTCAAAATATGTATGCCAACATCAAACACCACATATGCATCAGTAATAATGAGATTTGGATTATTTTCTGGGCTCTTATGAGTGTTTTAACAAAAAAAGCCAATAGGTGGAATTTCCTTTTTTTTTTCAAATCAGAGGTCAACTTTGAAGGCCTGTACAGCCACAAAGCTACAAGATCCAACTTGCTATCATACCATTTTATACTCCAGAGATATGTAGCTTTCAGAAAAATATAGTGAGAATTTGCCCCCCCAAGTGGTAGTGACGACCCCCTGTGGCTCATGGACTATATTAGGGTACAGTTCAAATTTCAGTAAGGCTTACATTTCAGTACTACAGTTAACTGGATTATTTAAACGTCCTTTCCCGCTCCTCGTCAGAAATGTCCTTTCTAGCTTTCCGTACAACCAATGACCGTGGACAGTCCATGCTAACTCGTATTTAATCCTGTGATATTTATTCGTGTATGATTAAGCTTTCAAACACTGCACGGATTTCTTTACATTGTAATCATACGTTATCAAATAGTGTTCGCTTGAAAGCTACCAAACTAAAGCTAGTCCTAGCCAGTTCGGACAGAGTTAAGGGAATAACAAAGATTTGCTGTTGTGAACGTTAACTTAACTGTTAGCCGTTTAGCTACTATAATAGCTATCAAGTACGTCTTAAGGAAACATTTTGCCCTGTTTGTAGTGTTAATGTAACATTGTAAACCCGAACCATGTAGAGATGCTAGATTTAGACTCTAGTCTGGTAAATGTTACTTTTGGTAAGCATGCCCTAAAATGCCGGTGCTTAGTAGTCACTGTCAGCTTCGTGTTCGAATAACGTTAACGTTAATCTAACTATAAATCTACTTTACCTAACGTTCATTAACGTTAGGCCTTTCTCGTAGAAACGTTAATGTTACTCCTATGTTAATGATGGAATATCCCCCAAGTAAACGACTAAAAGAGTACCACCACGATGCTGGCCCCGATCCATTTTCGGACGATGAAGATTTCACTCAAGATGATTTTAATGAAATAGATGTTCTAGCATCACAGGCCATCACCGGGAACATTCAGAGCATGGTTGGTAAAACCCCCGACCCCGTAAGTGGTTCAGAAGGACACAGCAAACCAGAGGGCAGAAGAACATTTGCTCTCTCAAGCCATCCTGGACCGAGCAGGGGTGTTGATACCAGCAAATTCAGGAGCAGTAATGGACGGAACGTTATATCTGGTAAGTGGAGTTTGTCACCCTTCAGGATAAAGTGCGTGTTCATCCATTCACCTATGAAAGTTTCTGAAGCATCTGTGGTGCTAATAACACCCTGACACCCATGAAATTGAAGTTGACTATGACGATATCGAATCAATTATATCATGCTTTAAGATGTGACTGAACTGTACGACATTTAGGCTAGAACACCTGGCTATTAGTAGGTATTATTAGCTAGCTATTAGTATGTAATAGGTTATGGTCTTTATGGTAGGTCATGGCCAGTCAGCTGCGAGAGAAGAGAGCCACTACATCAAATTGGAAGCACAGCATGCCTCCCTTGTGGGAAAGGTGAGTGTTGTGGTCAGCTCTAGCAATTTTGTCTTGTGGTTTCAAGGATGGATGTGATTGCATTGCTGTTCTGCTAAATATAACTTAATCTGCACTGTAATTTAATGAGTCAACAGCAGTTCCTCAAGTTTTAGAGACGTTTGAGTTTTTGCCACTGAGGCTGTACAGCCGTTCTGTGTCAAATCAGACAGAATCCAGGAAAATGGTTGCTGCACCATCTACATATAATGTTTAGGTTACAAAACTTAGACCTGTGAAATATATTTTTGGATTATTTTATTGTTTTGGTCATTTTTTTCACCCTTGATTTTTCATTAATTTTATATTCTTATAAGAATGAAGAATGGGCAGATCCGTGTCTTAAGGGACTCTCTCAGAGTGGCCAATATGGAACAATGCAAAACTGGTGATATTGGGAGTCTTGTACACTGATTTTTTGCACCCACATGACATCAATCAATATACTGTCTGCAATACTTGATGAATGTTAAGACAATATTTGAGGTTTCTGTAACAAACACACATGAAGATTTTAGAGATAAAACAAGGTGTGATTGCATATTTTTGTAGTTTTCAAAGGACTAAAATGGTATGTGGGGTAGCTAGTAGGAACACGAAAATCAAGAAGAGAGAATAGCTCAGTATAGTCATTTCATGTACAAAGTGGCAATGATTTACCTGATTTGAAATGATTTCATTCATAGAAAAATGCACGCACTTGGTTACATTGTAAGCGATTTCATTCTTGTCCCTATAAGGTAAAACAATGATTTCTATGGTACAACACTAGCACTTTCTATACTAAATGCCCATTCACTGAGCTACTACACATAGTTTTCATCTACTAGCTACCCCACATACCATGTTAATCCTCTGAAAATGACCGAAAGACACAATCTTGCCATGATTTAATACCAGTACTTAAAATCTTCAAGGCCATTATATGTCGAGATCTCAGAAATTGGCACATTAATAAAATATTTTATGTACAGAAAAAACTAACGATTGATACCAAATGCGTACAAAAACAAGTTTATAGTACCCTTAATTGTCACTCTTTTTTCCCCAAATCTCAAGCCTTGTAGAAAATTGATGAATATGCAGTACAGACTTGTAATGGCTCAGTCATACTGAGAACATGTTTGTCCTCCACCCTACAAAGTTTGGGCTGTCTGTAAATAATACTTTTCATGATATTAATGGCCAAACATTACATCCCAGATAATGTTTTTCAGGCCGTAAAACTGAAGTAATGTCAAGGGCTGAAAATAAAAAATACGTAGGATTTGAAGGTGTGTACAAAATCTGAGACGGTGCAGCAAAAGCCTTATCTGATTTCACACAGAATGTACAGTACTGTATTAAAGGACAATAACTTAATTTAAACTTGTTTCTACAATCTGAGAAATTATTCTCAAGAATACAATTTGAAGGTATTTTGGACCACAGCCTGAAAATGATTTTCTGTGTTGTAGCTGAAGGAGGTGGAGGAGGAGATTCTCATGAAGAATGGGGAGATCCGTGTCTTAAGGGATTCTCTCAGAGTGGCCAATCAGGAGAAGGAGCAGCAGAGACTGGCGTTGTACCACCAGGAGAGGGAAAAGGCTCAAGCCCAAAGTGAGAAAGAAAAGGAGCTCTCTAAGAAGGTAGGTTAACTTGCCTAAAACCTCTAGATTAGTGAAAGCATACGCAAGATTAGCAAAAAAGAGCTGAATGCTCTGCCGTAGTGAGGTTAAACTCATAATCTTGGGTTTGATAATAATATGCATTTTTAGATTTTGCGTTTTATACTTTATACAATCTATTAAAGATTTGTATTGGAGTAACTCATACGCTGTCTGCCATTTTTTGCAGATTCAGTCCCTGCAGTCTGAGCTTCATTTCAAAGAGGCAGAAATAAACAAAATGAAAAACAAACTTCAGCATTCTGAGAGGGGAGGGAAACTAACAGGCACACCCTCCGCCAAAAGCAGGTCAGTTACAGTAGTGGAGTTGTTTTGTTGAATGTTGAAAACTATGGCACTGTTTACACAAATACTGTTTTCTTTTGATGTTATTATTTGTCACCTGTTTATTTGTGGACTTTTTGCATCATGTCATGGCACTGTACTGCATAGGAATAAATAATACCACCTTTGTGCGATCATGTTATTTTTGCTGAGAATGCTGGACAGAAGCTATTGCAGTCTTTGCAAGTTGCATGCTGACAAGTATATTAATACCAGCTTAGTTAAATAGTTGTAACAGAAACATGGCCTTTGTTTGTGTGATGTATGTCACTAGCCCCAAGATGAATTCTGTAGCAGTTTTGCAGCCGGACAGAGATCATAATTCTCCAGGGAGCAGTCTATTCATAACCAAGGAGACGTTTACAGCTCAGTTACCTGTGAGACCCTCCCCACTGAAGTCATGTGTTGCAGACGGTAGGCTCCTCCGGTCCAGTATTCTGGACATTAAATTATATTTAATGAAGATTTTTCTGTATATATTCGTTTTTTGACATGCTGTGTTATATATATTTTTTGTGTTTTGACATGGAACTAGGTGGCAAACAGACCAGAGACAGTCTTCAAAAAGAAACACCTATAGACATATTCCCTGCTCAACACCTACAGCAAGGTTAGTTTGTTTTGTTTGAGTGATGCTCGCTCATAAATGTTGCCCATCAGTTGGTGGTATATTTAGGCACATTTATGGTTGTATTATCTTTTTTATATATATAAGATGCTTGCAGTCAAATAATGTATCATGCTACAATATATAGCTTAAACATCTTCTACAGCAATTTCCTGTGTATTAGCCGCATGTATTGATAGAATAGTGTTAGAAATTCCCGATTGGAGTGCGCTTCACTGTTTACTTTTTTGGCGCAGTACTACTAACTACTAAAAGTAAAATTCCTCTGCTGCTGAGAAACTAGTCCCTCAAAATGTAATGCGATCATTGAGAGGATAGTTTTATTTCTAACATTATTCTATCAACACAGAAATTGATAGTCTGGCATTATAATTTATTTGCCTCGGGTGTGGAGTGGGTAAGACTGTTTTTAGTGGCAGGCTAGCACATACCGTTCTAGCCGTTCTACCGTTCGAACTCTGCAACTAGAAGGACTGGATGAAACGTGTTGAAAACGGTCTCCACTGATAAATCTCACACTTGCTAACTTTGAAATGGGGTCCTATGTCCAAAATCCTGAACCACTCCTTTAAGGCATTAAAATCAACTTCCAAAAGAAGATTTTTTTTATTCCTCTTTTTAGTCAACTTTAGCTTGTGTATATACAGGGCATGTAAACATATGAGCACAACTGTACATGTGTAAGTGTGACTGTCAATTAGTTATGATAGTCACACAATATGACAGTATGTGTAAATGTAACTTTTAATTAAATTTGTATAATTTGTCTTAGGAGGCAATAAAGGCTAATTATTATCATCATCAGAAAAATATAGTTAACAGATTGATGAATTATTACGATTATTAAGGTGATTCGGGGTTTATCGATACTGGTGAAAACCTGCAAACCTTGACCGCTGTTTCCAGCATACCTGCAAACTAGTTGCTTTTCGGCGAAAATAGCCGTTTTTAACCCAAAGATGTCTTATCACTTGAATCGTGTAGATCCGAAGAGTTTTTTCACTTTCTGTTACGCATAGCCTGCCTGGAGCAGCGATTTGACCAAGGAAAATAATAAAATGTTAGCTAACCACATGCTACACTAAAGTGTATCTCTTAATACAGAGGTAAAACATCACATAGTTAGGCTACTTTTCTCCTGCCCTCGGTGGGTTAAATGAGCAGGGGCAGCACAGGCCACCCTTGAGATTCGATTGGCCACCCCAGGTGCCACCCCCAAATCTTAGTCTACGATTGGCTATTAACATGGTTTAAGACGGGACCTTTCTTGATGCACTTGCAGCAGTTTGAAGTGTCAGACGTCAGAAATGTAAGTGGCAAACACGCTTGCCTTTATAGGCCTACAGGCTACTGCTTGTGCTAACATGCAAAGATATCTATTTACCTATTGCCTCTGCCAGTGCCTATTTATCTAACCACACACTTAAGTCGCTGACATTTGCTCATTAAGTGTTAACTGCAGCCTGAAGAAGTCTAAAATTCTGAACTTTAAATTTAAGGCCTTAAAACGCCTTAAAAACAGGCAGATTTTCATTCGAGGTCTTACATTTCATCAAGTCAGGTCTAAAAAGGTTTTTACCCTCGATCATTTCCAGAAATGCCAGCCGCAGAAAGTTATTACAAAGTAGCAAAAAAGTATCTAGTCGTAGCCTACAAAGCGGAGCTCTAGAGTCTTTGCTGACCAGCAGAACGCTTCCCTCAGAACATTGGTTCGGTGTGTTGTAGTTCTTTCTGGGGGATATTGGTGTTGGTACGTATGCGGTGGTAAAACTACAAATCCCTTTATAAATGCAATACCTGCCTGCGTCTCCGCATCTCCCCTGCAAAACTTTGCACAAATTTTTTTTTAAATTAGAGACGACGTCCTCCTCAATGCCTGGTCCCTCTGGTCTCCAGCGCAATATCATCGCACATCCGTCGAACGACCTACTACACACAGTGACTAAACACCACTCATTTAATAGCAATAGTGAGATTAGCGATCTCTTTTAAGTGATGTTTCCTGATTCAGTAATCGCGAAGACGTCCTTCTCTGTTTTGTAATGTAAATAAATATGAGAATTTATTGTTATTATTTGAGGCCAAGTTTTTTTTAGCATATTTTTATTTTTGGCCTAAGATTTTGGCCATTTGGAACGTGACACGGATGTTTTTCCTTGACTATACAAGTGAGCAATGTCAAAATCAATTGGTTTGTAGACGTTGTTGGGTGTGGAAGGTTACTAATGTGATTGCTTTATCAGTAAATTAAATTAATGCTTTTTCAATGACTGAATTCATTGAAATGAAATTATTTTTTCAGAATTTCTTTGATTTGAATATTTCTTTGAGAATGCGTTGTGTAGGTCTTAAATTTCAATCTTTATGGTCTAATGTCTTAAAAAGATCTTAAATTTGACTTACTGAAACCTGCAAGAACCCTGTTTAAAGATTACAAATAAAAACTTTAGACATTTATTAATGACTGAACAAATAATGCCGGTATTAGGCCCACTGTTGCTTTACTAGGCTATTGGTTACACAATGTGCAGTAGGCATATGCTTGGCTTATGAATGCCCTGATTACAGTAGAATGAGCTCCATTTTATTGACAAATTCTACTTGTGACACCTGGCCTGCTTATAGCTGTGTTAGCTGTCCATCAGTCAGTAGCACTCAGTCAGAATAAAGCTTGGAAATGGACCTATTGTAAATATTGTGACATTTCAAACTAAGAGCCTACTAATATCCTGGGGACAAGTCATCTTGAGTTACATCTGGATTGAGCAAACAGGAGTCAAGAAAGTTAACTACTGTTACACTTATCCTGCATGATTAGCGTAGTCGATATACTGCAGCGTTTCCCCTAGACATTTTTCCAGCAGCGGTGCTGTTAATTGTAGGAAGCTTACCCCGAAAAAGAAAAGATTTTGAAAAAATTACTCCTTAAATGGTGGCTTCTAGTGAATTTTGTTGTAAGAAATTAACAGATTGAGAGTTAGCCTACAAATATGACATAACCATCAACAGGCATCTGCTGTGAAAACAAAATGTCATTTTACAAAGCATGATTATTGCAGTACTTGAACTGGACAGGATTATTCATGTATTTCTTTCACCTTTTTCATTTACATTATTAGTAATTACTTACATTATTAGTAGAAATTAAAGTGTGTGTGTGTGTGTGTGTGTGTGTGTGTGTGTGTGTGCATATGTATAAGGCTGGCTTGCTGTTGGGCCAGGAGGAGAGAAGCTGGAACATAGAGAGGGAGGGTTTCAGAGGAGAGGAGTTGTAATTATTCTATTAAAGATAAGTATAATAATAGGAATAACTGATTGCCTGGTTGATTGCCTGACTGATTGCCAACCTGGGCACCCATTAATGGCCACCGACAGCAACAGACCTGCCAACCTGTATGCATTTTGCACATCGGGCACGCATTTTCACATAAAAATATGCCCGTAGGATTTGTTATTGTGGAAAATCAATTAGCCTAGGCTACATGCTGGATTGAGAAAGTGACGAAACATAGTGAGAGAAAATGACAGGCAAATCATAGTGATGGGCCTCTCTTTGTGCTATTTTTGCAGACCTACCAATCAGTTGTTTGTTAGGGCGGGCTTTATAGTCTCTCCCTCTCTTTCATTACGCAAAATAGGGCCTAGGCTATGCATAGCCTGCCGAAGCAATATACTTGATGAACGATTCAGGGCTTCAAAAATGAAAATGTAGGTTCATAAACACACAGCCCATGCTAAAGTGGATCTCTGCTTATAGACTAGAGGTAAAAAACCACAGCGGTTAGGCTACTCTACTTCTGCCCTCACAGGTAATTGAAAGATTTGCTGAAGTGAGTTTTGTCACTCTCAAATTCACATTCCCCAGCTGGCCTTTTTGAATTCCTTTGCGAAAATGACACATAGGCCTATGCTCGGGATACATTAGTGAATTTACCTTATAATTGCTCTTGGGTGCTCCTTGTTGGTCCCCCCCCAATCCCAATCCTCCCCCACCTTTCTTATGCAGCCCTTGCCACTTAATCTACTAACTTCGTTCTTGATAATTAGCGCGCAAACAAGCTTGACTAAATAGCCTACTCAATTCCGGATAGTGCACCAATTGCTGAGACCCGTCTCTTTAATTGGGATACTGTAATCATTGCGGCCTATAATCATGAACAGAGCAAAAAGCAAATCTGTAAGAGTGCAAAAGCTATGTCTGTCAACCTTCCGGGTTTCCCTTCCCTTCTCACATATTTTAACTTTCTGTCCCGCTGTCTTCCCGTATTAATATTTTCCCGTAAAATATCTCATATTTTAATACTCTCATAACTAGGGCTGTCAAAATAACTGATTAATTTAGATTAATTAATTTGAGAATAAATAAATGATTAAAAAAAATTAGTGCAGATTAATCGATTCCGTATGACCTTTGACCCCGAGCCGTTCTAGTCAGTAAAAATTAGACAGAGAGAGAAGAAAACGTGCTGCCTGGATCATTGATTGGAACATTTACTTTTAAAAAATGGCCTGATGGTGTTGATAAAAATTAAGTGTTGAAAATAAAGTCCTCTGCAATGTCTGCAGCAAGGAATTTGCATATCACCGGAGTTCGTCAACTCTATAGTCGCACATCAATGCAAAGAAATAAGTGTTGACATTGAGGGGAGTGTTAATTTATTTTCATTGTGTCCCCTAGGTTATATCTGTGGCCTGAAATGCCTTTTATGTGAAAAAAAAAACTTCTTCCCGAAGCACTGTTGAATTTATTTCCTCAGCATATTAGGTCATATCATAGATTATTATGGCCATTATTTGAACAGTGAAAATAATAATAAAAGAGTTTTTGAACTTTAATGTCACTAATGCTGATTATTCAATGATTCATTTGAATTTAAATATTTAAAATTAAATAAAAAAAACTTTTGCAGGAAATATTATATATGCGATTAATTTAGATTAATTAATGACAGAGTATGTAATTAATTAGTCATTTTTAATCGATTGACAGCCCTACTCATAAAATTATTCCATTCTTTTTTTTTTTCTACCACCAGACCTGCTGCCCCATTGATTAAAAAAACTAAAACTAACTAACTAAAACTAACCCAAAATACGGGAAAATGTCAACATTGGGGGACCCTTGGGGATCAATAAAGTATCTATCTATCTATCTATCTATCTATCTATCTAGCTAGCTAGTCTGTTTCGCTATTGCAAGCTTGTGCATTGTTTAGCTAATAATAGCCAACACAGTACTTCACGCCGAAAAACAGCCTATATTAATTTGGTCAACTTTATACATCCCTAAAAAGGCTAAAGTTCTGTAATCGATGCCCTGTGCGCTTTTATTCTCTCTCCTGCGCAAACAAAATGTGCGTTCCAAGTCATTCTTCCTCATAAAGTTGAACAAATGCATTTGGTTATTTTAGAGAAAAATATAAACAGCCTGTCATGCAGTTTATGGGCTACAGTGCAGAGTTGGGAAGCTATGGTAAGCCAACTTGGAGTGAATACACAAACAGGGGAAATGATTTCTCTACTCGTAGCTGAGTAGCCTGAGGCCGGTACGCACAGTGCGTACGGCCGTAGGCCTATACAGGCGCCACTGAACCGTGCTCTCACAACAACCATCTTAACCATCTTAACTAAGGGTCGCCTGCAAGCAAGCAAAACGATGCTTTGAAAACATCTGTTTCACTGGAAGGGCAAGGGGGTAGAAACAGTTACAACCCTAACTAGAAATGTAGTTCCAAGGAATTACCAGTGCATGAAAATGCAAAACATATAGTGTAAAATATCACACAGTGTTAAAACAGATAATGTAGAGGTAATGATAGGTACAATGGTTTGCTTAGGTAGACATGGTTGTTGCAATGCTAAATAAAGCAGTTGCTATGAGGGTTGCTACGTTAATCTCATTTGTTGCTATATTGGTTGCTAGGTTGTCACTGTGGAAGTTGCTAGGCTGTTGCTAGGGTAGTTATGGTGGTTGCTATGCTGGTTGCTAGGTTAATAAGCATCTTACATTAATTGGGGTCAGGGTGGGGCCCTTTTGAAATAATTTTGTCCCGGACCATCATGCACTCTGGTGGCCAACCTGACTGATCCTCTCTGTCCTAATGCAGGGTCAGTGTTGCTAAATTTGTTATTGCAACATCCATTGGACCCCAGCTCCCTCGGCCTATGTCATCTGCTGTGTATCAGCCCTGACTCACTATCCGGACTCCTTTCTCAGCACAGTTACATCTGCTCGTACGTATGTCTTTGCTCATTTACTCTAGAACCATTAATGTTATTTATTATACGGCTCTTCACAATGCAAGTAGAACGCTCCATTGACTTGAATGGGATTTTCCCAAAGATTTCCCTGATTTTTATTCAAAAGTGAAGGCAGACGGTTGATCAGCTGTCTAAAGAAAGTTTGATTCAAGTTCAGCGTGTGTTGCAAACTATTTGGTTCTCGAAACGGTAACAAATAAATGTAAAGAGACATAACGTGGAGTTTAGTTTTTCGTTTTGGGAAGTAGCCGAATAATAAGCGGGATAAGGTATAGAACACCGGTCATTATTGGGAAAATAAGTCCCTTCAGGACGAAGCAAGACCCCTCCGCTGGCGTTGGAGTCCGGTGCTCCCTGTCGGGACTTATTTTTCAAATAATGACCGGCGTTCTATACATTATCCCTAACTTATTATATGGCTCTTCACAATGCAATTAGAACGCTCCATTGATTTGAATGGGATTTCCCAATCATTATTTTCGTCTACGCACCTCTGAAATAATGACTGCTGTCTATGGCAGCGGATTTTCATTCAAAAGTGAAGGCAGACAGTTGATCAGCTGTGTTCTAAAGAACGTTTAATACAAGTTCAGTGTGTGTTGCGAACTTAATTGTTTTTTTAATGTATACACTGAATTATCTAGTGTCATATGTATAAAATGTACTACACGTTGAATGCCATTGTGTCCATGATAATGTGCTACAGTGTATATAAATAACTGAACTTGAACTTTGAACTGTTATTGTTGGTGCAACAGTAGGCTGATTCCCATCCCTTGCATTTTGCAAGTGCGAGATCCGTGGCCACATGCCCCACTTGCAATGTCTTTGTGACCCAGTTTGAAAACCATTGTACTAAATCATACATCCACTCCTGAAACACTTGTGATTACAGTCGATTGCATCATATTTTTAAATGAGACATTGTAAATATATAACATATATATATATATATACAAAAAGTGACCAAAAATCAAATAAAATAGAAAGAATGAACTAGAAACATGAAATTAAATTAAATAAATAACTCAAAATGCAACAAAAACCATCACTTTATAACTCCTAAACCAAACATCGCCAGGTTAATCAAAGGCAATAGAACATAATGCAGTTTTTATTTCTTTTTAAAACAAGCTACTGTTTGGGCAGATCCGATTTCCATTGAGAGTTAGTTCCAGCAGTGGGCTCCATAATGGCTAAATGTAATTTCACCCAGTTTAGTTTTGACTCTGGTCACTACCAGCAGACCAGCTTCAGTAGATCTAATAGACCTAGTAAGTTTATCTTGTGCAAACATGTCTGCAATTGGGGTGTGCGATATATATAGTCTACAATAATATTGTGATTGTTGTTTAAACAATGGGCAAATTGACATTATCGTATTTAAATTACTTAGGGGAAAAAACACTCAATCACGCATTGAAACCCCACACATCCACTAAATCAGGAGGTGCATGCATATGAGAAGCCCCTGCCTGCAGCAGAGCAAGTCACATAATCGCTAGGGGGTCGCATTGTCACACTCACGCCTAATGTTTATTTTGTGCGGCTACTTTGTTCAAGTGGCACTGATGAGTTAAACAGTCACGTTTTTTCCCTACACAGTATTATATGGAGAGAAAACATTAGGCTTCTGAAAATATTAGGAAAAATAGGAAGAAGAAATCACGAGCTCGACTAGCATTCTATAAAGACCCATTTAAGTTTGTTAAGTCTTTATTCGTAATGCAGAAGAGTGGTAGTCTTTTGGAACCTAAGCAGAAGCTTGAGGAGTATTTAGAGGGAGTGCACAAAGATAGGGAGAGGTTCAGAGAGATGGCACTTCCTGCGGATATCCCACCTATTGGTGAATTAAGTAGCCAATGCGACGATAGTCCACCAAGGTGGAAAGAGGTGCAAGAAGTAATAAAACGTGCAAGAGCCTCTTCAGCCCCGGGACCTAATGGAGTGCCCTACCGGTTGTATAAGAGTGCACCAGATGTTTTAAGATTTCTATGGCAATTAATGAAGTTTGGAAAAAGCAAGGTATTCCCAAGGCTTGGCGGAGGGCTGGGGGAATATTTATTCCCAAAGAAAAGGACGCAGTGGAGATTAATCAATTTAGGCCAATTAGTCTACTAAATGTTGAAGGGAAGGTTTTCTTCAGTGTGGTGGCACGGAGACTGACAAATTACCTTGAAAGGAATAAACTAATTGATACCACGGTGCAAAAAGCTGGAATTCCTGGCTTCTCCGGGTGCTTAGAGCATACCAGCATGATTTGGCACCAAATTCAATTAGCAAAGCGTGAGAAGAGAGACCTGCACGTTGTGTTCTTGGATTTGGCTAATGCTTTTGGGTCTGTGCCGCATAGTCTGTTGTGGGAGGCCTTTGATTATTTCAGAATCCCAGATAGCATTAAAAGCCTAGTAAAAGCATACTAAAAGCATATCTGGATATTCAATTATGTTTTACTACAGCTGATTACACCACAGGGTGGCAACAACTTGAGATAGGAATCATGGCCGGAATCATGGCCAACAAGACGATTTATACAGACAGTATCTTCATGAAGTTTAGCGTTTGCAGCCATCTTGAATTTAGTCACGATAAGTCGAGCGACGAGTAAGAATGAACAGGTATGATAAGGGATCAGATTCCAAAAATAATTCTGTGGAAATGCATGGATTCCAGTTGCTGCTACTGGAAGAAACTGGAATCCATGCATTTCCACTCCCATCCCACCTGTTAGTCCATACACGCATCCAACAAGAGAATGGATAAAAATAACTTGTGAAAAAAATAAACAATGTATGGGCCCATTGATGGTATACTTGAGTAATTAATTTCTCTTGATGAACTCTGTTTTATCTCCCCTTTCAATATTATGAATAGTAAATGTGGGCACTACTACACTAGGCATTAGGCTACAATAGTTTTGTCATTGATGGACAGTTTGGAGCCTGACTTATTCTAATTTCTTCTTTGGACATAGTCTATCTTACTTTTATTCTTAAATAGGCTACTTGGTTGACCCATTTCCTGACAATGTTACAATGTTTATTGTTTGCCTACAAGAAATATTAGCATGCAGAGTGAGGAGTGAGTTAGCTGGGAGAAAAATAGCTGGGCCTATAAAGAGGAATGGAAAGAAAACATTGCGTTCATCTTACCCAGTTTCAACAAATGCAAAGTCCATGTATCTGATATGCAACAACGCTGTCACTGTTATATCATACCTCACTACGAAATGGAGCGGCACCTTCAAGGTGGCCTATCTGCTCCAAACAGAGGTACAAAAGCGCAATATTGAAGCGCTGGCAGAGGGCTATGCACAGAGTAGGCTAGCAGTGCGTTCTGGTGTTCTTTCTCATATTTGTTTAAACACCCACCCGCGGTCTGTTTGGTGAACAGACTATTTGTAAATCAATATTGTAAAATAAAAGATATAAAAAAAAATTGACTGTCAGAATAATTTGGCTGGGCCAAATCATTTCGTTGGCGGGCCAGCTTTGGCCGCCTGTTGCTGACCCATGTCGTAGATTATATCTTAAACTTGAGGTGTTTCGGTGATATTTTAATTCCATGTCGACTGAGCTGACAGGGAGTTTAAAAAAAAAAAAGAAAAGTAAAACGTCCATTCAGCCGACCGGGAGTTCAGAACTGCGTTGGTGTTTATTATCTTCATGACTACAGGAGAAAGACAGGCAGAAACCTATTAGGAAGTGTCTGTGGCAGTTTGCAGGGCTTAAATTTCACTGCGGCTATTGCGCATAATTTGTTCAAGTCCCGCAACTCTAGCCATCATAATGCGAGAAATTCCCGCATACACTTTTACAACCTGTCTGATGACGTTAATATAATCATGAAGTGGCGTGAATGAGGTGCTATTGACTGGACGGATCAACTACCGAGTTGAATTGAACATAGCCTCATGCAGACGCAGACACACACACGGAGAGAGAGAGAACCACTTTGCGCTTACACAAATAGGCTACGCAACCATGGCAAACTTTTACATCTGGAAAGAGCTCCTTGGTAACTATCCTGCTAGCTCAGGTCACGTCAACACTTGATCCCAGAAAGATTGTCTTCGACTTCGTTAGTTTTTTGAACATTTATTTTATCTAATGACATACAGTAGAAAACATAATGAATTGCATCCACATATCCTTATGCACTATGCACAACATTTATTCACTAGCGACTAGCCTAAAACCGTCAGGCTGAAGGGAGGCTAATTACTCTCACGTATAAGTGAGTAAGTGGCAGGCACTCAATTACACCTACTCATCACCAATGTGCACCCAATCAGACCTACACACCACATTAAAGATAACATTTAAACGTCAATTAACCGTCAATATGAAGCATTCAAATTACAAAATATGTTTAGCTACTAGTAATTATTAGTAAATTGCTATACATTAAAAAATACATTATTAACTGAATAGACTCTATATGAATTTAAAAATATATGAAATAGAAACAAATCACATAAGCAATCATTTTCAGTGTGTTTTTGTGTGTGTGGAGAGAGTCAAGCAGAATCTAGGATGTCCACTGTTGTGAATGATCCCACTACAGTATATATGACTGTCAGGGTGGTGGGGGCCCCAAAATCAAACACATTTTAAAAAAGTATCGAAGAAGTATCGAAATCGCAATTCTTGACTTGGTATCAGAATCGACCCCCCCCCCCCTCCCCCCCAAATTGTGTAAATCCCCCCTACATGAATAACCTAAGGGGGGAATTCCCCCCCATTTTGAAAAATGAATTTTAAGCCTTGGTTTGAGGACAAGAAACGGTGCATCAAAGGGTCAAAATAGTAGCAGCCAAAGAGCATCATTGATAACAGAACAAGTGACTGTGTAAAATAAAAAATTGGCAAATTTGGCGGCACGCGATTTAAAAAAAATTAACGCATTATGCTTGGTCCTTAATTGCATCGCGATGAACGCGTTAACGATGACAGCCCTAATATATAGGAATTGATATGCTTTACAAAACCTACGGACAGTAGCCTAATTCAGAAGAAAGTGTAGGCCTACACATTTTAAGCAGGCTCCTAAATATGCCTGTCCCGGCCAAAAACGCATCATATTACATAGGAGAAGGTAAACTTAAATCTTAAATTGGTGCTTGAGCTTTGCTGTCATTGTAGGTGTAGATACTAGACTTAAGCAGTGGTGAGAGTTGGAGTTCGTTGATTTTTTGGAAAGTCATAATGATTAATCATTGTGTTTGTGCTGCTTGCACTAATTCCAGCCTGTCAGGACAATATGTATTGTCCACCATTTTCCTAATAAGAAAAGCAAGGGTGCTTGGGTGTGTTTTGTGCAGGTAGCCTAAATAGAGGAGACTTCACTGCCTCATCTGTCACAAAACGTTTACACGGACATCAATATTCCGAGTATTGACCGTATTCATAATTGAACACAATATTATGAATATGGTGTTACCACAAGTTGTTAATAAAATCTTCCATTCATATTATTGTTTACATGTCACACAGCATATTCTGACTTTATCAAAGTTGGAGGGGGGGGGGGTCTGGTATCGGTTGCTGTCCGACCGGGGTGGGGGGTTATGGTGTCGGTCCGACCGGTGGGGATGTGGGTGCTGGCGTCTTGTTTGTGCGATACAGTAGCCTACAGACTCCGTACATTTAACAATTATTTATGAAACACTACATGTTAAATAAATAACCAACTTCTCAAAAGCAGTTAACAAAGTAATAAAAACAGTTAACAAAGTAATAACACCAAACAAACAACAGTATACAAATATTTTAAAATATGTATGTAATTTGTGCAATTTTAACAAAGACTATTACAAACTATAGAACAAATGCAAAAGAAAGTGCAAAACAACAAAATGTGCAAATGTGATCAGTCACTACAAACCATCCTCATTGGCTTTAAAAAGAACATTTCAAAGGCCCTTAGGTAATTGCACTGTTTTACTATTGGACCATTAATGCCTATCTTCATGCAGGCCAGACTGTTGCCCTGAAGCCTATTCCGCAAGTCTGTCCTGATCTATATCAGGGCTCTACAGTGCGCCCAATTTCACTCGCACATGCGAGTAAAAATTATGCCATGCGAGTGCAAAAAAATATTTAGGCGCACTGGTGTGAATGACTTCAAACCATGTCAATGTTTGTCTACAAAATACACCGCAACATCGAGAAACATTACTGGTGCAAACCATAGAATCACGTCGCGAATGCAGCATAAAAACTACACCTCCCATCAACGTTAGCAGTTTCGCGTTGTGACTCGCTAGTAGTCGCATCTATCAAATCCAAGAGCGCGCAGAAAAAGCGGAAAGTTAGACTAGCCAGCCAAGATGGGATGAGATTCTGAGAATGCAGTGAGAGAAGGAAAGGTAACCTAACATGCCTTTTAGCCCAGTTGACGTATTGGCTGCAATATGCAAAATATAGCTATAGCGAACCGGCACAAAAGTAGCCTCCCGTAATACTCCCATTTTATTCAAAGGTAGAACGCTACTGACAACTCCAGGCTTCCACGCATGCTTGTTTGTTTACACCGAATACAAGCTGAAGTGCAAAACGAAAGTAGGCCTAACGTTTGCCTACTGCCCCTACCAATGCAGATATTTCAAATAAAAACTAAAAGTATAAAACATATATCCTTGATTAGCCTATGTTGGGTTTTGTGGAAGAGAAAATGGACTGTTTTAGTAGTAGTATTAGGCAGTATGCAGTCAGATAGGTCACCATGGGCATATTTGGTTTAGCTATAGATGGATTCACAAATAAATAAATTAGCCTACATTTGGCAGGATACTTGATATACAGGCTAAATGCAAATATGGCAATGTATTATATTATTTTACATTAACAAAATGTAGGAAAATAGAACAGACTGAAAATAAAGTAGGCACTGATCTTTAAAATCCTGTTTCCTGTAGCCTAAATGTTGTCAGTCATTCTTAATATTCGCAATTGGTGCACTGGCATGTTTAACTGTAAACACCGAGAGTGAATGAAGTTTAGATTATTTTATAGTTTTGTGTAATATGGATGGAATTTGAGCGCGGAGCGCTTTTTAATTTAGAGGCCGGAGTGGCCGCTCTGTTCTGTTCCGATACCGCTCACACGAATCTGAGGCTTGCCCAAACCCACCCAGAATTCATGTCTTCCTAATAAAACCAAGGCATAGTAGCCTAAGTTCGTTGACGGGGATGGAGTTAGCTAAATAATTTAGAAAGCATACGCGTAGCCACGGGTGGGCCTGGACGGGCCTAGGCCCGTCTATTTGTCAGTCTAAATACACTTTTATTCCATCAACATCAAATCAACATTTTTGTCAGGATGTTAGGTTCAGTACAGATGAGTACTGAATGTACCAAATGCGGTCTTCAACAGTAGACTTTTTTGCTTGCTGACCATCTTTCAAATTTGAGTTCCTACACAAACATATTAAGTAGCAGACCAGTTTAGTCAATTATCAAAAAAACATGACACCTTTTCAAAATACTATTCCCATTGCGCATCAAAAATATTGTCAGTGAAATTTAGGTTAACAGTACCTGTTAGGCTTACTCAGGGTGTCCGCGGGGTTGGAAAAAGTATTAAAAGGTAGTAAATGAAATTAGCCAAATTTAAGGCCATTTAAAAGTATTAAAAAGTAATAAACGTCATCTGATGAGGTATTACATTTTCGAACCACTAACTATGATGTTTTCCATTTGTGTTAAGTGCAGGCCTATCTCCTAAAATTCTCGTGAATTTATTTATATTATATTAATTATATGTGCGAGTAGGACCTGAGCGATATGTCAGTGTGCGTTTACGGTAAAAACTTTTAGCGCCCCCTCAAACTCTATGCTCAAACTGGATATACTGCTGGCTTACTGCTTAAACTTGTTGCCAAAAGTTCGCTACCATTGACGATGTCATGGGAAATTTATTTTTCTTCGGACATTTGGTTAGAAGACTCGAGATTCAAAGACTGGCTCAGGCTAGTTGGCAACAGCCAAGAGGCTTATTGCCACGTCTGTAAAAAGACAAAAAATGCCCCTGGATGGGAGTGAATATCGTCAGGTCACATATGGAGTCTACCAGAGCCGTTTTTCTACCGCTCTGGAGTCTACTAGCCAGCAAACAAGAATGGGCGGACGTAATCAGAGGTGGAAGAGTCGACTGCCTGGCTCATCGGCCACGTAGGGCTACTGTCTCCACATAAATATGCGTCATTGAAGCTATCAGTATGTCTACGCTACCAGCTGTCATTGTCATCCAAAAAAGTAATCATTTACGCCATCGCGTTTTAAATGACACAGGCTGTAAGAGCAGCAGACATAGCCTAAACTAGGCCTAGCCTACATACAGTATCACAATAACCCATTTTCAAATTAAAAGTCCCCATAAAGGCAGAAGGCCTTTTCATTCAAACAAACATATAATTAAATGAAAGGGGGAAAAAAACAAGAATATAACATGTAAACATATGCACATATTATAAGGGGTTATTTGCAATGAGCTACCCCCTGCCTTGACTACAGAATAGAGGTTAAATATAGGCCTGACAGTGTTGCTTTGTTTAGGCTATAAGATAAGGTTTAGGCTATAAGATTTAACATTTTCTACCCTCAGTAAATGTCATGTTAAGGTTAGTTTAACAGGTGTTACCTTTACATTATTCAAAGCTTGCTCTGGAGCTATAGGGTTACTCCCTTGATGTAGTATGTGATGAGATCAAAGTCCCAATAGACTTGCTTAAAATTAGTTGAATATAAGAACCTGTGTAGGTTTGTATAGGCTGTATTGTAATATGCTATCAATACATTATAATATAATATATTTTAAGTCAGTTTGTCAATTAGTTTCCACAAAATTCTCCAGAAGTCACCATTTAAGGGGTTATTTTTCAAATTGTTCCTCACAGGGAGCATGCAGGCCCAAAAGTATTTCATCACATGGGGCCCACATTCTCCAGCAGCACCCAATTAATAATTAGTATTTTTGTAAAATGTGACCGCCTATTTTTGAATGTGATACCTTGACTGGCAAATGTATATGAGACAGCAAGGGTGTGTGTGTGTGTGTGTACTGCGTATGGTCGTGGGCCTTTTTAGAAGAAAGTCCAGTATACCTTTTCTGATTTTCATTTGTCATTTTGTCTTGATTGAGATAGAATGATAGTGAAAGAAAGAGTGTAGTGCTGGAGAAGTGGTGTGTGCTCTTCCTACACATAACAATGAAATAACTTTTTTATCTTGGGTTAGGATTAAATAACAAATAATTGTGTATAGGCCAGTGTTTTTATTGAAGCAAAAAATGAAAAAAGTATCCAGTAACTGTAATAATAGATACTTGATTTGAATTGTAAGCATTGCTACACTTTCTTACTCAGAAAGTTAAGTAACAAAAATGACAGTAATCTGTTACTTTATAATTAGTTACCCCCAACACTGAATTTCGAAAGGTTGCCGCTAGTTGCAGCTCAAAGTCGTGTTGGTATTAAACAATATTGTGAAGGTATTAAAAGGTTACTGTACTGTTACTGTACTGTACTGAAAATTACTGTACCGAAAATGAACACACCGAACCGTAATTTGTTGTGTACCGTTACACCCTTACATATTTTAATATACGTCTGGCTCCACATGATTGGAAAAGGTAATTGTGGTGTGTTTTAAGCCTAGGTTGGTGCCCTAAAATAGATCTTGCTGTGAAAAGGATTACAAAACTCTCCAAAACCTGTAGTTTTTTTTTTTAACTGTACTGTTTGTATGTGTTTAATTAACCAAAGTCCTTAAACATTAGTGATTGCTCAGATAATGCTTTGCAATAAACTTGTGCTTTCTGTCCACTTCCTGTCTGCATTTTTAGAGGGTCTTTGTGCAGTTCCAACGGTTCCTCCGCCTCCTCTACAGACGCACGTGTTCTACCCAGATTTCATGCTCACTTCAGTCACCTACAGAGTCTGGCCATGTCTGGCCTGAGTTCATTGGCCTTGGGTTATCCTACACACCCAGGAGATCATTTAGTCTCACCGAGGAGCTGCCCAGGTGCAGTGCACCTGCTGCCATTACTGGAGCACCATATTAGTCTCTTTTGCCAGACACTGGAGACTATGGACAGCTCAGTGAAGAATCCTTTGCGTGGCATTTCCCTGTCAGGCTCTTCTGTGAGCACCCTGTCTTCCAACATGGGGGAGACCCTGGACAGCCAAGAGGATATCGCCCTGGCCTCTCTGAAAGCAATTCGCCTCATTGTATCTCAGAGTGATGAGGCTGTGCAGACTCTGCTGTCCCAGCCATCACAAGAGGTCACTCTTGAAATGGAAGAAATTGAACAATCTAGTGCTGGGCCAATCAACCAACAGCCAGGTACATCCAAAGAAAGCGGAGTGTCAGAGAGGCAGAGAGAAGACCAGAAAGTTCTACAGCCTCCTCTGTTCAAGCGGTTGGTTCAGCTAGCAGATCCGACCTACAGCTGTAACACCACACAAAAGCAAGCACTCGTAATAGGCAGTTTGGCGACACTGAGCTTGCTGGCACAACGAGCTGATGAAACACAACTCCAGAGGTAAGTATGACACTGGCCAGACTACTGCTTGTAAGCTTTTTGCCAAACAGGATGAAATAAATACAATTTTGAAGTAACATATGGAACAATTTTGTAGCGAGTTAACAATAAAAAAAAGGCTTGCAAAACCTTACAAATACCACTCCTTGTTGACACTGCTAAAAGCTTACTTACATGCTAACTACCAGTAGTATTCAGTTTTGAATCATTGTCAGAAATTGCTTACAAAATATCAAAGTATGTCAGAATCAATATTAAATATTCACTTACGCATGTCTAAGTGAAAAGCCAGCATTTCTGGTTGGGGTGTGCACAATATTTATAGATCTTGTAACTTAATGTTTTATTCACACTTTTACCCTCTTTAGGTTTGACTGTCTGTTGGCAAGTCAGACCTTGGCACAGTGCCTGTCTTTGGACTCCACATATAACATCATCTTTCCATCTGTGAGACTTTTGACCATCTTAGTCAGCAGCGATGATATAGCAGAAAAACTGTGTTCTCATCTATGTAAGTGGCTTATCATGGCAAAGAAAATTGCTCAGGACATGGTCATTGAAATGGTGGAATTATGGTCTTTACCTTTCTCTTTTCAGATGCTTGTCCTTTTCTCAAAATATTCCAGCATGCAACGTCCAGACCAGATAAGACCACTACAGATGATCACTGGTTTAAACTGCAAATTGAGGTATGTAATCATTAATTTACAGGAAGACGCAATGATTTTGTACCTTTAGGGATGAATGTGCAATTTTAACAGTTAAGGCGAGACACTACAGGTGATTAGGGTAACATTTTTAACAAGCAGATATCACTATGAAACTTCCCCAGTTGATTACTTACTGTACATTAATATGAGAAAAAAAATGTATTACAAGTTTTCTGTAATTTAATGTTTACATATGCAAATTAGGCATTATGTAATTAAATATGCACTAATTTGCGAAAAAGTAGAGGGATTTATGGATATCTACTTTTGTTATCCTGTAAATCAGAATATGCTGTCAGTAGCCTTAAAAAATCGATGTTTTTAGGCATAAAATGTCAAGTCAGGCTAGAAATAATATATCAACAAAGTGTATGTAAGTGCTTCTGAAGTGGAGATTTCGTGCTCAGAGTGGGAGAGGAAACTCATTTTGAGAAAACAGCCTTGAAAAGCTCAGGGAAGAGACTGTATGACACTAGGTGGTACAGCCTGAGACATGTACAAAAAAAAATGCTTTCTGCATTTTTGTTTTGCTTTTCCCTCCATTGTACCGAACTCGTACCGAACCGTGATGTCCGAACCGAGGTATGAACCGAACCGTGACTTCTGTGTACCGTTACACCCCTATTAAAGAGTGTTTTTCATTTAAAGGCTTGACTTCGTGCTTATTCAGAAGAGCATTTAGTGCTCTCCCCAATCCCAGACGTTCACATTGCATGTTTGTTTGTAATGGACACCCATACCGTAGGTGCTCCGTCTCTCGGGCACCCACTGAAAACATCGAGCACCCACGTGTGCCAGCTTACAGTCCCGGCTAAATTTACATTAATTTAAAATCAAACATCGCAGTTAAATTCAGCATCTCTCATAATGTGATTGGCTACAGTGTATGTTGCTGTCAATCCCCTACTCCATATACTAACCACCAATGAGAGCGTCTCTCGTATGAAAATTCCTGACATTTCCTACCTGAAGAATTAACGCAAGGCTTTGTCGGGTCTTCAGCCCCGAATGTTTAAAATGTATATAGCCCTGAATATCATTTTAAAAGTAGTCTGACAAAGCTTATTGTTTTGTGACACAGCTAAACACTGGTACCTCATAGAACGTCTATAACATAGCCTAGGTGGTCGCAACTCACAAAAGTAAAGCAGATAGAAAGAACTCACGCAAATCTAGCCTACAACACGCAGACAGCTTCATGCGCAGAGGAGAGAGCGCGCGCGCACACAGGTGCTTTATGATTGTTGGCTTCTGATGGTATCTTGCTAATTCACTGAACTGCATTAGGTGACACAAATGGTATTGCCTTTATAACTCCTTGTCTGAGTGACTACCAGGCCTATGGTTTTTAAAACTCAGATGTTCCCTGACAAAGACATTCGAAAATTAAGAATGTTTATTGACTTGAAAAATACACAAATTTTTGCAAGCTCCCTTCATTCAACCCTTGAAGACATCGCGGTCTGGTGCGCTATGTAGATCGTTTCTCGTACCATTTAATTTCTCAAAATTTAGGTCTACTAGGCCTACAATAACGTCATCACCAAATACATCTTTTATTTTTAGTTGATCAACCACAAAGAGTAGCATAGGCCTACTGTGCACAGTGCACTGACGACTGTAGCAGCCCAAGGTAACCAGTTGTTGTAGATGAGAGACAACCCCTTGTTTCAGATAGCCTGGACAACATGTTACCTGGGTGTTGCCTACATTATTAATTAATGGTAGCCTGCAATGGTTAATTGATTCGCGTAACATATTAGTTGGCTCAAAGAGTAGGGAATCAGGATGGAGAGAGTCACGCGTGTGTTGCTTTTGCGGGATCGAATCCAGTTTAATGCTAGTTTTCAAAACATTTTATTTTTACATGTCTTTTGTCTGAGTGGCTGTAATGTAGCCGAGCGCTCATGGCATATGAAAAGCGACTTCAAACCGCCTAAAACAACTTGTTTGTGAATGTCTGACAACTGCTGCAGCGCATGCACGCGCAAGGAAACCAGTAGGTGGAGAAACCAGAAGGCACCCAACACCGGAACGATTTTAAGGCTATTTCGCATAGGCTACTCAATGGTGCTATTTCACACGCATTATAGCGACCCCCACTCACCGGGGTTAGGTGGAAGGTGTTAATAGACGATTGGCGTAGCCTACAGTGGACTAGGGCTGTCAAAATTGCTCAAAAATGACGTTCGAATATCCCCTCTAAAATAAACACATGTATTCGAATATATTGGAATATCTAGGCTATATTATTTGCGCATTATGTCAGTGACGCACATCATGTCATCTGTTTTTAACTTTTTGTATGGTTATTGCTTGACAGGGGGGATCCAAAGCAGCTTTCAGCCATAAGGCTTTTCCTAATTCACCCGACACTGATATTCAAAATGTTGAAACTATTTCGGCATAACCTATAAGCAGTTTAATTAAATGTAATGTTAGTTGTAAACAAATGGGCTACTTGGTGAGGCTTGGCCTCACAGATGCGCTCGTGCCTTAAATGGCAATACAAATCTTCACGATATACTGTAGGCCTATTAACTGACCGCCCGATTCACGTTGGCTGGGGGGCAGGGGGGGCCATCAGACATTTGTTCCCAAGGGTCTATGAATTGTTAATCTGGCCCTGCCCCCAACTAAAGCAACTTTCCACCTCTGAGACAGCTTAAAAGAAGTCTAGAGGACTCCTAACTCACTAAGACCTACTTACTGTAGGCTGCGCAAACCACAGGCCTTTTTTTTGGGCAAGCCTGCATTCGAGGCCGGCCTTCTGTTGAAGAATTTTATATAAATCCTGCACTAAAATCCTCCTACCCCTGCTACCACAGCTGTGGATAGTGTGGCATGCTCACGCTTTATGTCTCCTTCTTGCAAACTTGGCCTATAGCCCAACAATTTACGTCTTCAAAAAATAACAACTTGCCAGATATGCCTTCATATCTTTGGGCTTCATTCAGCATTTTGTTCTTCCAGTGGAAATTACTCTTCTACATTTGCTGCCTGCTGCATCCTTTCTGTTTGTATTGTTTAGAAAATGTTTGATGTCTTGAGTTAATGCATTAAACATTGTTTGCTGGTAACCAGCCACAAATAGCCTACAGATTCTTGCGTGCGTACATTCTCTAAACGTGGGTCATAGTTGTCTAAGCCTCTGCTGTGAGGCCAAACCCATGAACAAAGACGCATTGATATTTGCAATAGAGTTTTTTTTGGCGAAACAAGCTCACAGCCGAACGAGTCATAGCACTGAAGGGAGAGGCAACTGGCATGTGATCTCCCCACGGGCCAATGGATGTACAAATTTTCTCCTGTGCCTACGATATTTAATCCAGTGTTTTGTCAAGTTGCAAACAAATTTTTATGATGATATGAAGTACTTTTTGTATAGGGTACTATCTTAATTGCTTTATACTCAATACTTGACCAATGGCTATTGCATCTGTCTGTTGAAAATGAGAATGTGGCATTTGATCTACTGTGTAGGCTTCTTAAAATAAAATAAACAGATCGCTAATGGCCTACAAGCTGATCTGGGGTGCGTTTCCCGTACAACTACAGGAACAACCCGTACGGAGGTTAGCTTTTTACTAACAGGATGCATCGTTCAACTAACCAACATGTAAGTTACGACTGTTTCCCAAAACTGTTGTACTTACATAGTACTGTAAGTTTGGACCATGATAGTTTCCAAACTTCAGTAGTCTGGACTAAGGTGGTTAATGACGTTTAGTAGCACGTGAACGGGCATCTGCACATACTTCTGTGGCGCATTGCGTTAAGGCCGGCAGGTGACAGCCGCCGTTGCACAGCAGTTACCAGTCCCCTGTCCAAGAGTTCGAATCTGGGTTAAGATTTTGACAACAATATTGACATTGTTGTTTACCTTTTGTGCAGATCATATTATCAAAATCAGCATCAGCCTTCTTGGCTTGGTTTGCGTAAACTAACAAGGACCACCCCCCCCCCCCCCCCCCTCCATGAAAATCAAAGGCTACATATTCTCAGCTGACTCGTCAAAAATATTATCTGCAGGTGTGTGACTTTTACTTACGTGCACATGGCTGCAAATTGACTTTTAATTTATGTATTTTCTGCCTTGGGCATTTTAAAATATGGATGTATGGTGGTTAGAAGTGTAAATATCAATTAGAAACCTAAATATATTTATAATTATTAATTTGCAAACAAATAACTGGCGTCAGTGATATCTTTGACATGAAGATCCCTGGAACTATGCTTCTACTTGCATTCTACCACAGGTCGAGAGGTGTAGTTGTAACTACACAACTTTACGATAGTGGTTGCGAACGTTCGTTGCTACTATGGTTTTGGGAAACACTAACGTAGTGTAACGATGCATTGGACTATGTAAGTTCCAAATATGAATGTAATTCTGCGGCATAAAGCAGATGTATTTGTTTATTGTACAGAAAAATAAAAATGACATGTCAAGCAGTCAATTGACTACATTGCAGTCAAGAAGTAGGGCAAATTAATTTACGATAACCCTCTATAGCGTAGCCTGTTAAAAACGTCGCAGAAGCCTACCCAAGGCTACAGATTAATTCTGAACAGTTATTTCTCTACTGGCTCAATTATCACACCACTGTTTTGATTTGCATAGTTGCGTTACCCCAACACTGACAATAATGTAGACAGCAAATTTCGATTTCGTTTTCGTTACCACCGTGTAGTCAAGCCTTAAGCCATACCCAAGTAGCCTAAATCGAGGTAAATCGAGCTTTTTCAGAAGGGGCGGCAGGCAGAGCGATGTACAGTGGCAGAGCGACGCACAGTGGCTGAAAGTGGTACTAAAGCTTCACGCAGCTTCACGCCTCGTAATGCGCGACTGAAGTGGCCATTTGAAAGCGATGCCCACTGTAGTGTGATACAGGAAAAACAGAGCTTTCCAACGATACTACACATGAAATGTTTTGGATCACGGTCGCGGGAGTGCATGCAAGGTTAGAATGCTAACTTTTGCTGAATTTAGGGGAAATATACAGGCGCGAGTAGACACAATATAATGAAATAAACACCTTAATGTGTAAATCTAACTTTTTTGTTGTAGTAGTGTGATAGAATACATGCCAAGGTGACAAACTAGCTCAAAATCTCGAAATTGACCAGTGCATGAAAAAACGATGTTTTCACCTGCCGTGTCTCGCCTTAATTTGACAGTACGGAACTGAGGTGCATTTTGTTTGGACGATGTATTTTGTTTAAATGGGTATGATAAATAGATTTCTTTGACAGGTGATCCGGTTTTTATCCAGGCTCTTCACCCAGAGGGCCACCCTATGGACCACCTTTATTGAGAAATCTTGTCAGTGCAACAGTGAGGTACATGTGAAACTGATATTGTATATTTAGGTGTTTCTGAAAAGGAAGTTCTACACCCCTACATACCTAATTGATGACATAATAATTAGTAAGTGGAATTGGTGTTTTAGCAAACCTTCTGAAGTAGTGTAGCTGTTGTATAAATGCCACGTGCAGTGCACTGTACTGCCCCCTGCAGGTAACATAATAATTTGTTAGACGTCAGTTGTTTCTCCATTCAGTTCTTCTAAACGTGATGTTAAAACCTACAGTCTTCAATTATTATAGGTGGCAGGGACCTCGTATAAATGGGAATCAGAACGCCAGAGAATATGGTTAGAATATGGTATCATAGAGTGAAAGGTTTATATAGGATAAATATTGATTTCAGAATAAAAGGAGGAGGCACGATAAGCTGACCCAAATGACCAAAGTACTAACACATTGGAAAAAGAGTTTAAGGAAATGAAGGGATAGAAAATAATAAGTTCATGTCACGCTGTACAATCTTGCAAGGATCCTTGGCTTCTCCCGGACCCAGTATTTTGCATGGCTGCTCTTGTGCAGGCGCACTGGGACCTCTCCGTGGATGAGATGAGATGAAACAAGAGTAAAGAGAAGTACGAAAAGAGTCAGGAAAATGTTGGAGGGAGATAGATGGGATAATGGGAAAGTGAAGAAATGAAAGGGAAGTAAAGATGAAGTCAAAGTCCTGAACTATGGGAAAAGTTACCTTTTAAAGGAGGACCTCTTCAAATCCATGTTAGACATCTCTATAAAAAGGGTGCCTTCCCCACAGTGTTCAGAGTCAAGTCCAGTCGTGTTACAGTGTTGGATACAATGGATGCACATTTTTGAGTACAATGCACATTTTTGCGCCACCCTCGACAGCACCATCCCCATCTTCTCATTCAAAAATGATTGCTTTTGTGTTTTGTAATCGTACATACAGTGCCTTGTACAAGTTTACATTCCCTTGGCATGTCCACTCTATAACCTGTTCTCAATTACCAATCATACTTGTACATTACATCAGGCGCGCCTGCAGGTGTACGTCCGTACACACTGTGCGTACCATCAGGCTATTCAACAACGAGATAACATTTCCCTTGTGTATTCACTCCAAATTAGCCAACCATACCTTACCCAACTATGCACAGTATCCCATTAGCTGCATGCCATCAGGCTATTTACAATTTTCTATTATGTAACTTGAACGTGAACATTTATCAAAATTAACGCACGCACATTTTGTTTGAGCAGGAGACAGAATACGCACGCAGGCACGCAACTAGGCTAGGCTACTTGTTATTTTCTTTTACTCGGCTATGGTTATCAGCACACAATGTTGAGCTAATTCACTAACTCAGTACTCATCATGGATATCACAAGTTTAAACAACGAAAACAGAAAGTATGGAGGCAGCAAAGCTAGAGGAGTTATTCCAGATGGGCAAGAACAAGGTAGGCAATTGGTGTACTTGTCAGAATGTTAGACTGTATTGCAGCTGTTTAAAGCCAGACGTCACGGTACGCTAGAACAAAACAAGGTACATTTAGCCTGTATAGGGCTGTATAAGTTGTCCAAATGAATAGGTCATTATAGACGTTCTTTTACTATTGCATGTGGATGTTGTTATACTATGTAGGCTACTTTTTTTTTGGGGGGGGGGGGTGCGTACCATAGCATTAATTCCTGCAGGCGCCCCTGCATTACATTACATGTGTTTACATGTTCACATCTTTCAGGGGGGTTGAATTTGCAAAGCTGCGCAAGACAAATACAACAGTGGTTTGGGATGGCAGATTCCCACCTGTCAATATATTCACATAAGGCTATAACTCATTCATTTGTTGCAAGATTTGGGTATGTTTTGGGCAAAGTTGGCCCTTAAATGTGTTAATCCTGTTGTCCATGTGTGAGCAGGTGGTGCGAACACTGGTGGTGCTGTTGCATAGACAGTGGCTGAGTATGCATAGTGCTGAGTGGCATCTCGGCCAGCGGGGGAACTGGGAAGGGCCAGGCGTGATTCTACTCAGGGAGGCGCTCATGTTGCTCTATTGGCTGCTGCAAAACGACTCAAACTTCTCTGACCACTGTCTGGATGTGCTGCACATGTATGAGAAGATGATACCTGCCATCCGGGACACCTTCCGCACAATCCCCAACCTCACAGAGAGTGAAGGTTAGCCCTCTTTTTAAAAAAATATAAAATAAATATATGTTTGCACTGGACTGCATCAGAAAGTCTTGTATTCATGTATGTTTCCTTCAGCATTTTACTTCTCAATAAACAATAAATATATTTATATTTCTTCCTACTTGTAGAACTAGCTCTGGATGAAATCTGCCGCTCTGTGGCAGAGAATGTTGAAGACATGGATGTTGATGCCGGGTTTTGATGACCTAAGTCTTCATTAAGGGATTGGTATTTGATCCGATCTGTGAACATTTCTCTAGAATGTCATACTTATATTTGTCATGAACTTTTCCTACTTCAGTATCTTTTTTTTTTTTTTGGCTTTAATTTGAAATCTTCATTGTCACATTTTTTTCACAAGTGTAACTCTTATGCTGCCATATATGATTAAAGAAAAACTTAACCCAAAATCAAATGTGTCCTCTTTTCATAAAACCACCACCAGTAAGCTCCTGTAAAATCTGTTTCCCATGTCACTACAATGACCAAAGTGCTTTGTGTTTTAGCTATTCACAATGTTCTTATGATATTCTGTACATGTTAGACCAATCAAATTTCTTAGTTTGATATGTTTTATTTGAATGTTATGATTAATCAATGATTATTTGCAAATATATTATGTCTGTGAAATCGCGAGCGCTGTGGACGTTCTATCTCCTCAGTAAGGAGATACAGGCACACCGGGGGACACGGGAGGATATGACACCCGCAGTTTTGAAGAGACCGCAATCATACCCCTCACTTTAGATAAGGAAAATAGGCCTTACAGGCCAAATAAAAGCTAAACTCATGATCATGATGGTATAGACCCATAGACAGTAAAAGATAGACCTCTCCAGAATAAGTCCCGCCTCCGTAACTTCCGTATCCATCCAACTTCCGGACGTCGATTGTCTATGGGAAATAACCATAGACAGTAAAGGAAATAACCATAGACAGTAAAAGAAATGGACGAACAGACTCCGTCGTTTTCAATGGGAGGGCACTGAGTCAAATAGAACGATTTTTCAGTTGGTCCCCCCAGTACTGCGCAGACTCACACTTAACTTCGTGACGTTAGCCATCGAACTGAATCTTGTAACTCATATGATAGATACACAGAAATTCTTCTCACACTTCCTTCGCCTTCAAAGTTAAACATTTATTTATGCATTATTATTAATATCATTCTCACCAAGTCGTGTTAATGTTGAAGCTACCATACATGATCATCTTCAAAAACAGTCATGCTAAAACAAAACAAAAAAGTTATAGCCTTGAAGCTAATCTTCTTTCCACTTTTCCGACCTACGGTCAATCCATCGAAAACCTCTGAAATGATTAGTGCCGTTTTTAAAAAAAAATAGGTTTACTTTTTTGTATTATTATTAGGTTGCCTCTGTGTAATGCTTTACCTTAACATACGGTCGTGTATGCTAGGTTTTGCTCATAGATATATCTATGGGTTTTGCTTATGAGTTACCGTCATAGACAGTAAGGTGGACTGAGCTTCTTATCCAAACAATACGGTTATCTCCCTACGGCGCGAAAGAGAGATTACGTCAAAGCTAGCTTCCCTCCAACCGAACAAGCTAACTATTCTTCTTACGGGTAACCAACGTTACAGGCGAGGTAATGGAGTCTGTTTTGCCTTTGTAGTGTTTATGTAGATTACACAGAAGCTACAATATCGGCACAGGATATATGTTATATGAAGTTATGGTATTTAAAAAAAATCCTAGAATGAATGGACTTCTATGGGAGTTAGCAGAGAGGTGGTCCCTCCAGCCTACGTCGATTCTTCTACTTCCGGGAATTCGCCTGCCCCCTTGGAAATAACATGGCGTTTCGAAATATCATACCGGTAAAACCATAGACATAATATCCATAGACGCCGCATCGACCGCTACTCCTTACTAGCGCTGACGAGATTTGGAGCCGCCATCTTGGACCGGTCATCCACTCCACTCAGTGTAATCTGTTTGGCCGGTGAGATGAGCTGTCAGCACACTTAATTAATCATATCTCACTGAATACCGAACAGATTCTCACGCGTTTTTTTTTGCTGCAAAGGTCATACATGTAGCTATGATACAGGACACATGATTTAGCGTATTTTAATCAATTATAAATTATAAAACATTTAAGTGAGATCAGTGCCATTCAGACATCTGAGGGGTATTCCAAGTAGGCCTATGTGGTTTAGTGACAAACTTGGGTAAATTGACTCAGAATAAGTTGTAAACCTCCCAGTAGAAAAGCTGTATGATACAGGAAACATGGTTGTGTGTATTTTAATATTCATAGTGGGCTTAACAGTAATAGAATATTCTGATATATTATAAAGTGATGACATCCAATATAAAAACTGGGAACATAACTAATCCACGTTTGACAGCATAGACAAAAACTGGTTTGATACAAGTTTTAATTAGTTAAATTGACAGAAAAAAAATCCATTAACATTTTCAGTTCAGTGCCATCAAAAATAAAGTGATGAACAGACATTGGTGTGGCATAAAGGAAATGGAGTAACTGGGTTCAATATCAACAGCATTTGTTAGACAAGTTCCATAAATATTGTAAAATGCAAGTTTGTAGGTTTGTTTCTGATCCTTAAAAAACAGACATTGGTTTGGCATAGTAAGTGTAACAGTTCATCAATTCAAGACAAAAAGGTGACTTGTCACTTGTACAGTGTCAATGGGTTCATCAACAGCATCTGTTATTTACAGTTCACAGAAAGGTTCCTGCCCCAATGAAGAGATTAAATAAAAAGGAATTAAGAAACATTTTAGAAACTGCTAAGATCAACCCGTTCATTGCAATCAGTAAAGAATCAGGGAGTGTCTTCACAGGCTCAGTGAGACAGAGTTACCGTCATGCAGTTAGTTCTATGATTTTGACAACTGGTGCATGTCATGTATGTTCCCACCTTGCTAAAATTGCTTGGGTACACTTTGGCTGAGAACAAAAGTGCTTCAGACAGCAGGTGGGCAAATAAGATGGCATAGTAAACTGGGTAAACTCCATAAAAGAGGACTGAGTCAACCAGACGATGGGAAAATGGGACAGAGTGGCGAATGCAGGTGATGAAGGTGGAGCTCATAAATCAAACATTCAGTCACAGTGTAGCAGATGCCCTGCAGTACTGCAATGAAGAGCTGCACCTTCCTCAGTTCCAGGGGTGTGAGGAGACCGTTCAGTTCATTCACAGTCTTCTTGAACAAGGCAGTTGTTCTGGAGTGATACAAAATAATAAATAAATGAATGAAAAGGAATTTGAGAGGCATCTTATTCTTGTTAGGGTAAATGACATGTGAATAATACAGTGTTGGGCAAGCTACTTCGAAATTTTAGTGAGCTAAACTATCAGTTACTCTGCCATGAATAAAACACTACACAAAACTACCACCCAGTCAAATGTATTAGTAGCCTAACACAAACACAGCAGTAGGCTAGTTCACTACATAGGAAGCTACTTTAAATTGTGCTAATTTCACATGACAAGAAAAGTGTAGCTTGTCTGGCTAAGCTACTTGATAAATAAAGAACTTGAGCTATTGAAAAGTTACTTTATTTAGGAAATAGTGAGGCTACCACCAACACACTTAGGCTACAAGTAGCAGCTAGCAATTGCCCAATAGGCTAGTCTGTGCCACTTGTGTAAAATTCGCCGGCCAAATCTAGTATGATTTATTTCTACAATAGCCTTCTTGTGTCAGTTGTAATCTAAGTCAGTGTTATGGAATATGACTTATCAAGTCTCAGTTCATAGCCGGGTGAACACCGAGTAAACATAGCCTAGCTAGATGGCTACGATTTTCATACATATCAAAGATTGCTCCTTCTCAGCTCTGGTAATATTCTGTTCACAAAATACAACTAATAGTACGGTTATGTTAAATCTTACTTGTGAAAAGTAAATCCCCCGAGTATGGTCCGCCGATTTGAGAAGGAACATGCTGCACAGTGCTGTCATCTTGTGTCTTCTGCTGCAACGCAACGAGGAGTATGACCGGTCCAAGATGGCGGCCGCATTTCTTGTTTCCAGCAGCCAATGCGGCGTCTATGTATATTATGTCTATGGGTAAAACATCTGTAGGTAGCGAAGTAGAAAAAAATGGTGGGCCGATTGGCCTACACACTTCTGCCACCTAGTTTCCACTGGATTTTTTGATTGTCGGTGCCGTTTAAGTAGTATAGTATATAGTAGGGGAGAGCCGGTGTTACCAGATATACGGTTTCTGAGATTCTGAGTTTCCATGGGTGGAGTCGGGTGGAGTTTAGCGGCAACACCCTCACTGTTAGTCTACGTCATTTACATCCGCAAGACTTTGTCTCATCGAATTGTTTGATGATGGTCGGGTCAGATAATAAGGGCATGCTCATGCGTAGCTTAACGTTTAAAGTCTATTTGTGTCTGTCGCTAGTTTATAACATTTGATTGTAGCCTAAATACTGCTGTCAATGTCAACCCATACACGTGATAATTCAACACGGGTTCTCAAAATTGTCATGCATCCACTTTCCCAGCATCTATGACTATCCAAATTTGGTCGACATGTCAAATCAAACTAGAATATCTAATCGGTGTCAAGCTGGTGGCGGTTGCTTTTTTTTACCCTTTCTTTTCATATATAGTGTGAATCAATCTACACAAGTAAAAGTAGCCTACAGTTACATGACTGAAATTCTACTCAATCACAATAAGTAAAAGTAGCCTACTATTTTCAAACAAACCCTACTCAGAGTAGGCTACTAGACTAGACGTTTGAAAGCACATCACATATGAAGCGTTGTGCATGAGATGTAATAGCTTAGATTCCAGTTAAATCATCCAGTTTCATTGGGTGATAGATTTCAATCATTTGCTGGTAGATGAACCAACAAGCTGAGGCCGGCACACGAGTTTGTGTCCTCAAGAAATTAACATGTTGCTTGTTCACTCGTGTTTGAGGTCGTTTTAATAGGATATTTATAAAGGTACTTTAATACAGTATACATGTACTTCCTTATTCACCACTTTGTGAGTGAATAGCCTAAATTGTGAATGGCAAAACGTAACATTTGGCACTAAAGATCAGGGACTGAGGGGGACTGATTTCCATTTAGGTTCGTTCTGAGCAAAAACATTATTTGATATCATAATATTATAATATCTATATAATAAAAATAATAGCCTAACTTAAAGGCACAGAAAATGTCCTTGCTTTAAGCCTTGCAATAGCCTAACCTATGTATGGTGCTACCAACTGCATGACAGGCCTATAAATATTTGCCTAGTGTCTCTGGTATCTTATTTCACAAATTGTTTCAGTAATTTAGACTACATACTTGGAAAAGGCAGTTAGATAGTGTTGGATATTAATATTCTTTTTTTTTTATCTACCGATGGCTTATTTTGTATGACTAAATTTGTCCATATTCCCTCAAAACTTACTAGAAGACATCATTTGAGGGGTCATGTTTTAAAAATACTCCCAAATCATCAGAATCTTGTTTCAATCCATATAACCTAAATCTATTTATGGCTTATTTTATTTTATTTATTTAAGTGTATCCATAAGGGGTCATTTTTTAAAAGAATTCTCTGGGGGAACATAACTCCAAACCCCCCTAGAATTGCTTTTTGACACTGTATAATTTAAGTACAGACTACACAGACTGTATAGTGATTATACAGAGAAAGAAATTCACATATTAAGACCCACATCATCCAAAACGCCAGCTACATCTCCGATTTGCCTCCCACCTCGTGTAATGTAATGTAGAGAACAAAACATATTCAATGAAATCCGTAGAATTTTAAGTTTTGAATAATGTCCATGGCCCCCCTCCTGGAACCTCATGCCACCCCAGGAAAAAATCTCTAGATAAGGGGACAAATGAAACATACAGTTTAAGCCATATAAACATCCCACAACTTCAAAATGTTACTACATATCATGAATGGTACTCCCAAAAGGTGTTATTTTAGATAGATTGTTGCAGGGCTATACGTCTTCGTGCATGTCTGTTAACAATTCATTGCCATCATCGTGAAGCGTGTATGAAGCGTTTTTTGAAATATCATGTCCTGTGGATGATTCTGCCATGTTTATAGCTAGAATGGTAAGCTTTCTAATTTATATCATGTTTATATTGTTGAAAATGTCGTTTCACTAGGTTTTTACGTGGGTTAGGCCACTGCACATCCAAATAAGTAGGCTTAACGACCCATCGGCCGTCAGTCTCCATAGGATAACATGGGAAAACTCAACCCCCTACCTGGTGGGCCCAAATGTATTTTCATCTTCCTAAAACTGTTTTTCCATGTCTCACCTCCATAGATGATTGTTTAAACACAAATATTTGTGCATTTAATTAAAATACATGGAGGTACAGCCTGTTTCAATCGTCCCGACACAGACATATGACACTATAGCTTGTTTTGCTTTCCATGTCAACAAGCATGCGATATGAAAGTCTGGGATTGTGGAGAACACTAAATGGTGTACTGAATAAGCATTAAGTCGAAACTTTAAATGAAAAACACTGATTAATAATCGAAAAAATGTAACCGCTAATGAAGTTTACTTTTGTGCATCAAAACTCGTTTATCGCCTCTAACTCCGTGATAGAATGACATAGCAGGAAGATATTTGGCTGATAGAAGGAGGTTAACATGCTCTATGTTTTGACCAAAGGACGTCTGTTTATCATCATTACACTCGGAGAAAACTGGATTGTTTCATTTGTCCCGTGTTTCAATCGTCCCGGCTCTCCCCTATACTACTTAAACGACACCGACAATCAAAAAATCCAGTGGAAACTAGATGGCAGAAGTGTGTAGGCCAATCTGCCCACCAGCTTTTTCTACTTTGTCACCTACAGAGTTTGACAGGTACGATCTTTCAAAACGCCATGTTATTTCCCATAGACATTTGACGACCGAAGGTTGGATGGATACGGAAGTTAGGAGGCGGGACTTATTCTGGAGAGGTCTATGGTGTCTCAGGGCTCTTTGGCTCATTGAAATCAATCTCAGACACCTGTGATAATTAGTTTGCCAGGTGAGCCCAATCAAAGGAAAACTACTTAAGAAGGATGTTCTACATTATTAGACCCCGTTTACGCGACCATGTGTATTTTTATAAACGAAGACATTTCCCTACGTTTGCGCCTTTCATTTAGACGCAAACGGAGAATTCGCCCCGTAAAACGGTCCAAAAAATCCAAAAAAACTCCGGCCAAAGTGATTTTTTTCGGAAAACTTCGTTTATGCGTTTGGTTTAAACTGTGGTAAACGGAGTTTTGGGCAGCCAACGTCACAGTATGCGACAGAAGTACACCAAATGTGCGACCAATGTTTACATTTACATGTTCTCACGTGCGATGTTTCAGGGTTCTGATTGGTTAATGTGAGCTTGAGCTTATCGTTAGACTGCCACTGTGGTTTGGCGTGCTCATGACAGCATGTATGTACACGGGTTCGTGTAAACACATTTAAAAAAAAAACGGTCTCGTGTAAATGCAGTTTTATTTGCAAACGTAGATGGCCAGATATTCGTTTAGGAAAATACCCTGCTTCGTGTAAACGTAGCCTTAAGCATGCCACATGTTTCAAGCAATATGGGAAAGAAAAAGGATCTCTGCTGCTAAAAGGCTGTTGAACAAAGGATGTTGAACAAAGTATGAAAACATTGGATATTTCCTGAAAACTTATGCGTGATCATCGTACTGTGAAGGTTTCTGCCAGACAAATTCATAGGATTAAAAGAGCAGCTGCTAAAATGCCACTGCAAAGCAACAAACAGGTATTTGAAGCCGGTGGTGCCTCTGGAGTCCCGCAAACCTCAAGGTGTAGGATCCTCAAGAAGTTTGCAAGTGTGCATAAACCTACTATTCGGCCACCCCTAAACAATGCTCACAAGCAGAAACAGTTGCAGTGGGCTCAGGAATACATGAAAACTAATTTTCAAACAGTTTTGTTTACGGATGAGTGCCGTTCAACCTTAGATGGTCCAGATGGATGGTTGGTGAATAGCCAACATGTCCCAACAAGGCTGAGACGTCAGCAAGGAGGGGGCGGAGTCATGTTTTGGGCCAGAATCATGGGGAAAGAGCTGGTAGGCCCTTTACGGTCCCTGACGGTGGGAAAATTACCTCAGCAAAGTATGCAGAGTTTCTAACAAAACTCTACAAAAAGAAGAACCGTGCCTTCCGTAGCAAAATCATCTTTATGCATGACAATGCACCATCTCGTGCTGCAAAGAATACCTCTGGGTCATTGGCTGCTATGGGCATCATCTCCTAATGCTGCAAATTCAACAAATGACCATTTTTAGTTCTTTACAATCTATACAATGTTTTGAAACTCTGTTGTGCATAATAATTTGGAACAGTGCATTTTGAGTTTTTTATTTTTGAAAAGAAAAAATACTGTTATCATTGGGAGGTTTGTTCAATACATTTCGAATAATACTCTTAACGGTTGATGACTTGAAAATTACACTGACTGTCATTTGCATCAACTATTTAGGAAAATCTGAGAAAAATGGAATTTGCATAATAATTTGGAACACAGTGTAGACTGCACAATCTCACTTTCACTTTGCTAGTTACAGTTGGATATCTGAAATGTGTGATCAGTTTGTCTAACAACTAGTGATGGGCCGATACTTGGCCCATATACTCGTACTCATAAAAAAATTACGATAACACCCACTGATACTTACAGTTTCCCCATAGTAGCTGCTACGCTTTCATGAAGCCTACTCGCAACACTTATTTCAGTCTTGCACAAAAAATACAACTAGCTAGATTCATGTATCTGCGTTGAGTATATGCAGCTAATACACTTGCATGTATGTTTTTTGGTTTTACCATAGCTCAGCTAAACTATGCATGTGGTATGAGTGTAGCCTAGTTGTTGTACCTCGCTGGTGTGTTTAGGTTGGGGCAGCCGTGGCCTACTGGTTAGGGCTTCGGACTTGTAACCGGAGGGTTGCCAGTTCGAACCCCGACCAGTAGGAATGGCCTAAGTGCCCTTGAGCAAGGCACCCCTATAAAGAGTATATACTGTACTATACTATTATACTGTTAGTGTAGCTCTGTACTTCATGCTAGTTGGTAATAAGTAGCCTAGAATACAAAACAAACTCTGGGGTTTCCGTTTCAGTAGATAAATCTGATTTGCATAGTGTTTTGTTAGTACACATTTTGGTCATTTATACTGAGAAATGTTACCTTCCCTGCCTTTATTTCAGTACAGATCGTCACGTTAGTTGGATCATATTCTCCAAGACCAAAGTTAGTGCCCAATTCACTTCTACTGTAGCCTAAGTCATGAGCAACAGACATAGGGCGCTATTTTGCAACCTGGTTGGCTGAAACATTGTTTTGATTATTATGACAATGATATTCATATGCCCAAAATGTATGCCTGGCATAGCGTCACCATCTGGCAACTGTGGCAAAATGGCTATTTCACTGGTCTAACCTTTACCTCTCCCATAAATGTCTGGCTGAAAGGAGTTTTTGGGATAACTTGCATTGCATTGTGCAACTGTTGCATTGCATGTGACCCTGCTAGGCAAAACCAGTCGCTTTGGTAAATTTTAGAAAATTAAGTTATTGTACTCACATGAATGGCCATAAACTAAGCTTTCCAACGATATGTATATTGAGGGTATTGCAAAAAGTATCGCTAAGATAACCGCATCCAAAGTTGGCATGGTTCTCCTATCACGATACGAAGAGGAGAAAATCAACTTTTTAAGTAAATTGTCACGTGCGATAGTGTGAGGGCACAATTATTATTAGCTTTACGGTAGCGTGACTTTGAAGCGGATGACTGACAGTGCAGTTTCATCAACCGTGCAGTGAGTGTCTAAGGTGTCACTATAGAATATAATTAATGTATTTCGGGGGAAGTAAGGGGAGAGGAAGTTCTGTGTACACAGATTGTGTATAACCTACTTTTAAAATGCACTACGTCAATGGAAAACTTCTCCTGGGGGGTATTCCAAGTACATGGTTTAGTGACAAACCTGAGTAAGTTAACTCAGAGTAAGTGATAAACCTCCTAATAGAAGAGCTGTATGGCTTCATTATCCTAACAAAATAATACCATAGGGCTCTTGTTGTAGGAGGTTTACCACTTACTCTTAGTTAAGTTACCCAGGTTTGCCACTAAACCACGTACTTGGAATACCCCTCTGGTCCCTAAAATGACGCCAGGATATTTCTAAAAGTTTGTGCTTTTGACCGTTCGTGCCCTGAAAGGCAAGTCTTTCACATTCATATTCGGTTACACCTGCCAAGAACGATAGAGAGCTGACACATTGAGTAAATTTTAGCTCTACCGTAAAACCTAATAGCGACCTAAGTAAAGTCAGGGTTTAACAGTCAAAACGTATGTTTTTCCGTTAAAATTTGTTCACAATATGAAAGTGTAGACTGTATACTGTAGAATTATGCGAAATTGTGAAATTCAACATTTTAACCCGTACGTTTGTTTATTGTGGATTTTCTCAAAATAGCACCGTGCGCAAAGTGACTGGTTTCGCCTTGCAGGGTCACATTCACTCCTTCTTACATAATGGGTGAAGTAGTCTGTTACTAAAAGAACTGCTTTGCGCAGCCACTGTCCCATGGAGCGGATGAGAGGAATTGGCCATGATGGATGCCAATTTGTCCAACATCCTCCTCTCCCCAACCACCTCAACAGGCTCTAGTTGGCAGCCCAGGACAGAGCCGTCCCTTTTCACCAGCTTATTTATTCTCTTCCTGTCCCTCTCAGAAAACCCACTACCCCAACAGGCTACAGCATAAAAAATAGCTGACGCCACAACTGTGTCATAAAAAGTCCTTAATGACCTGCACACACCAAAAGACCTCAGTCTTCTGAGCAAGTGGAGACGACTTTGGCCCTTCTTGTACAGGGCATCTGTGTTTTGGGACCAGTCTAGTTTATTGTTAAGGTGAACACCCAGGTATTTGTAGACTGATACCACCTCAATGTCTATTCCCTGGATGTTCACTGATGCAACTGATAATGCCTTACGGCTGAAGTCAATCACCATCTCCTTTGTCTTACTGGTGTTTATCTGCAGATGGTTCTTTCCACACCATTCAACAAAACTGGTGATGACCCCCTTATACTCCAGATCATTCCCCTTCTTAACACAGCCAACAATAGCTGTGTCATCAGAACATTTCTGGAGATGGCAGCTATCTGTCGTATTGGAAGTCTGAGGTATACAGGGAAAAGAGAAAGGGGGAGAGCACTGTGCCTTGTGGGGCCCCTGTGCTACAGACCACCACATCTGTCTCACAGTCACGTAGCCTCACGTACTGTGGTCTGTTGGTGAGGTAGTTGATGATCCAAGCAGCAAGATGACAGTCGACTCCAGCTCCTTCTAGCCTCCCCCTCTGTAGTGCAGGTTGTATTATGTTGAATGCACTGGAAAAATCAAAGAACATGACTCTAACAGAGCCCCCAGTACCCTCCAGGTGAGAAAGAGAACGGTGGAGGAGAAAAACTATTGCATCCTCCACACCAGTGTTTCTCAAACTTTTTCAGACCAAGGACCACTTAACCAATAAAAAAAGAATCACGGACCACCTAGCTAAAAAAAAACAAAAAAAACAGTAGTCCTACGTCAACATTATATTACACAATAGGCCTACTCACTGAACCACCTTGCTTACTGTTTTTGCACCTTGCTTATTGTGTCAGAGGATTCATATGATTTAAACTGGCCTAGCTATAGGCAGTGTTGCAGGATTTACATACAAGTTGGTTCAATATTGCAACTATTGCAATTACCACGTTTGCTCGCGGACCACTTGAGATAGCTTGCGGACCACCAGTGGTCCCCGGACCACACTTTGAGAAACACTGCTCCACACCGACCCCTGGTCGATATGCGAACTGGAGGGGGTCCAGCTCACTGCCCACCAGGCAACGGAGGTAGTTCAGGACAATCCTCTCCATGCTCTTCATAAGGTGTGATGTCAGAGCCACTGGCATGAAGTGATTGGGCTCTCTGGGGTGTGCTATCTTTGGAACAGGGACCACACAGGAAGTTTTCCACAGGACTGGGACTCTCCCCAGACTGAGGCTGGTGTTAAAGATGTGCAGAAAGACCCCACTGAGTTCATCCGCACAGTCCCTGAGCAGTCTGGGGCTGATCCCATCAGGACCTGTGGCCTTCCTCACCTGTTCTTCAGTTATGAGGAGGCTAGGGAAAGGGGGTGATGTACTGATACTCCCACAGGCAGGGGAGGCATTCCCTGAGTGAGTGGGGAAAGGGTGGTAAGGGCTGGAGAGTACAGAAGTTGTAGATGGACAGGGGGGAGGGGGGGAGTGGGTAACCTCTGAGTAGTGCAAGCTGGTGGTGCATGCTGGTGTCACAGATTGGTCTGGGCTCTGGTGGGTGGGGTCATAAGTGGTAACGGGGGCATCAGTATCAAATCGGTTAAAAAATAGATTTAAATGGTTTGCCCACTCCCTATCGCCGGATTCAGGTCCATTACCCCCTACTTTGCCATGGCCTGAGATCATTGTTAAACCTCTCCAGACCTCTCTGGCATTGTTATTCCTCAATTCCTCTTTATTCCCAGATCTAAAAACCCTCTTTTTCTGATTAAGCAGTCCTTTCAGTTCAGGTGTCACCCAGGGTTTATTATTTGGAAAACAACGTACCCTTTTAACAGGTACAGTGTTGTTCACACAGAAATGTATGTAATCTGTGACACAAGTTGTTATATTATCCAAATCCTCCCCATGAGGGCTATACAGAACTTCCCAAGCTGTACTATCAAAACAGTCCTTATAGGCTAGTGACAGTGGCCCCACATTTTTGAGATACCCCTACCGGAGGTAGAACTAAACGCAACAATGTTTTTCCTTATCTCTAAGGTCTCCCATATATGAAATGGATTCTTAGCTAAAAATATTTTACTGCTAAGATTGTTAAATTAACAGATATTGTTATACACCCCAAAACCAAAAAAGGACTAAAATATAGCCTGTCCGTATGGGAGTTAAGGCATATAAACTAGTGCAGATCAATCACACAAGCTCTGAGAGCTTTGAAACTTGGCATGTTTATAGTCAGGAAGTTGCTTTACCTACTAGAAAAGACTGGATATGAATATCTTGATGTATGGAATGAATAGAGACATGTAAATATACACCTAAAATAAGCGGACATGCAAAAAATGAATATCTATGCAGAATGTTTTCATTTACTTTGTAGCTGCTTTACCAGGGATTATTATAGCAACACATATGATGGCTTATGGGAAAGGTGGGGTTGTACTGAATCCAACAATATCAAATATGTAAATATAGTATGACAAGTTAGGGTGTTCTGTCACTCAATTTATGAGGTGTCCAAAATGAAAGAAAACAGAACACTAGCAAAATACAGTCTCAAGTCCAAATCACATTATCAGTGGTGAGAAGAATGTTGATAAATTCATTGTTACTGCAAGGCAAGTGCTGATCTATATTTACATTTAATAATGATACATTTCATATGAAACACAGATCCAATTGAATCAGGTTAACACTGGAATGGAACACCTTTATTAAAATATTTACATTCACTTGAATTTTGTTTTGGTCAAGTCATTACTGAATAATGGAAAACTAGATGTACCGCAGAGCGGTACAAAATATGACCGCCACCCAGTCCAGCACATTTTTTCCACAAAAATAAATCACGCTGAAAGGCCTATATGATTCTAACTGTCTTACTGAATTGCATTATCCACACTCAATTCTCACTGGTATCTGCTAGACAACAAGTACCAAAACATGATTAGTTCATAGATTTCACATGTAAAATTCATTTTATACAACCCCACCCCTATCTTGCCTGTTCATAATTCTGAGAAATTCTTGAAATGTGTGCATGTGTGCGTGTACACGTTTATGTTTATGTGTGTGGGTGTGTGTGTGTGTGTGTGCGTGCTTGTGTGTTTGCCTGCGTATGTGTGTTTGTGCATGTGGATGCATGCGTACATATGTCTACTGTGTGAGTATGTGTCATACGTATGATAACTGTGAATGTATGTGTGTGCGTGTGTATCTGTTTATGCACATGTGTGCACATGGAATGGGTTAACATGACCCATTAAACTGTATAAACTCGATAAACTGTATGTCAATGGAACTCTGTATCGCAACCCCAATATCACCACCTGGCTATAGCACATCATACCTCATGCCAACATTCATCTTGATTAACATTGTCACCCTCAACTCTCTCTAACCCACTGCCTACTGATGCTTGGATCACCTCTCTCTTCTCTCTTCTTATGTTTCATTCCTTTTGCTCCCCCTACCCACCCATTCTCTTTTGCTCTCTCAATGTTTAATGTTATTCGTGGTGTTTTGTCTATACATGTTTGCTTGTGTGTCCTGTCTGTTTTTGTTTATTATGTCTATAGGCTAAAGTCAAATTATGATCTGTATGTTTTCAAAGCTAAACAGGAAATGTTCATGCTGTCACCACTCCAGAACCAAATTCCTACCTCTTTATGCTCTATATTCTTCTCAGCCCCTACCCTTTACATCTCATTCGCACACCACATTACATACCTATTCCTCCACCCCCCCTTCCCCCTCTCCTATCTAACTGACACCTGCACACACTCTCACACACACAATACCCACCTTATCAAACATTTTCATAACTGTACAATCACAACATGGTACCACTTACATTCCTGACCTGGAACATCCGTGGGATTGGATCTCAGGCAAAGAGGCTCAAAATCTTAAATAATTTGGATAGTTTAAAAGCTGACATATGTCTCCTACAAGAAACTCATCTCTCAGAATTAGACTACACCCGCATCAAATCAAGACAATTCAATCACATTTTCTCATCTCATTACAACACAAAACAAAGGGGAGTTTGCATTCTGATTAACAAAAGAATCTCATTCATCCATAACGCCACCATCACAGACCCAGAAGGACGTTTTGTCATCATAAACATCTCAATTCACAATACCCCTGTAACAATTGTTAATGTTTATGGCCCTAATACAGACAACCCAGTTTTCTTTCAGAACCTCTTCACCTCCATCTCAACTCTATCTGGCTGTCCCATCATAATTGCAGGCGACTTTAATACAGTGTTAGACCCCACAATTGACAGATCTGATCACTCTAAAAGCAAACGAATCTGGCAATCCACAAAAACAATAAAACAGTTCATGAGTGATTCTGGCCTTGGCGATTGTTGGTGGCTTCAGCACCCAGACTCCAAATACTACTCTTTTTTCTCTCCGGTCCACCACTCCTGTCAATACTCCCGTATTGATTATTTTCTAACCAGCAACTCTATAATGAAAAATATCTCTGATTCAACAATTCATCCCATAGTCATTAGCGATCATGCCCCAGTTACAATTAAATGGAACATAACGAACCAACAGCGACCAATTAGCAAATGGCGTTTTAATACATCCCTCTTACAAGACCCAAATTTCATCAGTTTTGTTGGGAGAGAGTGGGCATTCTTTCTAGAAATGAACGGCTCCCCTGAATCATCTCCTTCCCTTCTGTGGGAAACAGGAAAAGCAGTACTCAGAGGAAGAATCATCTCATATTCAGTATACAAAAAAAAGAAGGAAAAAGAACAGGAAGTAGAACTCAACAATAAAATTAAACAGTTAGAAGAAACCAATGCAAGCAACCCAACTGAAGAAACACAGGCAAAACTTAGGAAACATAAATTCAAACTCAATGAAATACTCAATAAACACACTCAATTTATGATTCACCGTCTAAGGCAGGAAAACTTCCACCATAGCAATAAATCAGGTAAATACTTAGCAAATCAAATCCAACGTAACAAAGAAAAATCAACAATCCCGGTCATAAAGAACTCAGCAGGGAAGCTAACCAGCTCACCTGAAGAAATAAATCATGTTTTTTACCAGTTTTACAATAAACTATATTCTTCAGAAATAAACCCCAACCAGGAATTCATAGACTCTTTCCTAAACAGCATCGAATTACCACAACTCAATGAGACCGAAATAAAAAACCTGGAATCACCTATAACTCAACAAGAACTGTTTGATGCCCTGAAACAGATGCCCGATAATAAAGCACCAGGTCCGGATGGCTTTCCTGCTGAGTTCTACAAACAATTTTGGACCATCTTAGCTCCACTTTTCATCAGAATGATTAATGAATCAAAACAGAAAGGACGTCTTCCAACTAGTTCCACCACAGCCTCAATTTCACTGCTCCTCAAGCCCAATAAGGACCCAACATTGCCATCCAGCTACCTACCAATTTCTCTCCTCAATGTGGACAATAAGATAATCGCAAAAATGCTAGCACACAGATTAGCAGAGGTCACCCCATCCATTATCCACCCAGACCAAACAGGCTTCATTAAAGGTAGAATTTCATCCACCAACACCCGCAGACTGTTAAATATAATGTATCACTCTACAAATTTTCAAGATAATACCATCATAGCAACTCTGGACGCAGAAAAAGCTTTTGATAGGGTGAACTGGAATTTCCTGTTTTCCACATTAGGGAGGTTTGGCTTCGGGGAGTCGTTCATTAACTGGATTAAACTTCTATACACCTCTCCTTCAGCCACAGTAATCACCAATGGACTAACATCACAAAGTTTCACTCTTCACCGGGGAACTAGACAGGGGTGCCCACTCTCCCCCTCACTATTTACAATCTTCATTGAACCCCTAGCAGCTGCCATCCGTCAGAACCCCCTCATCAAAGGTGTCCAGACTCCATATATGCATCACAAAATCAGCCTTTATGCTGACGACATTCTTCTCTTTCTTCAAGACCCCACAACATCAGTAGAAGAAACCATCAAACTCATTGACACATTCTCTAAAATTTCTGAATACTCAATCAATTGGAATAAATCTGCAGTTCTCCCATTACATCCCAACAGCTGGGATGTGACAGCCAACTCTTCACCTATCCCACTCTGCACTAACTATATCACTTACTTAGGGATAAAAGTCTCCCCGCAGGCTGTCAGACTTATTTAGCCTAAATTATTCCCCTCTACTCACTTCAATAGATGATGACCTTCAACGCTGGAAGAACCTCCCATTATCCATCATGGGCAGAATCTCAGTAATCAAAATGACAATACTGCCCAAAATAAACTATCTATTCTCTATGATTCCAACCCAGCCCACCACCCTCTGGTTTAAGTCTCTCGATTCATTAATCACTAAATTCTACTGGAAAGATAAGACCCCAAGGATCAAACTCGCCACTCTTCAAAAACCAAAAGCAATGGGAGGACTAGAGGCCCCACACTTCCAGCACTATGCCCTGGCCAACCAGCTCCACTTCATCCACAAATGGCTACACCCCACCCCCTCAGACAACACCTGGTTAGACCTAGAACAAACAATCTGTAAAGAAATTAAAATCTCAGATCTCCCTTTCTGCAGTCAGTCGGTCAAAAAACATCCATCCTTCAAAGCCCCAACAATTTCAGCTACTCTGACAGCCTGGTGGAGATTCTACCACATCACTGATTCACCTATAGCACCATCAATTCGCACCCCGATTTGGAATAACCCAGATTTCACCGTCAATAAAAAAACACTTAACTTTCACACATGGATGGGAAAGGGCATCACTCACCTTCAACACATTCTTCAAGACAATAATCTGGCCTCATTTTCCTGTTTGGTTCAGAAGCACGGCATCAAGAGTAAACACTTCTTACAATACCTGCAAATTAAATCATCTATCCTAGGAAAAATTAACATCCAGACAGCTAACCTTGACATTCCCCCACCAATCTCAGAGCTGCTTAATATTCCCTCTCCCAAAAAATACTCTCCCAAATTTACAAAATTATATCTCGTTCAGAAAAAACAATTGGCCTGCCATATCACAAATGGGAATCAGACTTATCAATTACTCCCGGTGCCGACTTCTGGACCAAAATGTGCAAAAACATCTACCTCATGACAAAGAATAGTAATCTACAACTAATACAATACAAGGTTCTTCACAGATTCCACTTCACTGCACATAAATTGGCTAAAATGGGGTTTGGCTCGGATCTTTGCACTCACTGCACACAAAATAACCCAGATACATACATTCATGCGGTTTGGCATTGCACTCCAATCAACCACTTCTGGGTGAGTGTCACAAAATCTCTCTCTTCCATCTTTGGCTGTCACATCCCAGCATCCCCTTCCTTATGCATACTTGGTGATACATCCACAGTCAATTTAAGCAACTCCTGCAATAAAACACTGCTGGTAGCGCTGACTATCGCCAAGAAAACAATCCTCATGAACTGGAAATCTAAGAAAAAAGCTCACATCACTCATTGGAAAAACTTGTTAACAGACTATATATCATTAGAAAATCTATCAACTACAAACTTAATCAATACTCAGGATACAACCTCTCCTTGGTACCCCTTTGTCACCTACTTACAGTCCTGACCCTCTTTGCCTGAGTTCCATCTCCACACCATCATAACACACTTCATCAACAGATACACATATCATCGAACACTGGGCAGGGGAGGGTAGCTGGAACTATTATTGTTATTATTATTATTATTATTAGTAGTAGTAGTAATATAAATAACATCCCCTTCTTTCCCTCCCCCTTTTATTTACATTCTCTGATAACTTTACAAATTTCACTCTTTCTCTCTGCCTCTCCCATCGTTATTCTGACGGGGCCCCATTGGATGGCTTGGGAGACTCAGTCCTGGCGGGTCGCTGTGTGGTTTTGGCATTGGTTGGGTCCTGTGGGTTATCTATTGGCCCTGGGCCCCCGGTGTGCACCCTCCTCATACGCTCATGCACACGCCTTGTCCTGGAAGCACACAGCACGCTTTACTCTCTTTTAATTGCACTACATGTTAGGTGACATACATAAACAAAAACTACAAAACAGGCTAGGGTAAGAGTGGAGTGCAGGTAGATGCCTCATCAGGTGTCTATCTGCATGCCTCACTTATTTTAATGCACACATTGAGGAGGCATACATCTTACACAGGGTAAGTGTGGTGTGCATGGGGAAATCCTGACAGATATTCACCATGCATGCCCACTTCTTTTAATGCTACACTCTAGATAGACCCCTCAACCTAGCCATTCACATACTGTACATATTTAGGTCAAGAGTGGCGTGTTGGGTGAAGGTCTGGGGGCAAGGTGTGGTTGGTCGTGGTAGTGGGGGATGTGTGCATATGCTGGGGGCCTGGGGCGATGGGTGGCACGCAGGTCCTCCCCTCTGTCAGCTCGTCGCAGTATAACTGCGGGGGCTGGGTGGAACTGTGGCCATTAATGGGTGCCCAGGTTGGCAATCAGTCAGGCAATCAACCAAGCAATCAGTTATTCCTATTATTATACTTTACATTAATAGAATAATTACAACTCCTCTCCTCTGAAACCCTCCCTCTCTATGTTCCAGCTTCTCTCCTCCTGGCCCAACAGCAAGCCAGCCTTATACATATGCACACACACACACACACACACACACACATACATCCTCACATACTCACTACCCCTCACCCCCCATCCCCACCCCCATCCCAACACCACCTCATTCACACTCTCAGAGCTACCATCCGCACCCCCCCCCCATCCCCCCTTCTTTTCATTCCGGTCATCAATTTCATCCCTGATAATCATATCTGTAATCATCCTGGACGCAAATCATCCTTAGCCTTTCTGTTATTAATGTTATGTTGTGTTATGTTTGTGGAAGACCAAGTCAATGTGATGTCTTGTTAAGTTACAGTATGTGTTTATGTAATGTACATCTGTTTGTCGTATGTAGTATTCATGTGCATGTCGTAGTGTTGCATTTTCTGTAATGTCAATGATGTTTGCAAATAAAAAAAAATAAATAAAAAAAACCATGACCTCTGGAGGCAAACATACGGAAACAATTGGTCATCCTAGGCCCTACGGTTCTCAAGATATTCACAGAAAACTGTGTCTGCCCTACCCTTTCGGTGGGTCCAGTACAGCGGGGGGGCTACAGATCAAAACAAAAAACGTTGGTTCCATGCTATCCATGTGGGGTTACATGCCCACCAAGTTTCGTGTACCCCGGTCTTTCAGTGTCCCGGGAATCCTTGTTGGTGTACGGTCACTAAATGTACACATAAATTATTTTATTGTAAGGCCCCCCATGAACGAAAGTTCACAAAACTTGGCATGCATTCGGAGGGTGTCATAATGATCCTACACTATCAATTTTGTGCAGTTTTGACCATGTCAGCCAGAGATATTGTGATGAAAACACCTACTTTTTTGCTTTTTAATTTTTAACTAGGTGGCGCTATACATGAAATGAGTGGTTATGGAATGGGTTGACATGGCCCCTTGAGATCAACATACAAAAAAAAAATGGTCCTCCTAAACCTTACGGTTCTCGAGATATTCACAGAAAACTGTGTCTGCCCTACCCTCCTTTCAGGGGGTGCAGTCCAGCGGGGGGGCTACAGATCAAAACGAAAAACGATGGTTCCATGCTATCCATATGGGGTTACATGCCCACCAAGTTTCGTCTACCCCGGTCTTTCAGTGTCCCGGGAATCGTTGACGGAAATTTGGACATGCGAAAAAGAAAAAAAAAATCTGACTAAACCTATATGACCGCCGCTTTGCTGCGTGGCGGTCATAATAAATTGTCCGGCTTGAGTTGGTAATCTTCTATTTTTATCCAGGGATCTTCCTCTGATCTATTAATAACAGAGTTGATGTAAAAAGCTTGGGCTGAGTAGTAATACAGTTCAATGTTTGGGAAATTAAGACCTCCCTCACTTCTAGAGTTCTGAAGAAGTTTCCAACTTAATCGGTGGGATTTGTTTGACCAAATAAACGAGCTAAACAGTCTGTTAACCATCTTAAAAAAGTTCTTTAGTGGTATCACTGATACTGTCTGGAAGTTAAACAAAAATTTGGGTAACCATATCATTTTAATCAAATTTATTCTACCGATTAGGTTTATTGGCAGATTTGCCCACTTATCCAAATTTATTTTAAGATTTGGATTTACAATGGCATCCTGTATAACTTCCAGAAAAATTAAACTTATATGAGGCCAGAACGTTGAATAAAATTCAATTGGCAATCCATTCATTCCTGGTGCTTTACCCTTTGGAAAACTGTCAATTGCTTCTTTAATCTCAGGTCCAGAAATTTCCTTTCTTAATGCCACTTTTTGTTCCGCTGATAGCTGTTTAATGTTCACAGACTTCAAATAGTCCTTTTGATCATTACCCTCACATAATAATTCTGAAGTATATAATTCTTTATAAAAGCAGGCAAACTGTTGATTGATAACATTGTTATCTCTGAGAGTAGAATTTGTTATGGGATCCTTAAGTATGTTTTCTAGTCTGGTCATCCTTTTCACTAATGAGTAAAGTTGCTTACCTGTTTTGTTTAAAGATATGTATTTTAATTTATTGGAGTTGTACCTTAAGTTATTAGCTTTTTCCAGTAGGAGTTGATCATATTCTAATTTATATTTCTCTAAATGTTCAAGATCTTTTTTTGCCCTAGTTTTCTTATGCAATTGTTCTGAGTTATGGTTTTCTCCAGTTCTTTCATACCTTTATCAAATTCTGCCTTCTTTCTGGAGGAAAATGAAATAATAACCCCCCTGATATATACTTTAAAGGTGCCCCATATTATCTGAACTGGTGGCTTATCAGAATCAGAGTTTTCAAAATTTATTTTTAAGAATTCTGTAATGTGGTTTGTTAAGTATTTAATAAATTCATCATCCTTTAAATATTTTCTATTCATTCTCCATAATCTTTGTAGCATTTTGTTTTTTGGTGGGCACATAGTACAGGTCACAGCAGCATGATCTGATATTACTATGTCCTGTATTTTCGTTAATATTAGGTCATCTATACCTTTATTTGATATAAAAATATAGTCTAGCCGGCTATAACTATTTTGTGTATGGGAATAATATGTATAATCTTTACTTTTTGGATACATTAATCTCCATGCATCAATTAGCCCATTTAATGAAATAAAATCCTGAAGTTCTTTATGTATATTGAGCTTTCTTTTCATATTAGAACTATCCTGTGCTGTGAAGACATGATTTAAATCTCCACCCAATATAATTATTCCTGTTGAAATATTATCTATTATGTTTTGTATGGTTATAAGATATTTCATGTCAGATAACGGTGGGGAATATATATTTATCAATGTGTACCTTTCTCCAAAGATGTCACAGTTAATAATTAGAAATCTACCCTCCGGATCAGACTGCTTTGAAATTAAACTAAATAGTAAACATTTATTTATAAGAATTCCCACTCTACTTTTAGACGTGAAATTGGATTCATATGCCTCTCCCACCCATTGCTTCCTGAGATGCTTTATTTCTCCTAGTTTAAGGTGAAGCTCTTGCAGAAAAACAATGTCTATGGATAGATTTTTCAGATGATGTAGGACCTTCTGTTGTTTAACCCTTTCCTTGACTCTGTTTACATTCCAAGTTGTAATGGTGAATTTGTTTGAATATAACTTTTATCTAACATTTGTCTTTTATCAAAGAAGGGTTGCATAACTTTGGTCAAGTTCTAGACCAACATGGAAAACCTAACTGGAGAACACAGACAGACCCAAGACGAAATAACAATGTACACTCACACACATAGAAACCAGACAAGTGCGACCAGCATTCTCCCATCCACACCCCACATACAGACATAATCGACATACCATACACTCCTATGTATTTCACCTTGTAGAACATCCTTTGATAAAGTCAGTTGCTCCTACCCCCTTGAGCATTGATCCATGATGTTAAATAACATATATTATATCTATACTGATTCTATAATTAATATAGCCTAGTAGCACTCTAACTCTTCCTTCAGTTAGCCAAGAAAAATACTTCCCTCTCCTCCTATTCATATAGCATTTACAGTTACTTGATCAATCTATATAAAAAAGGACAGAAAATACCTATACAGGGAGGAGATTAGGAGGTACCCATTATAAAGAGAAATCATAAGTAATTAACAAACGGAATATAGAGACAAAGAGAAACTCCCCTCTTCTTTTCATGTTGCTAATCTATTTAATATATTCTTCTGTTGAACATTAAAGCTTACTTCTCTCCATATTGACTTCCATCTCGTTCTCCATCCATCAGTTGTGTACAAATATCCTATTTTAAGCAAATAAATGTAGACCCCCTTACTTAAATCAGCTATCCCACAGGTAACAAACAATAGATAGTCCACTGCTACTTTTAATGCAACTCTTGAAGATACTTATTAAACAAAAATTAGTACTTAAGTCCATAACCAGTCCGTGTAACTTTCATCCACTTTCCAACGAAAGAGAGAGAGAGAGAAAAAAAAAGAAAAAAGAGGATTTCTATGGGTCATATGAGTTTATCAGTGAGGCCAGCCACATGCAATCCACCATGCATCCATCAGTCTCTTATTCCTTTTCTGTCATAACTGGGAATTTTTTGTTCAACTCATTCTCGGCTTCTTTTAACGTTGAAAACCTTAGCTCTTTTTCTCCGTCCTGCACCAGCAATACTGCTGGGTACTTCATTTTAGTTGTAATGTTCATATTGTGCAGCCGCTCCCTCAAAGGCCAAAACGCATCTCGCTTCTTCCGTATTTGCACCGACATGTCTGGGATAATTCGGTACTTACTGGCCTCAGTGCCGGTCCCCCCAGATCGGCGCACTTTGGTATCCTTCAGAATTTTCAATTTCATTTGGAAATGTTGCACCCGAAATAATATGGTGCGTGGATGCCATGCTTGCTCTTTCAATATTCTGATGGGCCTTCTCAATGTCGGCCTCGCTCAACATTAGATCCCACTCTGTCTCGAACAGTTTCACCAAAAAATAAATCATCCCAGTCCCCTTCTCCAGATATTCCGGTACATTTTTCTTCCTAGGCTTCTTATCTATTATTACAGTGCATGAAAATGCACTGTTCTGTTATCCAAAGTCTTCTTCTTCTTCTTCTTCTTCTTCTTATTATTATTATTACTATTATTACAGTGCATGAAAATACACTGTTCTGTTACCTGAAGTAGTCTTCTTCTTCTCTTTATTACAGTGCATGAAAATACACTGTTCTGTTACCTGAAGTAGTCTTCTTCTTCTCTTTATTACAGTGCATGAAAATGCACTGTTCTGTTATCCGAAGTAGTCGTCTTCTTCTCCCCACCAAATTTTTGAGTCTAATTCAGCTTCAACCGTTTAACGTTGAAACTTTGTTCAAACTTTGTAACGTAGGTCTTGAAAAGGACACTTGTGGAATGTATTTTTGTAAACTTTATACTTTTTGAGATATTAACATAAATCAAGCTTATGTTTTCCCCATAGACTTTGCATTGGCACTATGACATCACAATCGGCTAATTAAACTGATTTGCACCTGTATTAACTGCCAGCTGCTCAAGTAGGCCCCCTCAAAGAGCCAATTAAACTGATTGCACCTGTATCAACTGCTTTCTGCTCAACTAGGCCAACTCTCTCTGTCTCTCCATTCTACAAGGATATAAGGCACATTCCATCCAACTGTCTATCCATCCATCTTCTTTAAACCATTCACTCATTAACCCATTAAACAATCTGCCTATCAACATCCATTACACTATCTACATTCAACTTTTAAACTAGCTACTTTGTCTCAGGCTTTAAGTATACAATCTGACTCTCTTAAAGGGATATTACACCATTTGGGGAATTCTACTCATTTTCCACCTCCCCTTGAGTTAAACAATTGATTTTTACCTTTCTCCAGTTCCTCCAGCCGTTCTCTGAGTCTGGAGATACCACTTTTAGCTCCAGTCTAGCATAGATCATTGAATCGGATTAGACCATTAGCATCTCGCTTGCTAGCATCATGTTTAAAAGTGACTAAGATTTTCGGTAATCTTCTTATTATGACCGCCGCTAGCGAAGCGGTCATATACAGTAGGGATTGTCAAAGTTTTTTTTTTTTTTTCCCGTCATCTACTTCCTGAATTTTTGGTCAACGATACCCGGGACACCGAACCACCGGGGCACATGAAATTTGGTGGGTATGTAGCCCCACTAGACTTTTACGGAAAAATTTTGTTTCGTCCCCGGGGGCCACTCCCCCCCCGTGCTGGGCCCCCGAACCGCAAAAAAAGCATTTTTTCCTAAATAACTACCTGAACCGTGGCACTGAGGATAAAGAATCTTTTATGGTATGTTGGTCTCAAGGGCCCACATCAACCTGGCCCATAATCACTCATTTGTGATTTGCACCCCCCCCCCCCCCCGGTAAAAAATTAAAATGCAATATTATTCTGCTTTAATCGCCCCTATCTTCAGTTAAGATGTTCAAAACTGCACCAAATTTTATGTGTATGATTGACCTGGAATTCTCTGGGGGTATGCCAAGTTTCGTAGAATTTCATCCATGGGGTGGTCTAAAAAAATTAGGTTATGTGTACATTTAGTGACTGTACACTCATTGGCCTGTACATGGCGGTGCACACATATACACATGCACACACACACAGGCACCCACATACTATCGGTATTAGAACAGCCGATACATAATTACAAATTCAGTAGGATTAAAAGAAAGCCAAAATAAATATTCATCATCATCATCATGGCTGCATTTCCAGTATTGGCGATAAGTAGTCGTTTGTCCACTAGATGGCGCATCGTTGCAGTGAGACGTAATTTTGTTGGAAGTTAAAAGTGGGTTGGAAAAACAATGGGCGCTTCCTACAAGGACTGTAGTTTACCGCAGAGAACGTCTAATAAGGATAGGACGATGTAATTCCCATTTCTTCTTGAAGCCGAAATAAATCTGAGGATGTTTATCGGACATGCTTGGTTTTTACTGCAGGTACGTTAATCTTATAATATCAATAACCTAGGTAATGTTACCATTAGCGTTGGTTGAGTGATGGAGGCCCATTTGATTGATTGCATTTGTAGAAAACTATAAATGTGGTTATACGAAGCAAATTGATAGCAGCACTGTAATTGTATCTTTCGATTGTCATTTGTGCTACAAAATCATTCTGTGCAATGGAAGATTTACCAACGTTACACCGGTCTGATACAGTTTTGCCTATACATGCGTGAGACTGAGACGCCTGTTTATTTTGTTTTAAGTGCGTGCAGGGTGTGAGAGGGGAATCGATGTGCTTTGATTCCAGCTTGGTAGTTGTAGTCTGTGAAATTAAAAAGCACGTGTGAGTGAAGTATCCAAACAATGACACCTTCATTATGGCTGCTTTAGCAACACACCTTAAGCTACTGTGTAGTGGGTCCTATTTAGAAGTGGCTACTTCATTCGCGCTTTCCTTGACTCATGGAGCTGCGTGAATGTTATTACAACTTTGCGCCACGATATGGCAGTTTAAGTCAGCTTGATACTGTAAGGCGTAAGCCATTGGTTTCCAAAGGAGATTTTATTTGTGTCGCCAGCATAGCCTATTGACAATTTATGTTGTAAATAGGCCTACCTTATAATCCTACCTGTAGCTTAGGGAAGCTAACAGCTTTCTATTAGGATCTAGTTTGTTAGTTACCGTTTTGTCATAACTCCCTGATGCATTTTTGCATTTGGAATAGCCAGAGCGTGTATATCTCAATCGGAAAATGAAACAATATCGGGTGCCTATGGACTAGGCTGGGTGAACCCAGCCTGATCTGCCCGCTATTTATTTTTTGATTTCTTAAAAGATTGAGCTTGGTCTGATGAAAGCCAGACTAGCCATGGACCTCAGTTACACAATGCAAGGGAACATGAATCAGCCTATATTTGCACGAACAATAACGGACAATAGCTCTTCAACTTTGGCCCGTTAAAATGTGTATGAACAGTCTAGCGACGCATTTCATCAAGGCCCATTTGGACATGTCAGTTATTTGCACCACTGGTTAGATGTAAAACAGCATTTCGTTTCAGACTACTGTTACTTAATTTGTGCATTAACAATAACGTTTCAGACTACTGTTACTTAATTTGTGCATTGACAATAAAGTATTACATGAACTAAAGATGACTAAAATCTTATGTAGAAGAAGAAACATCCATCCATCCAAAAATGACCTTTGTTTTTGATAGCTGTTGAAAACGGCATGGAACTGACAGAGATGTTTTTGTTTATAAATACATAATAAATAAATAAATAAATAAATAAATAACATTATGCTGATACCTTTTGCTTTTCCCAAATACAATGTAGCCTACAGGTGTAAGTGACCTTTCATCAATCCAGTTGCAATGGATGAACTGTGATGAACTGCCCTACTTGTGATTGTTTAGAGATTTTAAAGGTTTTATAACAATGCTACATCTTCTTTGGCTATTCTACAATCTATTCACCTTTTCAGCACCAGTAGGCTACTTTCTGTGCAGCCGCACACACACACTCAGGCATGCCAAACAAGCATACACAAAAGTTTCAAGAGTGGGGGATGGAGTAAAATATGGAGACAAATTGAAGTGTGATTTATTTTCGCGGAACGGATGTCCAGGACTGAGCGGCGGTCATATTTTGTACCGCTATGTGGTACATCTAGTTTATTATTCTTTAACTATTTAACTGTTCATGCATTCCAACTGTCAGTTATCATCAACTATGACTCCCGCCAACTGTTTCCTCTGCCCACAACTGTTTCCAAATAAAAGTTTGGTTTAGCATTTTATGTTAATATATTTTTTGCATTTTCATGCACTGGTAATTCCTCAGAATTACATTTTCTAGTTGACTTAAATCTCATTATTGTGACTTAAAATGTCATGCAATAATAACTCATAATTTCTACTTTATTTTCATAATTATGAATTATTATTTTGACTTTAAATCTCATCATCATCATTTTGACAGAAATGCGCTTCGTGCGTTTCCGTAGAAAAGGTTCTGACACGCAAAACACCAGACATGGCAGTGGAAAAAGTGACTCATACTTACAGTAGCACGCAAGTTGAGATTGCATTAATTCCCTCAGGAGACTTGAGTTAAAAGGATGTTCTTTATTTGTTATTTCTTGACATAAAAATGTGTTTAAGGATATAAAATAACATTGCATTGCAAATATACCACTTAAATTTGATTTCCATTAACTACAGGTGCATCTTAAAAAAAAAATACAATTTCATGGAAAATTCCATTGCCTTGACCAGACAGAGATTAAAGGCTCAGGAAACCATTGCCGGTGGTTTCACAATCAGCTGATTAGAGCTCATCTCAGATCAACAGTTCTGTATAGAACGTTTTTTATTCTAAAATAAGATTCTGGATTTTTGATTTCCATTAGCTGTAAACCATAATAATAATAAAGATTAAAACAAAAATGCTTTTCACTTTGTGTAATGAATCTAGATTACATAAAAGTTTCAGCTTCTGAAATAAATTATGGGAAAATTGAACATTTCCATGATATTCATTTTTTTTAGATGTACCTGTAAATACAAGTTAACATTACAGAACTGTATGTGTAATTAAGGCTGGGCTGGAGTGTCAAAACCGTTCCACCAAGGTCTAAGCCATGCAGGCCAAAAGTGTCATGATGTCCATGATGCCATGGATAAATGCCATGATGCATTAAGGATTCAAAAAACATTCTCAATAGAGAAATAGTAAAATGTTGAGTCGGGTGTAAGGCAAAAAGGCACTTTACAGCTGTTTTTCTCAAATCAACATTAAACAATGGATGTCCATTGAGGAAATGGTCTTTGGCACTGATAGGGATTAGCCAGTCTTAAACCAGGAGTGAGGTCACAAACCAAGGTGAAAACTAAAAGGTGGGAAGAATTAGCAAGTATGTACAGATCTTCATAAGAAATGTAATACCAACGCAATATTTTGATCATTGACCTGGTAGGGATATGAGGCAACCCGTTTTACTACTTCGACAAATATTTTACCAACTGAACTCCTTGTGTTATGAAAATAAAGTATTGTTTAATGATGTGATAACAATATCTGATCCCAATGCATACTTTGACCAAGACACAATATACAAAATGTTTTTTTTGTTTTTTTTTATCATTGACAATATTACTCACAAAAAATATGAACTATAAATTGACACTAAAATGGCATCTTGAAAAGGCTTCCATACTGTAGCAATCAGTCCCTCAAGTTAAACTTAATTAGCTTAACCAAAGCACTGCTTGGCTTTGCTCCTATATTAGCTAATATCTTTAACATTATACAGCATAAAAGAAATAAGGCATTTTGCGGAACTTGTTCAAAAGAAAAAGAAAATCTACAGAATACCACATGAACAATTTCACATTCAGGCCTGACACAACCTGAGAATTCAGAGGAAAATTGAGCATTCAGATTGAACCAAAACTCCATATTATTTGGTTGATGGAGAAAATGAATCACTCGCAAATCACTTTAGCCCCTCCACAATCAGAAGTACACATAATAAGTTAAAAGCACGTCATAGAATTCTATATGCTAAAATAAAGTGACAAATGTAAACGTTTCCTTTAGAATTCTCTTCAGTGCATAATATTAAAATTGTGCTAAGCATAGCTGACAATTCTTGCAATGGTGGCGCAAAAACATAACTTGCATACAAGACATACCGTATATTCCCTTTTGTTTACTACCTTACAGGACAGAAAAAACACTGAAATGTTACTTAGAGAAGAAAAAGCGGAGAGCTTTCTAAGAGGCTGCCACTTCATATTAAATAGCAGTGTCAAAGATCAGCATGAGGGAATTATATAAAAAGAAGGGGGGAACGCATATAATGTTTAGTAAGCAGGCTTGGAAGGTGGAGCAACGTAGGCAGGGTTGTAGGCAGGGTTGTAGGCAGGCTGCATGGCATTTAAATCTGCGGGTGGAGGAGGCTGGGCCTGGTAACCTGCCGGCACTGGCGGTTGCAGAGGGTAGGACTGTTGACCTGGAGTATATGCTGCTTGGCTGTAGTTCACAGGATATCCAGGGCCAGCTGTGGGGACAGACATGGTTAAGTTTGTTGCCTAGTTCATCAATTAATCCTACTTCGATAGGTTTGTGAAAACTGCAAGTGTTGGGGGAACTTTAAGCAACCAATTACTTCACATTGGAAGTAGCTTAACTACTATACCGAACGGAGAATTATAGTTGGGTTAAACTAAAGCTACCTGAAAAGTGTTGTTCAAACTACTTTACAAGAAATTATGAAATTCACAATGTACAAAGTGCAAATGACCACATATCATCAGATAACATGTCATATAATCCAAATAATACAAAAAAAAAACTTTTTTTAATTTGGGTTCAACGCCGTAGCAGTGAAGAGAGTAGGGCTAGGTTATTTACGCTCGGCTTGCATAGTTCATTAATGAAAACATAGGTTGGGTTGGTGAAGCTAGTCAGTTTCATTTATTTGCTGAAGTATAGTCATGGTGACTACTCCTTGAGCTAAGATTTGGTTGGTGTCTATGATGATGCACTGACCAATGTCTGCCCTTTTGCACAGGCACTACAACATGTTGAAGAGTGTGGTGGTGGCTCCCTGACAAACGCATTGTCAGGGCATGCCTTTAATAGTAGGGATGCACGATGATGAGTGCTGCCACTAACAACTAATTTTCAAGTGTTTGTTATTTCGTTGTGTCCATTTTATTTTGAACTCAACTGAAGGGCCAACACATAAAATATGTATCACCCTACTTTTGTTAGAAGCTCATTAAGTAACCTGTTCAAAAACATTATGTATAAAAAAAAAAAAACACCCATTTAAAATGCTACCCTGAGATCTAATGTCAGACCTTTGATAGACTTTATTTGTATGCCAGTGTTGCCATGGACATAGACAATGTTCAATGTTTGTGAAAGGTCATGTTAGATATCATTTTAGCATGGTAGAATATGGCAAAATGACCAGCAGAAACCACAGTGTGTGTTAATTACTGGCACATGAGAGCATGAAACCATCAAAACTAAAACGCCATATGGAAATGGAAACAAAGAACCCTACTATCATAGACAAACCTGTTGAGTAGGCTAGCCCAGCCTTTCTCAAACTTCTTTGACCTGAGGCCCGGTCATGGCTTACTTTGGGGTCATAGGGCCCACCTACATGAACCCACCTCCCCTCCTACCCCCCATCAAATTATCATTATTTATCATATTTATCATAGCTATATTGTTATATGTGCACTTCAAAGCAGTCAATGTTTAAAGTGCTAACATTGTTCACAAAACGTTTGTGAAAACATGCACATCAGAGGACTGCTTTACTAATGCAAATATAAATACAATAATTTAATTGCTTTGTATGTTTGATGACAGCAAATTAGCAAGTATTACCTACTGATTGCAGAAACGTTTGTTTTCTTTTTATGTCGGTCTGCGGTTCCTTGATTAATTGCGCAGCAAATTATTAGACGAAGCCCCGGGAATAATTTCACTCCGCGGCTCCGCGGACCAGCAGTGTCCAAGTTGCGGCCAGTGCTGGTCCGTGGCTCATAGTTTGAGAAACGCTCCAGGGCTACTTTAAAAGGCGACAGGAGTTGAGAACTTTACAAATGAGCCTAACATCAGCATGTTCCAAACAAGTAGGCTACAGGCACTTTGTGCGTCTTGTCACATAGGTTACCTCACTTTATCAGTTGGCTTGAACGCTAAAAAATATGCGTTGTGACTTATTGACCATGAGAAATGACACGCACCTTGATTGTTGATATCAGCGGCGGTGTCATGTTTGTTTTAACGTTTTTTTTTTTTTTTTTTGTATGAATGAATAAACGACACGCTGTTGCGTTGTCAACGTGAGAGACTCTTCACTTCATTTATTGCAGTATCCAGAATACTATATTAATCAGAGTCTGGACTAACGTAACCTACTACGCTTAGCTTAGCTCCCCCCGCTTAGCGCTGCCTAATAATGAATCACGCTGAAAGTAGGCAGGCACGCAGCTTTGCTGTTCGCGTTTACACTTGCGTGCATGGCGGGGTTAAAAACATGACTGCCAAAGCAAAGTAGCCTGTTTAACATCCAAAGACAGTCATTGTACTTCTCAAGAGTTAATAACATAGAGTTAATAACATTACAGTGAGCCGTTTGAGATGGGAGACCAAAAATAAATAGGCGGTCAATAGTAAAACGACTTGTCGACTAAAAAAAATGCCGTCGACTAATTTTCATGGTCGATTATGTCGACTAATCGCGGCAGCACTATTCAGTTCAGTATTCCAAATGTCCAAATTGTGGTACTTCTGATTGACTGTGAAGCTCATCTATCAGAAGTGCTGTGCTTTTCACACACTAGGCATCAGGGCTCCAGACTAACTTTTTGCACTGGTTGCACTGGTGCGCCTAACTTTTTTTCTTAGGTGCACCAGCACAAAAGTTAGGTGCACCCAAATTTTCAACCACATCGCATTTAACACCGCAGCAGGTTCACTTTTTCCCCCTTAATTACCGTCCTATATAGGTTTTCCTATGACTTATGATTTACAATTCTACAAGAAAAGTAACTTAATGAAGTGTTGGTGCTTTAAGTGCTTCATTGAGCTGAAATTTAAAAACTTAAAACATCTCAAGATGAATTAAATAAAAATAACAGTGAGTAAATTGCACAGTGCACGTCTTTTAAGGGCTTCAAACTGCACATCTCATGGCTCAGTGTCTTACATACTATCCTTCATGATCTTTAGGCCTTGGCTAAACCAGCTCGCCATGCTAGCATCTTCCATAGAAATGTATTTGAGCACAATTTAAAGAGATGTTCCAAGTAGCCTGGGGGATTTTTATGTGATTTTGCAATGATGATTGCAATAATCATTTGACAGCCCCACAATGCAATTAACTTTTTAATTTTAGTATTTTAAAATGTTCAATAAGAACATCACTATGGTTAATGTAGTAACAAAATGGTAGGCCTATTATTATAGGCTATTGCAATGACTTGCCATGCTCGATCTAAATGTGTCCATTCAATTCACCGTACACAATGACCACAGTTATACATGCAGGGAATATTCGGGCTTTAAATGTAGCAGCGATATTCGGTTTGCGCCAAATACCGGATTAAATTGATTGATGCCATCAGAATGAGTTTACACAACTCGCGCGCAAAACGAATATTGCTGTTGAAAACCGGATTACTCCCTGCATGTAACTGCGGTCAATGACTCACTCCTTTTCGGCGATATCTGTATCTCTGTCGTTCGCGAAGGCCTTGTATGCATTGTTCGCAATTTTAAGACGTCTTTTCATCTGCAATGACTCCTATAAATTTGGCGCAAGTGGCATTCCTGTATCTCGGGCTCGTCTGATCGGTTTGCTGCTGCCAGCCACCGAAAGGCAGTGGGGAGAGGGGACATTTATCTCGGCCTATGTGACCACACTGTAATGCAACTACATCCACTCTGTTTATCTGACGGGTCTCTGACCTCTGCAGCACATGCATTTTCAAATGTACACACAGGCACTGGGCCACGGCCAATCAGAGGGGAGGTCCCGCCCTTCACTATCTGTGATTTGTTTAAACCACGATATTGGCCAAATATGTGTCTGTTATTGAACCAAAGGTAGAGTTTCAATGCGGACACTTTTTCCTCTCTCGAATAGCTAGTCACACCGGTGCGACCTCCGATTTTTTTTAGTCGCACTTTTAAAAACGGAGTAACGGAGTACATTTACTTGAGTACAGTACTTGAGTACAATTTTGAGGGATCTGTACTTTACTCGAGTATCATTTTTGGGGGGTACTCATGACTTTACTCAAGTACATTTGAGGGGCAAATATTGTCCTTTTTACTCCACTACATTTCTACCCATAAACGTGAGTACCCGTTACTTCTTCTAAAAAAATAAAAACCTCGGAAACCCTCAATTTGTTGTTTCCCTCTCAAACGTGATAGGATTGTGCAAGCGCCACTGATTGGGATAGCCCATCAGCAATCACCTTCAGCTTTCCGCCAAAGTCAACTCTATGGTCAGATTTAGAGAAGAGATGAAACCATAGACGAAACAATGGATGAAGACGCAGCAGGTCCATCCCGGGAATGTGCCAACCTGTGGCACCACCTCGCCAGACTATTTCAATTTTCTGAACAAGTTAATGATAGTTTTCGCTTCAAGTGTTTCAATTCAAAAATAGTAATATTTTAAATACATATTTTAAATACATGTATTAGAAATACTGCCCATCCCTGGCAACATGGTAAAAAGATGAAAATGACTTGATTTTACTTTCAATTCCTTTTACATTCTCCAAGGTATTAACATTAACATAACTCCATGTAGTTTCTGTAAATGTAAGCACTGTGGCAGTAGTAATGCAATATTTAGAAAATGTAGGCTACTCTTGTACTCTTGATACTCAAGTACTTTTAAAAACAAGTACTTTAGTACTTCTACTTAAGTAGACATCTGACTGTTGTACTTTTACTTGAGTCAAATTTAGCAAAGGGTATCTGTACTTTTACTCAAGTAATGAAGCTGTGTACTCTGTCCGCCTCTGGATCTAAGAGTGTGACACTCTGAATAAACAATCATCAATTTAACAAATTAACATTTAAGAATGGTAAAGTAACAGAGAATGCTCAGAGTGGCAGTTTACAAATGCATCATCTATCCGGTTTCAAACAGACACTGCATTAATCAACTGACTGAAAAAAAAAAAAAAAGATTCCATCACTCTACTGTATCTCATGTCACATTTCACATCCAAACAACTTCATACTCAACACGTGAAGTTGATTGGACAGACGGTCTGAGAAGTATGCAAAGAACAGACAGACAGGATATATAAACAGATATTCTTTGATACTTACTACTCTCTTGATAAGGAGGAGGAGGTCCAACAGTATAGGATTGTCCTTGGTATGGTGCACTAGGCATGGATTGACCCCCATACCCTGCTGGGGTTCCATATCCAGGCTGTGGTGCCACAGGTTGGTATCCTGGATACTGTTGGGCAGGGGTGGTGTTTTGAGGATATGGTGTAGTGACCACTGTTGTTGTGTGGGTGGTAGTTGCCACCACCGCTGCAAAGAGGATCACAGTCTCAATCTCAACATAATCTTAAAGGAATTATCCGGAGTAAAATGCACTTTAGATCAATTTACGGATGATTGGGAGTACATACCTTGAGTTGACATCAAAATCATGTCATTGACATTGCTATTTGCCTATTTGATATACAACAAATATAATGACAAACTGTGAATTTGTAGGCCTATATTGATAAAAAGCAAGGGGTGCTGCAGTGCCCTCAGCACCCACCTTCCCGCGCCCTTGCCTCTACTCACTACTACGTAAGTGTAATGTTGTTTGGAACTGTAGAAGAGGTATAAAAATAGCGCTTTGTAGCGGCGAAATGACATGCCCGGGTCACTTCCAGGCTAACGAGTTTTGACTAAAAACGGTAAAATCGAACTTTCTCAAAACACATCCGAATGTCATGATTTTGATGTCAACTCAACGTATGTACTCCCAATCATCCGTAAATTGATCTAAAGTACATTTTACTCCAGATAATTCCTTTAACAAGATACTTGTAAGATACTTGTCTGCTAAGCCTATTGTTTAGGAATGCTGTCAAACCAGCCTGGGTGTCGTGTGATGGTGCAAAAATATGGACCTGTCGAACCATGCGTGCTGTTTACAGTGTAACAGTGTTACAGTGTGACAGTCCCGATTTTGAGTTGCGTGTCCCCAGTCCCGACAAAAGCCTGTCGGGACACTAAAATGTCCCGGTTTACACCACATCACTAAACCCCTGTAGAAAGGCTATAGCCTAAAGCATCCGGCGTATGATTTCGATAATGTGTGTGCGCGTGTTTGTCAGTCAATCGTAACAGTCTGCATATTAATCTTTGCAGCCAACCCTACAGTGTATCTTTCTAAACATTATTGCAATGTCTTGTCATATATGCCTTGTTTTAACAGTTAGGACAATGCAGAAGAGAAAGTCATCATTCTCAAAATGTGAGTTTTGTTTTCAAATGTTTTCATGCATGTCTGGATAATGGGTGAGGAATGTTTAGGAGACAGACTATCGTAAATCCTCAAATTATGGCTGGGGTCTTTTATTTACTTAGGCTGCGCAAAGCACAGCACCTTTATTTGGGGCAGGCTTGTATTCGAGACAGGCCTTTATTTCTTACATGGTGTGTTTTATTGTGAGGTTTGGGATTTCATTTACGTTTGGACTGTTTGATTATATTGCTAAATGTTAGGACCAGACTTGGAATTTCATAATTTTAGGGGCAAGGCCACACGTCAGGGCACCAAGGCCAAAATTAAGTAGAATTGTGTTTCTGAGGAACTGCAAGAGTGGATTTGATCAGGGGCATGGAACTCGGCTTCAACCAAGAATTCCAACGGTACCTCATTTTTGAAAAATCGGACATATAGGTCAAAAGTTACATGCACACACATTCACATACACGGACAGCCCAGCCCATTAGACAATAGGGCTTTGACTCCGAACTTCGTTATTCGAATATAATTCAAATTTTTCGAAAATACAAATTAAAAGATATTCGAACGAATTTTAGGGATCTCTTAATATTCGAACCTGTAGCCTATGGGAATTATTTTTTGTAAATGTATTTGCTTATAAATGTTGTTTTCAATTCAGATTCCAAGGTTTTTTTCACGCTTGGTGAAGTAAAATCGCGAGCTCATTAGCAAGGCTATTATTGGTCATCTGGGCTCCTGTAGGTGACGTTAGCATCCTGGTTCGTCGCGCTATTTTGTGTATACTAAAACAATGGCCGCGCCAACAACAAGTACGCCTGACAAGGAGTTAGAAATCTACACTCCTGACCATTTGAAAAGCAACGTGTGGCGCTACTTTGGGTTCCCAAAGCAAGAGGGGAAAATCACGAGTAAGGACAAAGTGGTATGTAAAATATATAGGACCAAACTCGTATACCACGCGACGACCAGCAACTTGAGAGCACACCTGTCAACACTACATCCTGGCAAGCTGGAAGAGGAGGAGGGGGAGGTATCGGGGACGAGGCAGGCCAGAATCGACTCCATGCTGTCACCCTCACGAGGCCTACCCTATGCCCGTCAAAATAGAGCGACAGATTTGCTAACACGGTTTGTTTGCGAAGATATGAGGCCCATTAACGTGATCTATGGGAGCGGGTTTCAAGCTTTCGTCCACGAGCTAGAGCCAAGATTCAAGATCCCCTGTTACAGGACCATGAATAGTAAAATAACGAAGTTGTATGACACAACCAAAGGTGGCATAAGGGAAATGCTGCATGGAGAAAAACTCTCACTGACCACTGACGGATGGAGTTCTTTGGCTACTGAGTCCTATGTTACGGTCACAGCCCATTTCATCGACGAGGACTGGGAGATGAGAAATGTCGTCCTGGACACGTCTGAGCTTCAAAGCGCTCACACTGCAGAGAATGTCTCAACGTGCATCGACAGTATTCTACGAGATTACCACATAGAGCAGGAGTCTGTGCTTGCCATTACAACAGACAATGCGATGAACTATGTAAATGCTGTAGAGCGGCACTTGGGGATCACAGATATCCCGTGCATGGCTCACACAATTAACCTGGCAGCGAGAAAAGGGCTTGCACAGCGTTCTGTTGCAACAGCAGTCAGTCGCCTGAAGGCTGCTGCCCAACATTTCAAGCACTCCCCTACAGACAGCTAATTATGTTAGGTCTAACAATATTATGTCCCTAATGTTAACATTACTGTTTGCAAACGTTGTAACACGTAAGGCTAGTTAACGTTATCTAAGCAAAGTTTGTGTGTTTTGTGTAACGTCAAGTGCAGGTCAAGTGATACATAGCCTAACTGCGCTTGCTAGCTAGCATGTTAGCTAGCTATCTGAACTTAGTGGCGCTGTGTGTTTGTCCCACAGGTGAAAGACGTGCTGAAGCCCTTAAAAGTAGCCACCCAGGCGCCGTCAACAGAAAACTACCCAACAGCATCAGCGGCCCTCCCCCTGCAGTATGTGCTTCTGACACAACAGAAACCCTCCACCGATGACCCGGCAGGCATGAAAGAGATGAAAACAATGATGTCAACTGATCTGAAGGCGCGATATGGCCCCGACAAAGACCGAATGAAGATGTGCTCCAAAGAGAAATGATGGCCTACGACAGTGAGCTCCCACCCCCGTCTGACAGCAACCCACTGTCCTGGTGGAAAGAGAGAGGCCCCAAGTACCCCCATCTCGCTAAGCTGGCACGCAGCTACCTGGCAATATGCGGGACATCCGTGAGGGCGGAACGAGTGTTTTCCACCGCGGGGAACATAGTCACAAAGCAACGCTCTTCTCTAGAGCCAGAAAATGTGAATCACCTCGTGTTTTTGGCGAACAATTTAAAAAACTCTGCATAGCAGCCAGATAGCCCAATGGCGAGTTCTAATTTAGCCATAGGCTACATGTTTGATTGATGCTCTGCATCTTGACGTGTTCTACATTTACAAAGTTTTTGGTAATTGTTGTCAGATCGCGTAACAATGTCAGTAATGGCTGGCTGGTAGAATATGTGAGCGAAACAATCGGTTAATGGGCCGTAAGGTAGAATGTGCTTGTTTTGAATTGCGTACAGGCTACCAAATAGGGCCTAGTCTACCTTTATTTATTTTGTCTATTCAGTAATTAGCCTGACTGGCTTATTTTTATTTCTTTTTTATAAGAACAGTGTATAAAACTGTTTGTGTTTTAATCCAGAGTCTGACTTTTAATAATAATAAAATAAAAACAAAAAACAGTCGTGACAGTGTTTTTCTTCCGAAAACATCATGAAACATGACATATTACATAGAACTGTAAATCAAAGAACTGATTTTAACATTTATTTTCTATTTGGCCTGTTATGAAATCATGTATTGAACAATTTAAGCACAGTTCAGCTTTAAGAAACTCCTACATGCATGCTTAGCATTTTGTGATCATTAAGGCTACTTTGACAAACTCTTAGTCAGCTGTATATCCTTTGATTTTAATATTTACAGATATCTAGGCGATTTATTTAACATTTATTTTGTATTTGGCCTGTTATAAAATCATGTACTGAACAAGTTACTCTGGAATGGTTAACTGTACAGGAGAATGCTTTACACCTTTGTGTTTGGTTTATTCTGATATATGGTTGGTCATGTGTTGAGGGAAAAGTTTGTGAAGTATTCCACTGAGATGGATGGGTAGGGAGACGGGCGCAGAATGTAATATGATTAAATTAAAGTTACTTTTCTTGTGAACCGTTTATCACAACAACTAGCAACAACAACATTGTTTAAAAGCTGAGAAAGCTGCGCTGTCACTTTCTTCACTGCGTAAAAGACTAAATTAATTTTAATTAAATTAATTAATTTAATTAAATAGCGCTGTGAATGCTAAGCTTAATTTGCCAGGCCATAGGCTAAATAAAAATCGCTAGTCGGACGTATAAGTAGAAGTATACGCTTTTGATCCCGTGAGGGAAATTTGGTCTCTGCATTTATCCCAATTCGTGAATTAGTGAAACACTGCACACAGTGAACACACATCAAGGTGAAGCACACACTAATCCCGGCGCAGTGAGCTGCCTGCACCAACAGCGGTGCTCGGGGAGCAGTGAGGGGTTAGGTGCCTTGCTCAAGGGCACATCAGCCGTGGCCTACTGGTCGGGGTTCGAACCGGCAACCCTCCGGTTACAAGTCTGAAGCGCTAACCAGTAGGCCACGGCTGCCCCAGTAAAGCAGTAAAGCAGAATATTGAAAGCAGAGGGCACCAAGGCCACAGTGGCCTGTGTCAATTTTCAAAGGTGCACCATGGCCGTCGTGGCCACCGTGAAATTCCCACTCTGGTTGGGACTGATGGCCACTGAAATCTGTGGGGTATTTGATGGTTCACTATTAGGTTTAGCAATTTACAATATAATCAAACAGTCCAAACATAAATTAAATCCCAAATCGAACATCTTCTGCTTTTGATAGCCTACCGGTATGCCGCTCCAAACGAAAATGTCTCCTATGTCTATGTCTAGGCTATGCCTAAAACGCACCATGTAAGAAATAAAGGCCTAGCTGCCTCGAATACAAGCCTGCCCCAAATAAAAGGTGCTGTGCTTTGTGCAGCCTAAATAAAAGACTCGAGCCATAATTTGAGGATTTATGATAGTCTGTCTCCTAAACATTCCTCACCCGTTACCTAGACATGCATGAAAACATTTGAAAACAACTCACTGCCATATATGTGATATTTGATCGCTGTTTTGCTACAAATTATCTTTTACGTAATGAATGCACACACTAAGTGAAAGTAGGCCTACTATGCGCTCCGTGTCTGTAGCTGTCTGTTCACGTCCGCAATCGGTTATAACGTTCCTCAAATGGAGAACACATCCATGTTCTCTAGGCCGTCATGCTTTTGTGTTTGCAAAATTCCTCACGGTTCCTGATTGCTAAACTTTTTTCCTTTCCTGTCGATAGTGGTTGATGTAGAAGCACCTAGGCTATAATTTGACTTCAGCGGTGACAAATCAGAGAGAGAGCGAGCATGAGAAAGAGCATGAGAGCATTTGCTCTGCTGCCAGCTTGTGCCAATATATCGTCCAAAATGCTTGATTGCATTGCATTCTCCACAGTTTTTGCTAAATTTTCCATGTACCACAGCAGCATTTCTGTTCAGTGAATCTTTTGTAAATTGCTTTACAATTAGCATCGGGCCCTCGTTGGCAGCCTTCAGCTTGCCACTATTAACTCCTTCGTCTTCATTAAAATTCCCGGTAGAATATTTTTTTGCCTATGTGTTAGGGGTGTAACGGTACACAGAAGTCACGGTTCGTTTCATACATCACAGTTCGGTACGAGTTCGGAACAATGGAGGGAAAAGCAAATCAAAAATGCATTTTTTTATTTTGAATGTCTCAGGCTGTAGGGCCTACTACCTAGTGATAAAATCTCTCCCCTGAGCTAGCTGCAACAAAGTGTGCAAAGTAGGCCTAAGATGTAAACAGTAAACAAGTACCCCGCATCATCTACAGACTCAATCTGTAACTTGTAAACAAAATAAGACAATCAGCTATAAAACTGAAAATAGGCCTACAGCATCTCTTATTTATGAAAGTGCAAATTACATAGAATAATGATTTTGAAAGTCTCGCCTAAGTGGATTTTTTAACATCCATGTTTGGTTGTATATGGAAGGGTCTACAGTTTGCCTCAATATTTTTTATACACGTATTATATTTATATATATATTTATGAAACAAACCACCACGTGTTTTAGTGGACTGAGTTCTGTTCTTTTAAAAAGGACTATATGTGACCGTGTCTGGCTAATGGCCTATATGTAAACAACAATGCTGGCATTAAGTTCCTGAAGTTTAGCATGACAAACAGGACTGCAGTGTGGTTTTATTGCCTCCGTTCCCTTTGAAAGGTCGCGATTTCATGGGAGGAAACAAGTTTGTGGAAGTCAGAATTGTTTTACACAGAAAACCAAACCCAGAAAGCAGGCAGGGTCTCTTAACTTGGCAGCTAAGTTTTTTTACATTCCTCCTACCACAATTCTTCACCACAAAACTGTAGGCGGAGAGAGGGGTGCCACTTCCTGACTGACACTTACTTATACATGGTAACAACAGCCTTGACTGAGTGGGAAATCCCAGAATTTACCCTGTGACCAAGATGAATCAGCTCAGTTTACAAGACAGGACTTACGTCTGGGCTTGCGGCATAATTTATACAGGCAGCAGCAGGGGCACACACAACAGCTGATGAAAATGATGATGATGACGATGACAGAAACAATCCCAGAGATCTTGATTGTGTTTATAGGGGAACTAAATCTTTTGGGGGAAAAAAACATGTAAATATTGTGCAACACATACTGAAGAACATCTTATACAGTATTTCACATCATTTAGGTGAATATAGGGATCCTTTTACATTCTAGTATGTGTAGTATGAAACTTAATTAAGTAAATAAAACCATTTGTCTTCAATTTAAGCCCTGAATGATTATTGTGCTGCCTGTAGAACTTCAGATAATGAGTGTTATAGTGTGTAAGTACAAGCTTTTCGAAATTAGGCAGACATCTCCATCTGCAGTAACAGGTTAATTAATATTATTTTGTTTTTATAGTGTTGTTTATATTAGTTTTTTTTAACATATGTTGTATATTGACTAATCTTGTGTTATAAGATGTAAAGCACATTGAATGACCACTATGTATATGTGCTATATAAATAAATGTATATTTACATCCTATGGTTGCTGAGTGACATTCAAATGGACGGTCATATTTGAATACTGGCTCGAATGTCACTCAGCAACCATAGGAGTGGAGTTAAAGTCGAAGGTGAAGTAGCCTAATGTTAAAATTCCACAATTTAAACATGACAACAAATGCAGGGCAGTATATGGCTCTAGTTGTTCATTTGCTAGTCAATGACGAACATTAGGTTAACTGCAAGGTAGCTGGCTAGCACTCCAACTTGTCAATATTAACAAAGAAAAATATTGTCCATGAATACTTGTTTCCTAATTGGAAAACATGTATTGTCACAGTCGGTCCACAACCAGTGCAAATAAGGTAGCAGCACGTGCCCCCTACTGTAGTCTACTGTTGTGCCCCAGTAAAACCTCAAGTCAAGGTTCAACTAAATTGCTGGCAGAGTAGCCTACTCATCACACAGAAATCACTCACAGACTATCACATGAACTGGCGGAATCTAAGCTTTTAAATGACATTAGCGGCTCTGATAAATGGTTCTCGAGAAAATTTACTTTGAATTTGCATGAAATTTAATCGGAACCATAGATCACTAAACAGCAAGCCTTACCAAATATGAGGATATAAAGCATGGAATGCATAGGATAGGGATGCTCGATATATCGGCGGCCGATATATTATTGGCCAATAAGTGAAAAAAATAAAATATTATTATCGGTCCGAAAACAGAATTATTTGCGCCTAATTAATTTGCGATAATTAAAGCCCTAATTTACGAACTAAGCATACGTAAGGCCCATCTGGCTACACTGAGCTACTTCAGCTTGGCTGGCTGTACTTCTTCCTCAATATAATGTCAGCGGTATGAATGTATTTCACCATTCTAACAAGATCTGTGGATCTGCGTTGAATCTGCGCACCCCAAAATCCTCTCGTGAATGATCCGCCGTTTAACCTTAGCAGAGCGGAGCTCAGCCTTACCTAGAGCCGTCTTGTGCTGGCGTGTTTGCATTTTACCGCGCTAGCCGGGGAAACAAACTCTTTGGTGGGACGAGTATATAAGTAGGCCTAGTTCTAAGTTGTATTTTAGTAATATATTTGCATTTCGTTGGCTTGGGTTTTGTAATGTTACCTAGAAAATATGGTAACCATTCCTGCTTCAGTTCCAGACAGGTCATCATTATAAGTTATGAAAACCATCGGGGCTAACCCCTTTCATTTCTCCTGCAGTAGGTTGTGCGCAACAGAGTAGACGGACATAAGACTGTCTGAGGAGTTGCAGCTTTATTCAGTTACCTGCAGATGAAACTAAACATGGCCTTGAAACTAAACATATAGTTAGGGAAAGTTAGACTTTTTTTCCGCCAATCTGCAAAAAAAATTCTTACCAATAGCTTTTTTTACTATGTGTTTCTATAGGTGTCTAGTAACACCTCCCAATTTATCCACTGCCAAATCCTCGGGGAAACACCTGGAGAGCCCATCAAGTTTGGGGTGCCCAGAGGGACTGGGCGAAAATAATGAAAACATTTTGTTGACCAATATTAGCATTTGAGATGTCTAACTAGGGGTTTTTAGGGGTGCTGAATCTATCCCAGCCATAAGTTGAGTAAAAATTACTCCAAGTCCATAAAAAAAATCCATAACAAGTGGTTTTATTGAACAATTACAAAACAAAACTTTCTTAATCAGTTTAAAATTTAACAAACCTGCTTCAGTATGTCACAGTACATGTTGGCATTCATGGTTCCCTCAATGAACTGTAGCTCCCCAGTGCAGCACTAATGCAGCCCCAGACCATGACACTCCCAGCACCATTCTTGACTGTAGGCAAGACACACTTGTCTTTGTACTCCTCACCTGGTTCCCGCCACACACACTTGACACCATCTGAATCAAATGTAAGTTTATCTTGGTCTCATCAGACCACAGGACATGGTTACAGTTATCCATGTCCTTAGTCTTCTTGTCTTCAGCAAACTGTTTGCGGGCTTTCTTGTGCATCATCTTTAGAAGAGGCTTCCTTCTGGGATGACAGCCATGCAGACCAATTTGATGCAGTGTGCGGTGTATGATCTGAGCACTGACAGGCTGACCCCCACCCCTTCAACCTCTGCAGCAATGCTGGCATCACTCATACGTCTATTTTCCAAAGACAACATCTGGATATGACGCTGAGCATGTGCACTCAACTTCTTTGGTCGGCCATGACGAGGTCTGTTCTGAGTGGAACCTGTCCTGTTAAACCACTGTATGGTCTTGGCCACCGTGCTGCAGCTCAGCTTCAGGGTGTTGGCAATCTTCTTATATCCTGGCCATCTTTATGTAGAGCAACAATTATTTTTTTCAGAACCTCAGAGAGTTCTTTGCCATGAGGTGCCATGTTGAATTTCCAGTGACCAGTATGAGAGTGTGAGTGCGATAACACCACATTTAACACACCTGCTCCCCATTCACACCTGAGAACTTGTAACACTAACAAGTCACATGACAGCGGGGAGGGAAAATGGCTAATTGGGCCCAATATGGACATTTTCACTTTCACTTCAGGGGTGTACTCACAAGCGGTAGACATTAATGGCTGCTTGTTGTGTTATTTTGAGGGGACAGTAAATTTACACTGTTATACAAGCTGTACACTGACTACTTTACATTCTAGCAAAGTGTCATCTCTTCAGTGTTGTCCCATGAAAAGATATAATAACATATTTACAAAAATATTAACTCAGTTAATCCTCATGAGTTTTACATTTTGTTGATCACCGTCCACTCTCCGCATTGGACTCTCTCTCTCACACACACACACACACTTTGCGTGTAACACACTGGTACTATAAATCACAGATAGTTTTGTCTCAACATGGTGTGTGTGAGAAAGGACATTTTGCATGTGTGTGTATTTGTGTGTGTGTGTGAGAGAGAGAGAGACAGAGACAGAGAGACAGTATCAGTGAATGTGTGAACTTTATTTGTAAGTGTGTGCATATGTGTTTGTGTGGGTGGTTGTGAATGTGTTTGTGAGAGAGTCAATGTGCATAAATGTGTGTGTGTGTGTGTGTGTGTGTGTGTGTGTGTGTGTGTGTGTGTGTGTGTGTGTGTGTGTGAGAGAGAGAGATAGATATAGAGAGAGAAAAGAGTGTCCAACGTTAAGGGTGGACAGTGAGCAACGTGTAAAACTCATGAGGACAACATAACTAGTGTCAAGCCTTAGAAACTACCTCCAACTACAGGAGGTGCAGCATAGCACTCTCTGCGGGCATATCTCCAGACCAGAGATTGGCTACTGCTACAAAATCCATCACTAGATGTCCTTGAGTGTGGATAGAAACAAGGAGAACATGATTATGCACCAGTCACACCAGATCCCATTGCACCAGACTACCTTCTGAAGTTCGTCAGCTGCAACTGTGCAGGCGTCTGTGACACTCTCAGGTGCTGCTGTAAAAAGCAAGGAGTCAAGTGTATTTCTGCTTGTTGGAACTGTCATGGTAACTCTTGCCAGAACATCAACCAGCCAGAAGATAACAGGAGTGAGGAAGTGCAGGAGAGTTAAGGGATGAGGTTTGTTAAATTTTAAACTGATTAAGAAAGTTTTGTTTTGTAATTGTTCAATAAAACCACTTGTTATGGATTTTTTATGGACTTGGAGTAATTTTTACTCAGAACTAATGGCTGGGATAGATTCAGCACCTCTAAAAACCCCTAGTTAGACATCTCAAAAGCTAATATTGGTCAACAAAATGTTTTCATTATTTTCGCCCAGTCTCTCTGGGCACCCCAAACTTGATGGGCTCTCCAGGTGTGTCCCCGAGGATTTGGCCGTGGATAAATTGGGAGGTGTTACTAGACACCTATAGGAACACATAGTAAAAAAAGCTATTGGTAAGATTTTTTTTTTTGCAGATTGGCGAAAAAAAAGCCTAACTTTCCCTAACTAATAGCCCAAAGTTTTCCTCACAAACTCTGATTTGGTTGCTATAGCTTTTTCCCAGCTTAGCAGTTTATGAGTGTTTACTCCTAAATGAAAACGATTCATACACGGTCGCTAGCCACTCACTCGCAATTCACTGACGTCAGGTTCACTTAAAGTTGCCACACATAGGGGTATAGACAATTGCTATTTTGTTCACTGCTGTACCATTGAGGACTATTATGAGTTCTGTCCATCATTGGTGGTAGAAAAAATTACTGCAATTAAATGATGCTTATTAAATGTTGTCCCCAAATCACTTTTCACAATTTTCACTTTTCACACTTTCCACAACAAACCAATAAATATCGGTTATCGTTATCGGCCCTAAAAATCCATATTGGTGCATCTCTACTATAGATGCCCATTACAATGACCAAGAAAACTAGCTTAGATTAACCAGCTGAACAACACAGGTGACTACTTCTGCATAATTTCATGGAGTGCTGAAATGTACATTATTTTTGACCATTTCTGAACTGTGAACTGTAGTTGTGAACTTATTGCAGTAGGCTGTCATCATCCACCTGTGTGTGCATGTTTAAAATTCTAAAGCGCAAAACAGTTTAGGCTACAACACAAATATTTCCATCCATAGATAAGTCTAACCTCTCAATTTCTTTTCAAAGTGCACCAGATTGATGCATTTAAACGTTAAAATATACACAATTTTCTTACGGGGGACCATGCCCCTGGAACCCCCTAGGGGGGCTTGTGCCCTAGTACAGTTCTAGGTCTAGTGACACCCCTGGTACAAATCAATATGGGAGCTATTTTGACTGACAGAGGTGACCAAGAAACTATCAATTCTTGTCCAAAAAATTATTGCTACACCACAATACTCAATACGTTTTTCATTTACATTTTTCCCCATTGCACAGACACTGGATTTCAGGGATCCCCCACCTGCCAAATCACACTTTAACCACTGGTATTAACCTATCAAAATAACATTGTACTATAAGTCCTAGATATAACATTAATGGTTTGATCCATTACATACATTTTGCAGGCATCTTGGGCATCCTCACTGAAGCGCTGTATATATTGTGAACAACAATATCGGTTATCACAAGTACCACAGCAGAATTCCTTGTAGTTGCAGTTGAGCGAATTGTGATACGTGAGGCCATCATTGTAACCATTACAGTCATCACCTGAAAAGTAAAAAAGAAAATATAAATTAGCTTGAAACTATCTTAGCTACTAAGATAAAGTCAGTATTTGTTCAATGTTTGCAAATTATCGTTACATGCTTGTCTTATTAGAACTAAGTTCAATATAGCATTTTATTGGATTTTTCTACGACAATGCATGCTGTACCATGGTATAGGCTATGTCATAGAAATAGAAAAGATTCAGCAACCTAGTAGAAAATGGAAATGAAGTCTATTAAGCATTGTCTTGATGATTCATTTCGATCCAAATTCACCAGACCTGCACAATATCCATCATTCCACGACAGTTAAAGAAATCAACAGAGCCTTCAGGCATCAGTTGTTTCCTAATGCATGTCATCAGTAACTATTTCACATGTTGCTGTGTCTTCAGTCACTGTTAAAAAAACATTGTCTTCCCCAACAAGGCGATTGGATCTCTCTAATATAAAGCAGGACTATGTCCTTCATGATAATTAGGCTATATAATCGACTTATTGTACAATATATGAAAATATTGCCAACCAAACCAAAATGAGCTGGTTGGTGATCGCACGCACCCAGGGTCTTTCTTGGACAGGCAGTTAAAACAAAATATATATATTCCTAGTGCTTGCCCCAGGATAATAGAGACTTTTTAATGAGGAGACAGCACTCAGAAAATCCTCCATAGAAATGCATGGGGTTAGTTTGTAAGACCAAGGCAGTTGTCTACACATATCCCGCCCCTTCCGTGGCAAAAAAGTCGACATGTGAATAGATTGTGCCAATCATGTGGTGTGTTGTGAATACATCGTGCCAATCATGTGTTGTGATCTCACTGCTGGAGCAAGGTTGGTGTTGTGATGCCTTGCGCACACGCATTTCTCCTGAAATACTGTAGATGCCCGATAACTGGCCAAAAAGCACTACAATATGACCGCTGAGTGGAGGGACTCGCCTAGATAGTGGAGCAGATAGTGCCATTTTTTAAGGAAATCGTTCACATGTGGACACAAGCACCAACATTGGCACAATTACCCAGTGGGTATTGCTCTTTCAAAAAAAGTATATTAGCCATCGAAAAATATACTCATGTCCGCCATTGCCAAATTATGTATTTTGCGTGATATCTCCTGAATAAAACATGATAGCACAGAAAGGATGATGTTTTCATGGTCAAGGATTAGTGATACCATATACAATATTCTACATGCTTTCTGCCAGCCATGGTGGTCATTTTGCTTACCGCCATAGACAAATTATATATTTTGCATTATATCTCCTGAACAAAACATGATAGCACAGAAAGGATTGTGTCTAACATAACGAAATGTGGAAAAAGTGAAGGGCTGTGAATACTTTCCGTATGCACTGTATTAGTGATGCACAGGCTGACCAAGAGCCCACAGGGCCTGCGGAGCGGGTGGTGCAGGTTGTTTTTTTGGTCAAAATAGTGGAGTAATAAATCCAGCTAAATACAGTTATATGTATCCGCTCATTGGCTTGATTGTGTGCATAACAGGGATGGAAATTAAATATTTTGTCCACCTGCCACTGTGGCTGGTGGATTCCAAAATCTACCAGCCACTCAAATTTTTTTACCAGCCACTAGAGAAACGGTATGAAAATGTGATATGATTATAGTAAATAAAATTACGGAGTGTCTATTCGTACCCCTGGTACGAATAGCCTTGGCCACACAACTGGGCTATTCACACCCTGTTACATAACAACAAAAACATGTTGCTCGCGTGCCCAAAAAACATGGCCGACATTCGTTTTATCGTCAGCAGAAAGTGAAGAATTCTGAACGGTTTCAGCACTAATATCTGTTCAAATTAAAGTTGAGATGGAAAAGTTGTGTTTTATTTTCATAATCTTTGTTCAGTGAACACATAATTCAAAATTTCGTGAATATGACGTTCAGGCCTATAAACTATAAGTTTACCTGCAAACCTCAACTTCTTGAGGAGAGATAGTGTGCAGTGGGCACAGGCAAGGGCTGGCACGCGGGAGACCGGGGTTCGATTCCCGTTTGATGCATTTTGGCGGAGTGAGTGCATGTGTACCAACGTCTCTGGAGAGAAGGCGCGCAATTTGAATAAGAAATCGGTTCTCAAACGGAAGTTTTGATTGCAACAATTAGCTAGTTCATGCACTAGGGTGTAGCATCCACTTCTAACTGTACATTGATGCAAACAGCATACCTTATTCAGAGTGATTACACAGCTGAGCTATTCACACTCTGTTATGTAACAAGTCAAAGTCAAAGTCAAAGTCAGCTTTATTGTCAATTTCTTCACATGTTCCAGACATACAAAGAGATCGAAATTACGTTTCTCACTATCCCACGGTGAAGACAAGACATATTTTACCAATTTAAGTCCACAGACAAACATAACATTCAAGTAAACAAAAAAGTAAGTAAATAAGTAAATAAGAGGGCACATATAATAATGAAAAAAATAAGAGCAGCAAAATTTGGTTGAAATTGTGCATAGACAGTCAATAAAATACTAGTGCAAAGTCAGGCCAATAAAAGGCTTGGGTAGTTCTGTTTGACCTAAGTAAGAAAGAAAGTGGCATAGTGGTGCAAGTTATGTAAGAGCAGCAGAAGTGTTGTGTTTTCAGGACAACAACAACAAGTTGTAAAGTGTGCAAGTGTGCAAGTGGAGTAGTGCAGGCGGCCATTGTGGGTCCAATGTCCAGGATGTTATGTAGCTGAGGGTGGAGGGGGGAGAGGAGGGAGAGAGTTCAGCATCCTTACAGCTTGGTGTATGAAGCTGTTGGTGAGTCTGGTAGTGCGGGAGCGCAGGCTTCTGTACCTCTTCCCAGAGGGCAGTAGATCAAACAGATTGTGAGCGGGGTGACTTGCATCACTCACAATTTTGGTCGCCTTGCGGGTGAGGTGGGTGGTGTAAATGTCCTTCAGGGAGGGGAGTGAAGCACCAATAATCCTTCCAGCTGTGTTCACTATGCGCTGCAGGGCTTTCCTGTTGTATTCAGTGCAGCTTCCGCCCCACACAGCGATACAGCTGGAGAGGATGCTCTCAATGGTGCCTCGGTAGAATGTGGTCACGATGGCTGTTGGAGCACTTGCTCGCCTGAGTTTCCGCAGGAAGTACAGGCGGCGCTGAGCTCTCTTCGCCAGTGATGCAGTGTTGGTGGTCCAGGAGAGGTCTTCACTGATGTGCACCCCCAGGAATTTGGTGCTGCTCGCTCTCTCCACCACAGCACCGTCGATGGTCAGTGGCAGGTGTTGGGTGTGACCTCTCCGGAAGTCAACAACAATCTCTTTGGTCTTGCTGACGTTCAGCAGGAGGTTGTTGTCCCTGCACCACGTGGTCAGATGGTCGACCTCCAGCCTGTATTGAGTCTCGTCGCCCTTGGTGATGAGACCCACCAGAGTCCCACCAGAGTTTTTGAACAAACAAACGAACAAACAAACAACAAAAAAACATGTTGCTTGTTTTTAACATGTTGCTTGTTTTTTTTTTTTTTTTTTTAAATATTATTACATTGTGTGATCAATATGCCAGATTAAATGCACAGGGGTGCAAATAGCATACACTGATATTTGTACCAGACAAGGTACTAATAGAACACATTGCTGTGTGCACCGGGGTACGAATAGCATACACTGATATTTGTACCAGACGGGGTACTAATAGGACACATTACTGTGTGCACCAGGGTACGAATAGGACACATTGCTGTGTGCACCGGGGTACGAATAGAATTCACTTCTTATTGCACCAAGATACGAATAGCATACACTGCTAATTGTACCAGGGGTGCAAATAGCCTTACCCATACAATTATCACGGTTATTGGCATTATTGCAATATCATTAAAATGTGCAAAATTTTATCTTGTCATAAAAGTGGTGTGGTTCCTTTACGACTCGTTGGTGTGAGTTCTGGAGCATCCTATAATCCAACTATCCAACTTGATCTAACTATACTGTACATCATCAGATTTAAATAATAAAGGCTATATTTAACATTCAGCATTTATTTTCTATTTGGCCTGTTATGGAATCATGCACTGAACAATTTAAGCACAGTTCAGCTTTAAAAAACTGAAATATATGCATGCTTAGCATTTTGTGAAGCTACATTGAAAAACTTTGGTTTTAATATTTACAGTTATCTAGACGAGATGTAGACATTTGCTTCAATTTAAAAACCAGATTACTCTGGAACAGCTAATTGTATAGGGGAATGCTTTACACCTTTGTGTTCGGTAAGTTTAGCTGTTTATTCTGATATACGGTTAAGAGTTTGTGAGATATTCCACCACGATGATTTGTGCGTCCATCTGCATCATAGGTCTAAATAGCAGCGTGTCATAGTTTTCCGTGAAGGTGTCGCGGGTCGGATTAAAATAGCCACTTCAAAAGAGAGTGAGAATGAGAATATTAGCCTGTGAAGATACAACGCAGATCCACAGATCTCGCTAGATGTATGTTTATGCAGTCATCCTGAAATAAGCTAGCAGTGGCACATGAAAGCATAGCGACAGTTTCTTAATGATAGTAGCAAAAAGTGAAGTGCTGCGCCAGCGCCTATAGGCTATGCTGCGGGTGGCGGCTGGTAGTTATTGTAGATAACTTCAAATCAGTGTGATTTACCCTTATAGGCTGGTAACGTTACATGATCCCTACAGACACTATTTTTAACAGTCAATACCTGACTGATAAACCGGATCTGACTATTTGTGATATGCAAGCCCTATTTATTTACCCGCCACAGTTGACCAAATTCACCCACCAGTACACAAGTTCACCCGCATTTGGCAGGTGCTAATTTCCATCCCTGGTGCATAAGTATGTGTGTGTGCATGCATAAGTATGTATAGATGGATAGATAAATATAAGATATATATAAATATAAATAAATAAAAAAACACCACTATCCACATAGTGTGCTTAAGGATGATTATGCATGAGGCGCTTACAGTGACAGGGCAGGGACTGACCCTGTGATTCTGTATGCATGGTTTATGCGTATGTGTGTGTGTGTGTCAGTGGCGGCCGGTGGTTAAAAAAAATAACGGAGGAAGAAATGTCCGCTTGATTGGTGTTGTGTGTAATCGCTTGATTTGATCTTGCGTTGTGTGTAGATTTGGACTTTTTATTCCTCTTTGTTTAACCCTTAGAACCTGATTGATGCAAAGTGTGTCAAAAAACACACCCTTTCTTCTGTTACATTGCTCCGGATCTGTTCATCGCAGCGAGATGAAACTTTATTGCTTGACAGAGCAGAAGTGGGGCTTTACAACGAGACTACGCACTTGTCTGTACGATCAAGTATGAAAATTAAAAAAATAAATAAATAAAAAAAAAAATTCATGAAATTAAATCAAATTGCATCATATTTACAGTCTATACTTCTCTGCGTTTACCTGCGCACCCATTACTCTCGTTTGAATTACTCGCGAACCCGTGATCGCATAGATATGGCAAGCATATCAGATGAAAATGGAGACAGGGCTATCCATTGGTACCATGTATATCGATCCTTCTGGCTTATAAAAACAGACGAAGTGACTGCAAAACAATAACGTCATGTACAAAAACCAACGCTGCACACCCATTACTCTCGTTTGAATTACTCGCAGACCCGTGATCGGATAGATATGCCACGCATGTCAGAGGAGACACAGAGCTATCCTTTGATACCAAGTACGTCCTTCTGGGTTATAAACAGACGAAGTGACAGCAAAATAATAACTTAATACAGCTCGACTTACCCCACGTGTTTGTCTGTTTTTGTGGCAAAGCATGTTTATAATCCAACGCTATAGTGTGTTTCTCTATGGCAAAGTATGTTCATAATCCGGTTTTGAGATCCTAGCAAATTCCTGCATGGCATCCGATTCAAGGCTCACATTGCATCCCAGTTTGTTCAACAAAGAAACACCTTTTTTGCCTTTACTTTGTTCATGGCAATGCAGTAAAAAGTTGTTGTAGAGAATCATTATGAGTGCATACACCATAGGCACACACAGGCTAAAATAAAAAAATAGCATTTATTTCTGTAAGGCGCATGCCACATATGTCTGTAAATCGCTCAGCCCCAGAGAATCCCTCCACCATGGCAATGATATTGCCAGATTCAGGACATTCTGCTCTACACACACAGTGGTGAGATACATGTCAAAATATAATAATTTTTATAATACGCTTTTTGTATTTTTATTATTTAAATCAATGCAAGTATTAATACATGGACTTGTGGCAGATTTGGGTAGCCTAGACTCTGCTGAAAAAAACAATATATAGCATGTGTGTATGGCACTTACAATGACCAGGATAAATCCTTCTAACTAAAGATAGTGAAAATGCCCTTAAAACAGCCTAGGGTTCTCCAACAGCAAAGTGGAGAGGCCTCATTCACCTGTGTGGAACTGGCTGGTGAATGTAACGCGTGTAGGCCTGGCTAGATAGGCTACACCATGACCCTTTTTGTGCATCTAGGCCTACTGATCACTGATCGCTGTGGATTACTTTTTTTTCGTGTCATTGGATTACAGCAAAATATGATTTTTTTTTCTTAACATGTCTTAAGGTAATGGCATGATTGCCCTTCATTTCTGCGTTTGGAGAGGCATCAGACTGTAGGTGAACACTTCCTTTGATTCCTGGAGTTCTCACTATGATTTAGGTCTGCCCTGCACTCAATAGCCTACAGTTTGGAGTTTACTTACTTTGCCTTTGTAGAATCGAAATTTGAGTTTTCAATGACTTGTTCTCCTTAAGATAAGCATAACATGAACCGATGCATCTTGTTTTTTAAAACTCCACTCTGCTAGGTGGTTATAGGCTATATAGATCGTTTTTAATAGCAAACAGAAATGTCAAGATGGCAACAGGTCATTACATTCTTTAATTGACAAAATATGATTGTACAAAATATTCAATCAATGTGGCGCAAATGAGGCTATAGAGGCGGTGGATTAATTTATCAAAAGTGAGCAGCAACCACTGGCTAAGCCCCGAATGTTTTCTGCTAGGCGATACCACCCCTGTCTATTGCGTTTCAAGACAGCCATGCTGCATTGGATTTCATAAGGACAAATTGTTAAATTGTTACATTATATAAGGGGTATAAACGGTTCATGTATTCGTATTGAACCGAAACGGTACGGGCGTCACGGTTCGGTGCATCAATTTACACGGAGAATACACGGTATAAAAATACATAAAACTCGTGTGCAGATTAATTGTCACGCGCAATTACTGTTAAGTATCCTACTGTACGAGAGTTACGGGAGTTCTTTAGCGACACTTAACGCTAATCTGTAGCCTCGCCTTAGCTCTGAAGCTCTGATTGGCGCCTATGTTTTTTTTTTGTCAGGTAGTCGGTTGAGTCAGTCAGAGATAGCAGCACTAAGGTGCGACCCACAAGAGTTAGAGGATCCGCTGGTCTCTTTAAGATCGCAAGTTTGAGAACTTCAGTTAGTTACAGGCGAGCGAGAGAGTTGTGGATAAGATGAAACTGTGTGTCGGCGTTGTTCAGCAGTTGTTGGGTATGTGAGTGGAAATATAACATGCTACACATATTCAAAGCCAACACCCAGATGATAGGCTACCAATCACTGAAACGAGAAAAAAAAACTTCCCCTGCGCTTCACAAGCCTTTGGATACACATACAAACAGGGCCAAAACCTATGGCTTAAATTAAACGATTTCGTAATGACAGAAAGCTATGTAAATCGCTTGGTAATTACCTTTATGTTGGGGTAACTTGTAACTTCTCACATGATGAGCTGGTAGTGTTAAGTACATGGACAGTAACAGAAAGTGTCAACGCTAACCAGGCTAATAAACAAACCATGCTACGGTGAGTTAACGTCGAAGGGCAAAGTCACGTGACTTCTAGTTGTAGTCTGTTTATGAAATGAAAGGAGCAATTTCGTTTTTTAAAAGAAGGCAAAATAGTGTGATATTTTCACAGTTAGTAGGCTAGATTATTACTGTACACACACTGAAATATATTGAGGCAAATTGTAGACCCTTCCATATACAACTAAACACAGATGTTGAAGGTCTTGCTTAAGTGGATTTTTAAAAATTATTATTCTATGTGTTCATGCTGTGTTCCCCAAGTGGTAGGTCAGGTCTCAGCTGCTACAATTAGTTTTTTTTTTTTTTGTCTGCCCGCCCCCCCCCCCTGGCTCGAATGTCAAACTCCTAACGTCTAAGCTCCTCCATACAGTAATTTCAGTAATTTTCAATTGCGATAGGGGGTGCTGTTGGCATTTTGACCAAGGGGAACGATTTTGTTCATTCAAAGTGTTCAAATAGTAATATTAACAGTAATTTATCAGATTAGTAATTCACTTTATATATTTTTTTATTTTTCTCTGAAATTTTAAAGGGGGTGTTCCTTCCTTTCCTCAATGAAGGAGCCTCCTCTGGTGTGTGTATATAAGTATGTATGTGTGTGCATAAGTGTGTGTGTGTGCATAAGTATGTATGTATCCGGAAGGCACCGTACGAAACCGGAAGTACCACAACATGTCGTACCCATAGACAGAAAAAGATAGGTCGTACCACCTGTACAGAGAATGTCTAATAAGGGGAGAACTTCCACTCTCGGAAAACTTCTTAATGTGTCCTAATGCAGATATTGGTGACACAGTGTACTGTGGCTTGAATTCAGTGCATGGGGGCAGCAGACAGTTTGTCCAACGACCCAGATGCACTGAATTCAAGCCACAGTACACTGCAGACAGTAAAGCATGGCGGTGCACAATTCATGTTATGGGGATGTTTCTCATACTGTGGTGTTGTGGTGTACCTATTTATCGCACACCAGAGATCATGGATCAGTTTCAATACATCAAAATATTTGAAGAGGTCATGTTGTCTTATGCTGAAGAGGAAATGCCTTTGAAATGGGTGTTTCAACAAGACAATGACCCAAAACACACCAGTAAGCGAGCAAAGTCTTGGTTCCAGACTAACAAGATTGACGTTATGGAGTGGTCAGCCTGATCCCCAGACCTCCATCCTATAGAAAACGTGTGGGATGACATAAAAAATTCTGTTTCTGAGGCAAAACCCAGAAATGCAGAGGAATTGTGGAATGTAGTTCAATCGTCCTGGGCTGGAATACCTGTTCACAGGTGCCAGTAGTTGGTCGACTCCATGCAACACAGATGTGAAGCAATTCTCAGAAATAAGGGTAATGCAACTAGATATTAGTGCAGTGATTCAAAGTAAAGCAAAATCTTTAGACATTTTTCAGTTTATAGGCTACATTAAATGTTTAAGTTTGTAAAGCAAAATGCAAACACTGCTATTTTCTGAACAGCCTAACATTCCTTTTTCTTCACTTTCTGTAAAGGTATAACACAAACTTTAATTATTAATTATTTTGGTCATGTTTTGATTTGAAATTGAATGTGCCGTGTTCCCAGTGCATTGATATTATGGAATTAACAGCTATTCTAAGAATTTTGAGCTTTATTCTTTTTTTTTTTAAACGCACTGCTATTATTCTGCACACAGCTGTACATACTTAACACACACATCTACTTGCAAGTATATGCATGCCAGTATGGTTGTGTGCAAGTGCTAGTACCAGTATCTGTGTGTGTGTGCATGTGAAGTATTCATTTAAGGCCTAAATGGCCCCTCATAAAAAATCCTTGAACCGTGCATCACTACACTACAGCCTGTTTTCACACACTGTAGCCTACTTAAAGGTGATTTGATGTGACTGCATTGGAACTAATGCAGTCTTATCTAGTTTCACCATAATTTCAGTTTGATATTGATTAAAATAAGTTTCTAATTAACTGAATGTTCTGTGCACTATTAAAATACATTTTGTATTGCCTACTGCGTGAAATAAATTGCATCCAAAAATACAAATGGGATAGCGGATAATGTGCACATAAAATAGAAAAATATCCAGAAGACAACTGGTTAATATACTGTAAGCTACTGGCACCTTTTTTTGTTCAAGCTTGTAAATAGCGACCCTGCAGGATTCTTGATTTTAAAATCTGCAACTTGTCTTTAGATGTGGAAGGTGTCAATCTAATCTGGGCAGCAAAAAGAAAATAAGATTCTGAGTGACTTCCTGATGATTGTAATTTCATTAACGTTGCAAAGGGTCAAGACCAATCTTTACATGTATTTACGTTACAAGGTCAATATTTGAAAAATACTCAAATACTCAAAAATAACTTTACATTATCACTAATGTTAACATAATCTTAATGTTGACGTTTCATTGACTTCCTATGGTTGCTGTACCCTTGGATTTATGCTGACATGATATACTTTAAGGGCCAAATATGAGGAAACAAAACCTTACACTGATGGTCTTCTTTAAGTTAGCTAGCTAGCTAGCCACCTTTAGCCAAGACTGACTGGAGTTTTATTTGACACCAAGCAGCAAACGACATTATAAACTCCGACCCCACAAATGAGTTAGTAGTTAACGTCTGTAAATCTTACCTGCTGAAATTGTTAAGACGGTCCCCAAAAACACTAGAACATAAACGACCAACGCCATCGTCAAGACTTGAGGTCTTCTTGTCTTCTGACTTCAATTTGGTAGGCTACTGCGAATGAGAAAGTGTTTTTTTGTGTAATGTAATATGATACGTTTCTAGCTACGCCCTGTCTGCGTGAGTTGTCTTGTCCTCACAACGGAACCAAAATGAGCCGGTGATCGCACACAGGGTCTTTATTGGACAGGCAAAAAAAAAAAAAAAACCTCGCTGGTCATCCCCAAGGATATATCCCTAGTGCTTGCCCCAGGATAACAGAGACTTTCTAATGAGGAGACACAAAACTCAAAATAGAAATGCATGGGGTTAGTTTGTAACACAATCCCATCCCTTCCGCAGCGAAAAAGTCGACACGTGATTACATTGTGCCAATCATGTGGTGTGGTTGTGATACATCTAGTCCAGTCATTTTATGAAAAAAGGTTGAACAAATTGCAACAGAACAAACTTAACTGATTGTGTAACCTCAATATGTCTTGAGTAAGGGAAAAAAAGCCCCGAAGAATCTCAATAGGGGAAAGTTTAGAAAAAGGCCCAAATATAGCCTACCCTATTCATGCGCCTATTTTTTTGGGGGGGAATTAACCTTTACATATCACCATGAAAATTACTGAGTTGAAAATGTTTTAGGCCTACACATTTTTTAAAATGGTTTGTTAACATGGGCAAACAGTACTTTCATTGACTAACCGCCTTGCGTTAACCGCTCTCATTTGCATAAAGTTCTGCAGATCCCAACTTCCTTACCCGGAAGTAGAAGAATCGACGTAGGCTGGAGGGACCACCTCTCTGCTAACTCCCATAGAAGCCCATTCATTCTAAGATTTTTTTGATATACCATAACTTTATATAACATATATCCTGTGCTGATATTGTAGCTTCTGTGTAATCCACATAAACACTACAAAGGCAAAACAGACTCCACTACCTCGTCCGTAACGTTGGTTACCCGTAAGAAGAATGGTTAGCTTGTTCAGTTGGAGGGAAGCTAGCTTTGACGTAATCTCTCTTTCGCGCCATAGGGAGGTAACCGTATTGTTTGGATAAGAAGCTCAGTCCACCTTACTGTCTATGACGGTAACTCATAAGCAAAACCTAGCATACACGACCGTATGTTAAGGTAAAGCATTACACAGAGGCAACCTAATAATAATAAAAAAGTAAACCTAATTAAAAAAAAAAAACGGCAGTAATCATTTCAGAGGTTTTCGATGGATTGACCGTAGGTCGGAAAAGTGGAAAGAAGATTAACTTCGACGTCAAGTGACTTTAACGCGCCCGCAAAGCATTCCGGGAAGGCAGCACTGCATTTGAAAATATGTCACGCGTCAAAAAGGTGGGCGAAGCCCATCTTTATGCAAATGAATCCGTTGAACGCGAGGCGACTCTCCAATGAAAGGACGAGGTTGTAGGTCCTTTGTTCTACCACAACGGTGCCTGTGAAACTTTGGACATAGGAACATTATCTTTAAGCTAGCCTCTCTCCACATCAAGGTTTGCAGGCTAACTTTTAGCTTTGAAATTTCGGTCAACATTTAAGCTATAAATATCAGTTAAACAAGCAGCACATAAACCTCAAAGAACAATAACAGTATCTACTAGTGCAGTTGCAGGGCTCTACAGTGTGCCCATTTCACTCGCACATGCGAGTAAAAATGATGCCGTGCGAGTGCAAAAAAATATTTAGGCGCACTGGTGCGAATGACTTATAACCATGTCAATGTTTGTCTATAAAATACACCGCAACATCAAGAAACATTACTGGTGCAAACCATAGAATCACGTCGCGAATGCAGCATAAGAACTACACCTCCCATCAACGTTAGCAGTTTCGCGTTGTGACTCGCTAGTAGTCGCTTCTATCAAATCCAAGAGCGCGCAGAAAAAGCGGAAAGTTAGACTAGCCAGCCAAGATGCAAAGATTGAAGAAATTAGTTCTTCTATCCACCGAATTCATTGGATATAGTTGGAACAGGATGAGATTCTGAGAATGCAGTGAGAGAAGGAAAGGTAACCTAACATGCCTTTTAGCCCAGTTGATGTATTGGCTGCAATATGCAAAATATAGCTGTAGCGAACCGGCACAAAAGTAGCCTCCCGTAATAATCCCATTTTATTCAAAGGTAGAACGCTACTGACAACTCCAGGCTTCCACGCATGCTTGTTTGTTTACACCGAATACAAGCTGGAGTGCAAAACGAAAGTAGGCCTAACGTTTGCCTACTGCCCCCATCAATGCAGATATTTCAAATAAAAACTAAAAGTATAAAACATATATCCTTGATTAGCCTATGTTGGGTTTTGTGGAAGAGAAAATGGACTGTTTTAGTAGTAGTATTAGGCAGTATGCTGTCAGATAGGTCATCATGGGCATATTTGGATTAGCTATAGATGGATTCACAAATAAATAAATTAGCCTACATTTGGCAGGATACTTAATAAACAGGCTAAATGCAAATATGGCAATGTATTATATTATTTTACATTAACAAAATGTAGGAAAATAGAACAGACTGAAAATAAAGTAGGCATTGATCTTTAAAATCCTGTTTCCTGTAGCCTAAATGTTGTCAGTCATTCTTAATATTTGCAATTGGTGCACTGGCATGTTTAACTGTTATCTGCAGTATAATGTTACATTATGTGTAAGTTAAGTACAGAACTGACTGCGCCCAAATTTTTGTCTGTGCTCCTAAATTTTTTTACTTCAGTGCTCCTGAAAATAAATGTTAGTGTAGAGCCCTGAGTTGGTATAGGAAATGCATATGCCAATTAAAAAAACGTCGTACCTTCGTCTACTTACCACTGACAATATCAGGCAGAAAGCAATGGAAGTGAATGGGGCTAAAGCCGTGTCATGTCAAAGTTAGGAACTTTTGAGCTCAGCATAACGTGGAAGTAGCCGGGAAAAAGCGCCGCCATTGTTTCCTATGGATGTCTATGGGAGTGTCGCCACTCTGTTTTATCTACCGCTCTGCAAGTTAGCTCTGGGGTAGCAAAAATCTAAGTTTGCCGTCTTAACGTACAGGAGACCACAGGAGCACTCAAGGAAGAGGGCAAAAGTGTGTTGAGCAAAACGTCTGCATTTCAGACTTCATCCCCGCGAGAGTTTAACAGGTGCGATCATTCAAAAACAACATTTTATTTTCCCATAGGAAAAATTGCAAGATACCGGATCTCAAAGATGGCAGATTTTTTGTAGGCGAATTTCAGAGGTCTATGGCCCTATCACGTCTTTGAACTGACATCATGAGGGCGGGTTTCATCGTGTGCAGACCGTGGAAAGACAACTGCAAGATCCATAGACAGTAAAAGAAATGGACGAACAGACTCCGTCGTTCTCAATGATAGGACACTGAGTCAAATTGAACGATTTTTCAGTTGGTCCCCCGAGTATTGCGCAGACTCGCACTTAATTTTGTGACGTTAGCCATCAAACTGAATCTTGTAACTCATATGATAGATACACAGAAATTCTTCTCACACTTCCTTCGCCTTCAAAGTCATCAAAGTTAAACATTTATTTATGTATTATTATTAATAATATCATCTTCACAAGTGATATCAAGTTGTGTTAATTTTAAAACTACCACACATGATCATCTTCAAAAAAGTTATAGCCTTGAAGCTAATCTTCTTTCCACTTTTCTGACCTACGGTCAATCCATCGAAAACCTCTGAAATGATTATCGTTAGACTTGCCGCTATGCTTTACCTTAACATACAATGCTATTGTAGGCTACATAGCTTTGTTCATGAGTTTCCGTGCGGGCTGGACTACGTTTCTTATCCAAACAATACAGTTATCTCCCTTCGGTGCGTTAGCTTTCTTTAACCGGACATGCTAAACATTCTTCTTACGGGAACCTAATTTTACGTACGAGGTAGTCGAGTCTTGTTTTGCCTTTTATTGTTTATGTAGATAACACAGAAGCTACAATATCGGCACAGGATATATGCTATATGAAGTTATGGTATTTTAAAAAAAATCCTAAAATGAATGGGCTTCTATGGGGGTTAGCAGAGAAGTGGTCCCTCCAGCCACCATTGATTCTTTTACTTCCAGGAATTCGCCTGCCCCCTTGGCAAGATCTGGCTGCAGGTGTAACGGATGCCAGCTAGCTTAGCTGCGCTTGTGGAACGTTGGTAAACCTCACTCCCCGACACCTCAAGAGTGCTGCTGGCATGCGAACCAGTAGCCTGGGCTTTTGGCTCAATTGTTAGCGTGCTCGCCTCCCGATCCGAGGTGCTGCTGTTTCGCGGGTTCGAGTCTGGGCGTGTGCAGGGCTGAATCGCGCAGGTTCAACACAACGCAGGTTACACAGGCGAAGACTCCCGCAATATTTTAAGGTCATGTGACATGGTGACGCGGTGCTAAGTCCCTCCCCGACTGCCAGAAGTCGGACAGGACTTCTAACCAGTATGCATTACATCCATCCCAGTATGCATTGTGTTCAACCCAGCATGCATCACATCAAGTCAGATCTGAGCAGATCTGCATCAAGTCGAACAATCCTATGCACAAATCCGGCAAAACACGCCACCGAAGTCACGCCCTTCTACTTCCGGTCCATGGGACTTATCTTTCGTAAAAATATGAACTGGAGGCAATGGAGAGATAACAATGATTTTTTGGTCCCGTTCGAATTGTGCCACGAATTTCACATGATGTGTGTGAATTTAAAAGATAATTTTTCACGTCAAGAAAGTACTGTTGTTCGATAGACTTAAAAAGTTATTTTGGTTTTGTACGAATCTCCTCAGTGGACTACATCTCTCGTCTCGATGTACATCACCAACGTAATGAAACCACAAGACTAGCTGTTTGGCTAGTTGACGGTTACATCTTGCTGCCTGCTACAGTGCAACCGGAAAGTTTTCAGACCCTTTCAAGTTTTCTACATTTTGTTATTTTTCAGACTCATCTTAAAATGGATTCCATTATTTTTTTCTCATCAATCTACACACAATACTCCAACACTCCACCAAAAAGCAGGTGTTTGGAGTGTTTTCGTAAATTTATAAAAAATAAAAGACTGAAATATTCCATTTACATACTGTAAGTATTCAGACCCTTTGTTATGACGCTTGCAATTGAGCTCTGGTGCCTCCTACTTCTATCAATGGTCCTTGAGATGCTTCTACAACTTGATTGGAGTCCACCTGTGCCTAAATGAATTCACTGGAATTTATTAGGAGAGGCACACATCCCTTTATATATGGTCTCACAGTTGATGGTGTATGTGAGAGTGAAAACCAAGCCACAAGGTGAAGAGAATGGTCCGTAGACATGCGAGACAGTGTTGTGTGAAGACACAGATCTGGCAAAGGATACAACAACATTTCTGCAGCATTATAAGTGCCCAAGAGCACGGTAGCCTCCATTATTTTCAAATGGAAAAGTTTGGAACAACCAACAGTCTTCCTAGATCTGGCCGCTCAGCCAAACTGAGTAATCCAAGACGGATAGCCTTGGTCAGACAGGTAACCAAGGACCCAATGGTCACTATTAGTGACATCCAGAGTTCCTTTGAGAGGATGAGAGAAGCGTAAAGAAGGACAAACATCAGTGCAGCTCAGTGCCTGGTTTCTTCCACACACACCGTTGGGAATTGTAGCCAAATAGTCTTCGTTTCATCAGACCAGATGATTTTACTTCTCAGAGTTTACTTCTGAGAGTTGTTCATGTGCTTTTTTGGAAACTCCCGGCAAAAAATGGCTTCCATCTGTTCACTCTACCATAAAGGCCTGATTGGTGGAGTGATGCACTGATGTTTGTCCTTCTTTACGCTTCTCTCATCCTTATTAGAGACCACCAGAATCCGCTGATATAGGCTACCCGGACGATATTCTCTATAAAGATATAGATTGTCAGCTGAGGGAATTCGTTATCTTTGTCAGATGAGTCACCCGTCATAGATATATATATATATATCTGGCGGTCTCTAAAACGGTCTCGCCCTGCGAAGAGAGCCCCTCACGATTGGCGCTCCAATGTCGTATGGATCATCCGGGTACGCTGACATTGTCTCGGGAGAAATTGTTAGTGGAGGGGTGGTACTTATAAAGGGTGTGGTTAACGGAAACCTCGGGTTAACCAAGAACATGGCATGGCAGCATACCTTGGTTAAAACCTATCCACCTTTCATAGTACGGGTTAATCGGGAAGTTACGCCACACGTGATCAAGTTACTCTCGAAGTTACCCAGATAAGCCAGTAACCCCGCTTCGTAGTACAGGCCCCAGATCTATGCTGTTCTGTGGTGCTTTCTGCCTCGTAGATGAGGACGCATGTTTTTGTGACGTTGCATAGAAATCCATGTATACCCAATGTTTAGCTCCGTTGTGGTAGACCTGGTGCTAGGGCTGAGTTGTGTTTCTAAAGTCATAGCAAGTGACCTACAGGCTGAAATGAGGTCAGTTCAGAGATGCTTGTTATCCGGCAGAAATAAAAAACAATATTCTAGCCTCTGTAGCTCTGTGCTAGTACTTCACACAGCTATTCTGATTGTTTCCTAGCTTTCTAAAGAGTCAAGCATTTGATGGTAGGCAAAACTAGGTGGGAACAGTGGCCTCAGAAGTAGGCACAGTGCAATTTCAGGAGGAAAAGCCTAAAAATGCCCATCCCATATGAAGTTAATGAAGACGAAAGAGTGAATGGCGGGCAAGCTGAGGCGAACTGGGTGATAAGGAAGGCGGCCAAGGGCCCGGCGGTAATTGTAAAGCGATTTACAAAAGATTCACTGAACAAAAGTGCTGTGGTACTTGAAGATTTAGCTAAAAATGTGGAGAATGCAATGCAATGAAGTATTTTGGGTGATGTGGAGGGACAAGCTAGCCTGGAGGACCAGACCCAATCTGAAAGATTAAGGGTCTGGCCACGAATAACGTAATGGCCCAACTCGAGGGGCGGCACCAAGCACGCATTTGAAAATCTTGCACGCAATTGGATAACATTATACGACCAACGTTAACTGACTGATTCCAGACTGATTGGGATAACACTACGTCTGTCATCTGTTTAGCTCGCCTCTGGCCCGCCTATATCAGATACACAGATGTGATTGGTTCCTCGTGATCCAAGGGGCAAAAGTAACATGCATCATTACTCATTGCCAGAGTCTCTCGCTGAGCAAATTGATATTGTGCTCCCGCGAGAACTCTGGATTCCAGGGTAGGGATAAGCCGACAGCAGAGCAAATGCTCGGCCGGCTACCTCCGAGGGAACGAGAGAGAAAATAAGATGCACGTTTAAAATAACATTTTGAATTGCGTGTCCCGAGTCCCGACAAAAGCCATTCGGAACGCTAAAATGTGTCGGTTTACACCAACCACACCAAGTGTGGTATTATTATTGCCCGATCATTAACTAAACCCAAAGATTATAGCCTAAAGCATCCAGCGTATGATTTCGATAATGTGTGTGTGTGTGCACGAGTGTCAGTCAATCGTAACAGTCTACATAATCTTTGCAGACAACCTTAAAGTGAATCTATGTAAACATTGTTGCAATGCCTCGTCATATCTGCCTCGTTTTAACGGTTAGGACAATGCTGAAGAGAAAGTCATCATTCTCAAAATAACCTATGGCTGAGTTTTGTTTTCATGCATGTCTGTTTAGGAGACAGACTCGTAAATCCTGAAATTATGGCCGGGGTCTTTTATTTACTTAGGCTGTGCAAAGCACAGGCCTTTATTTGGGTCAGGCTTGTATTCGAGGCAGGCCTTTATTTCTTATGTGCGTTTTATTGCCTTCTCTTGTATTGTGAGACATGCGTTTCCTTTGGAGCATCATACCGGTAGGCTATCAAAAGCAGAAGATGTTCGGTTTGGTTTGGGATTTAATTTACGTTTGGATTGTTTGATTATATTGCTAAATGTTGGAACTGATGGGCACTGAAATCTGAGGGGTATTTGATGGTTCACTGTCAAGTTTCATTTAGTTGAACGAGTGTCGGGATTTTCACCCACTGTTTATTGCGAGACATGGCATCCGCTTTCATTCATTCATTGAGTGTTAAGTGCTGCAAAGGAAACCTTAATTCACAGAGAACTGTGTCTGCCCTACCCTCCTTTCGGGGGGTCCAGTCCAGCGGGGGGGCTACAGATCAAAACGAAAAATGACGGTTCCATGCTATCCATGTGGAGGTACATGCCCACCAAGTTTTGTGTACCCCGGTCTTTCAGTGTCCCGGGAATCCTTGTTGGTGTATGTCACTAAATGTACACATAAATTATTTTATTGTAAGGCCCCCCATGAACGAAAGTACACAAAACTTGGCATGCATTCGGAGGGTGTCATAATGATCCTACACTTTTAATTTCGTGCAGTTTTGACCTTGTCAGCCAGAGATATTGTGATGAAAACACCTAATTTTTTGCTTTTTAATTTTTAACTAGGTGGCGCTATACATGAAATAAGTGGTAATGGGATGGGTTGACATGCCCCCTTAAGACCAACATACATAAAAAAGGTGGACCTCCTAGGCCCTACGGTTCTCGAGATATTCACAGAAAACTGTCTCCGGCCACCTACAGGCCAGTTGGTGTATAGTAACATAAATTAATTTATTGTGTGGCCCCCCATGAATGGAATTCCACAAAACTTGGCGTGCATACAGAGGGTGTCATAATGATCCTACACTTCCAATTTCGTGCAGTTTTGACTATGTTAGGTCACAGATACCTTCAATTACAACACCTCATTTTTACTTTTTTGTGTTTAACTAGGTGGCGCTATACATGAAATGAGTGGTTATGGAATGGGTTGACATGGCCCCTTGAGATCAACGATCAACATACAAAAAAAAAATGGTCCTCCTAAACCAGGGGTCTCAAACTCAAATGAGCTGGGGGCCAATTCTGCCAACGTCATCTGATTGGAGGGCCGGCTGAAAATGCAATGTTCTTTTTTTCAAATACCATACAAAACTGCAAAAAGAAAGTGCAAGTGTTTTTATCTAGTTTTAGACACCTGTGCTAGCAACCTTAGTTTATAAATAAAATAATGATAAAATAAATATTAATACAAATTATAAAATAAATGAAAAACATAAAAAACAGGTATGTGTGTGTGTTTCACACCAAATAAAAATATTTCCTCTCATAACTTTTTTAAATCTGGCAAACTAGGCATCAGGGTTAAGAAAGCAACACCATTGGATTTTTATATCAAAATTTAAAAGGCCATGGCTTGAAAGTGGTCAGAGATAAAGTTATACTGTAAATGTAAAAATCTTTGAGTAAAACAAAAGTTTATGAAGGGGGTAAATTTACCCATCTAATTTGTCACTGGATGGCAAGCATCTCAAATTATGCACCTTTCAGTAAATACTGGATGAACATATTTAAGCAGGTTTACTTTCCTTTTTTCATATTACCCACATAACAAATTAACAGAAAAAAACCTAAGATGTACCTACGATGTTGTGGTTTAGTAATAGATTACTACAATATAGGCCTACAATAAAGTATTCTGGTCAAACAGTTACTATCGCGGGTAATCTGCAGTACCCAGAAGTTCGCATCATATTGCGGGTGACTTTGTAGTTCTTTAGAGCCCTATTTCTACTAGCCCTGCTGTCTGTACCACATCCATTACGGACACTATCATCACGATTACCACTGCAACCTCCAAGCTATGTTGGGCAGAGGGTCGAAACAAGCATGGTATGCTTAGTGGACACCGTTGTATACACGCACCTCCATTCACAGATCATAATCTCCAAAAGGATATTCTCCTTCAGAATTAGAATAGGTGAATAACATAGCTTACCTAAGACTTCATCACACGTGAACGTTTTTCAACATTTGGTGTAGGCCTGGCTATTTCTGCTTAATTTCTGCTTCAATTTCTGCAACACTATGGCCTGCATCGCTTCCGCGTCATTACAAATGCACGTCTTTGTGTTTCTCGCGTGTAATACAAGTGTTTCCTGAAAACTTTGCGCAGCGATTTTGGGTTTGAATCAAGCTCTGGATGTCTTGCACATAGTGGAGCAGAGTAGGCCTACAAATGAGATTTGTCACCGTACCTGGATCTATCGTCTATTTTAATCAGTATCGTTGTTTGTCGCAATTAATAGCCTGAAGGGCCGGATTACATTATTATTTTGTCATTCGTCGCGGGCCGGAATTGGGCAGGACGCGGGCCGGATTTGGCCCGCGGGCCGGGTGTTTGAGACCCCTGTCCTAAACCCTACGGTTTTCGAGATATTCACAGAAAACTCTGTCTGCCCTACCCTCCTTTCGCTGGACTGGACCCCCCGAGCTTCGCTGCGCGGCGGTCATAATAACTCAATTTAGGCTACTGTAGGCCTACGCATAGCCTATACGGTGCTATAGCCGCTATTTGCTGTGATAAACGGTTCGCGAGAGAATTAACTTTCAAGAAATAATCATATTAGCATACTCTACAACTCTGTGCTCATCTCAATTCATATAAGTGGAATCAGGGACGTGCACAGGTTGCACGGGTAACTGCCCATATGCCCTTCTCGACTCACGTTGCCGTTCCGAGGGGAAAGAAAAATACATAAATAAATCGTACAGTGGATGCAAAATTTCACATAGGCCTAGATAAAAAAAATCGCAAAGCCTCACTGACTTCCATTCGGGCACCGAAAGTGAAAGTCAGTAGGCCTAGGGGAAGGGCAAACTCTTGTTTACGTGGCTGCGGCGCTGCACGCGACCGGCACCTGAGCTGCCTGCATGAGCGGCAGCAGCCCTAGAAGGAGATTGTCGCGGTTGTCGGGTGAGACGACTCAACGTTGTCGGAAAAGGTGAGTTTGTGATGTATAACAAACGAACGATCATCATCATCAAGTTTATGAAATGAATTAAAATCTCCATAAATCCAGGCTGAGTTTGTTAACCTGGCAATAGCCAGATGAATTTCGCTCCGCCTAGCTCCACTCATCCATCTGGAACCGATCCATTGAAGTGTTGCTTCAGAAGGCTGGGCCTAATGAAAAAATGCTTGCATATGATTGAATAAGCCACTTGTCCGTCATCTATTGACGTGCTACTTCAACCACTCACATCGAAGCCAACCCGTGACGCTAATAACTGACTCACAGTCGCTTCTACGCTATGTCACATCTATGAAACTCCCGTCCTGCGTCCTGATTGGCTAAACCATAAAGTTGGTTGGAGAAATCACTCTCAATGGAAGAGGTCCCAGATGGATGTGAGTGAAGCTAGGCGGAGCTAAGCGGAACGACATTCATCTGGCTAGGGTCAGGTTATGAGTTTGTCACTTTTAGCCTAAATAATCAGACAGGACAGCTTGCAAGCAGCCCGTTATCACATAGCCTAGGCTAGGCCTACTATTTTTTTGGTAGGCATTAGGCAAACTAAGCTACATGTTTGCTGATAGTTAGTTTCTCACATTTAGTTTTAGCAAGAAGAATGAATGATGGATGTAATGCATCACATTAATTATTTTATTCAAAATGATTAATTGCCTAAATCCTAGGCTATTGTTTGAAGCCAAGATGCCCACTGAAAAGAGGCGGATTCAAGAGAGGGAGAGACAATTCAGGGAGGCAGCAAAGGGCAGCACATCACTGCAGGGTTGGCTACGAAAAAGCCAACCAGCAGATGAGACAGAGACTTTACACTCAGTAGTTAAGGTGATTGAGTGCTGTATTTCAGTGTTTTACTTCTTTGTGTGTATATATTGTGGTACCCCAAGCTGCTCTTGTTGTCCCACTAGGGCAAACCGTCGCCGGATCCCCTTGGGTAAGGTGGTGGATGGCGTGTACTGCACCGGGGCTATGCTGGAGGGGCACTAGGACCCTGGGGAGGTGCTCTGGAGACTAGGGACGTCAGCACATCCACTAATTGGAGTCCAGCTGCAAATGGTTAGATTGGCTCTGAACAGCACCTGAAAAGACCTGTTGCTAGAGAGACAAAGGGGGAAGCAGGGTTGTGGAAGTAAATCCCATACAGCTTTTGACCTTGGTTTAAGGCAGTACGTTGTCTGTTTAACCTGCTTCAAGTGTGATTGTTTGTGCCCAGGAATTTTGAAGATCGGAGTGGACTGCGGATCAGCCAAGAGGGCCCGTCCACCTTCCAGACTCGAGATCCAGAGAGGATTGAAGAAGTTTTTGTTGCATTTTGAGTACCTCAGTTTGAGGCTTTATAAGTTAATAAAAGAAACCGTCTGCTGGAAATCACTCTCCTCGCGTCTTTGGATCCCTGGGAGTTCACAATATTTTAATAAAGACCCTGTTATTCTCAGTCCTTCATATAGGCCTACATGGATTTCTATGCAACGTCATGAAAACATGCGTGCGCAACTAAGAGGCAGAAAGCACTATAGAACAGCATAGAGCAGTGCTGTCCAGGAAAAGAATAAAATGAGTTTTTGTGCTGAAAACTGCACCAATTCGAAATCGATGGTTAGAGAATGTTCAATATGTTCAATATCCCTAACGGAATGCATGTCTTCGCCAAAAATTACAAAATGTTATATTAAAATGCAAATGAACGGCAAACTCTGAAATATAGTCTGAAATGAGATGTTATTATCATTGAGACAACAGGGGTATACAAAAAAATCCGATTGTAGTTTACAGCAGCGCGCGTATCTAGTTTTGTTAAAGCCTGTGATTTTTTTTTCTTTTTTTTTTTTTGGGGGGGGGGGGCTTTTTTGAGGTCAGAGCAACTGCCCCTAAAAATTCCTGTGCACGTCCCTGGGTGGAATATCTCACAAACTTTTTGTTCAACTACAAACCGTAACCCAGAATAAACAGCAGAGCTTACCGAACAAAAAGGTGTAATACAATCCCCTGTACAATAAGACGTTCCAGAGTAGGCCTAATCCGGTTTTGAAATGGTAGCAAATTTCTATATTGTCTCCAACTTTGGGCTTTAAGTGTCTTAAAACTGAGCTGTGCTTAAATACCTATATATCTGTAAATATTAAAATCAGAGGATATACAGCTCATGGCTAAGAGTTTGTCTATGTAGCCATAATTTTTATTTTCACAAAATGCTAAGCATGCATGTACTGTATTTAAGTGTCTTAAAAAGTGTGCTTAAATTGGGCAATGCATGATTTCATAACAGGCCAAATAGAAAATAAATGTTAAATATAGCCTAGATATAATATTAAAATTGGATGATATATGAGTATATAGTTAGATAAAGTTGGATGGCTCCAGAACTCACACCAGTGGATTGTGTTTTAAAGGAGCCACACCACTTTTATGACACTAGTGCTGTTCTGTTGATCTTTAGTTTTGTTGCTACTGTGCATGAAGGACAGGCCAATTATGAGTTCTGTCCAACATTGATGTTATGTTTAGAAAAAAAGTCAGCACATTTTAATCATATCGCAATAATACCAATAACCGTGATCATTTTGGTCATGTTTTTTCATCAAATGTTCATACATCTCTAGTGGCTGGTAAAAAAGTTGAGTGGCTGGTAGATTTTGGAATCCGCCAGCCACAATGGTAGGTGGAAAAAATATTTTATTTCCATCCCTGATACATACGTACACTACACACATTCATATTTGTCTCAATCTGTCCATTTCTTTCCACAAAACTCGCCAGAGGTCATCAGGGGTTATTTTTAATTTTTTTCTACCGGGGGGCATGCCCCCAGACCCCGCTAGAATGGCTGAGCTACTACCTTTTTCAGGTGGGCAGGGCACCCCTTTTCATGTCTATGCCCAGGGGCGCAGAGGCTCATAATCCTCCCATGCCACAGGGTAAAAACAATGGTGGTTGTTTTCAAGTGCAATCAATAAATTATTTGTACATTTTGATGAAACTTTTCAATTCTATTAGTTTTTTTTACATAAGCCTAAATCAGGGATTATACATAGCAAAAGAGTCAGGGGGCAGACATTTTTTAAATTAGGTTTAGGGAAAAATGTAACGCACTATGACTTCACAAAATCTCACTCCAGCCAAACACCCAAAGTTGGCAACCCTGTGACTTAGATATTTTTTCGCGTACCCCCTGAAATCAGTCTACGTACCCCTGGGGGTACGCGTACCCCAGTTTGACAACCGTGGCTCTAACCTGACTCCGAAATTCATCTGGCGAGAGTCAGGTTAACAGTCCTCGGCCTTGTGGATAAAACAAAAGGTGAAATCTGGAACTATTTCAAATACATCACGAATATTGAAAGCAAGCCATCAGGTACACAGAGGCCCGTTTGTAAAATATGTTTCAAAGTAATTTAAAAGCAGTAGGCTACGCATGGAACTTGGCTAAACAACTCGCAGACATATCCCAACATTTTTAAAGAGTTCAAAGAACTACAGGTTAACGAATATGCTATAGAAAACACGACTAGCCTTCATGGTTAGTGCCAAGTTCTTATCTTCTTGTTTTAGTCTAGCCTAAGTGAAATGATATGGTTCTCTGGGATAAAGCGAACCTTCCTTCATCAATGAATTTTGACGAGACATAACAAGCTGTAATCATTTTGACGAGACATAACGAGTTGTAATCATAGGGTGCTAACGAGATGAAAGCGCAATGTTCACGCCAGAATAACATTACCATAACTTGTAAACAATCTATTTCATGTTTGGTCAGTACTACTGGTAATATTTGTCATGGCATGTAGACTGCAATTTGTTCAATAATTATTGCCCAGATGTAGGATAGGCTACCCGAAATGCGCTAATTAAAGCCCACAGCATATAATACCACCAAAGCATGAGTCCTAATAATAAACCAGCTTACTGTTACATGGTAGCAAATCGTGTTATCAAAGAAATAGACATAATGTAGGAATGCGCACAGATATATTGCAACAGGTAATGGTGTAGGCCTATCTGAAGAAGACCCAGTGGTGGAATGTAACGAAGTACAAATACTTCGTTACTGTACTTAAGTAAATTTTCCACGTATTTGTACTTTACTTAAGTAAAATGTATAGTGCATACTTTTGACTTTTACTTCGTTACATTTTACAGCAATTATCTGTACTTTTACTCCGCTACATTTCTACAACACCATCGTTCCTTTTTACGATACATTTTATGATCAGTTTTTTTTTTCTCTCTGACAAACACGTTTGTTTTACTAACGGGTTGCTACCAAAGATTCTGGAGCGCTACGTGCATTCTTAGAAACAAGCTTAGACCAGGCAAAGCGTGAGCTTGTAGCCATCTGCATTCGGTAGGCTATATTCACCAGACCCTTGGCTACACTGTACATGCAACTGTGTTCTGTGCCTTTCTCTGTCTGTTATCTGCAGCGTTAGGGCCTCCTCTCCGATGAGATTGCTATCCGCGGATCAGCGAAGTTACAGGCTATGCCCATGCTTCTGTCACACGTCTGATCATTTGCGGCACAAATGAATGGTAGACTATTAATGAACCGGTGGCCGGAAAAGACATAACATTTTCCAGATTAGGAAATATTCCTTAATTGTGTGTGATTAAATAAAGATGCATAGCCTACAGTTGAGGGGTAGTAACGTGAGCGCTCATTCAATGTCTATGCGTCTGCGCAAGTGAAACTGAACTTAATCATAAAGACACCTTTCTCAGCAACTTTTCTGTTCAATCAGCATAATTGGCATTACGATCCACCCGACGTTTCCCTTGTCTACCCCGTTAAACTTCAGGCTCTCGTGTTTTGCTGAATGATATTACTCAGCAGATCACCCTACTAGATAACCAGAATTACAGTCTCTAGAATTGTAGGTCAGAATGTAAACTGGGCCACAGATGGTAAGCACAATTGCATTAACTTAAAACTATCTAGTCGAGTATAACCTAAAACTAGCTTAATTAAAATGCCACAGCCCATACTGATTTTTCCTTTTAGAATATAGATATTAAGAGAATAAATCATTATGCAAATACTTTTACTTTTAATACTTAAAGTACATTTAAAAGCAGGTACTTTTTACTTGTACTTAAGTAGGGTTGTCACTGTGGTACTTTTACTTTTACTAAAGTAAATATTTCTCTGTGTATTTGTACTTTTACTTAAGTACTGAGGTTCAGTACTTCCTCCACCACTGCGAAGACCTGGTTGTAACGTCATACTTGTACACTGGGCTCAAAGAAGACTATCCTCACATTTTTCCCTTTGCAACTGTCAAAGAAATCCCTTGAACACGGGAAGGCCTAGGGTAGCCTATACTGTACATCAGATGGCCTAAAGATTAGGCCCCTCTGCATGGCATTCAGTGATTTGCATGCAGTAATTTCAAAACTGACCTTGATCTAGCCTAGTTTGGCTAAAGCTACATTATCGCCAAAACACAACACATTGTAAATGAACTATAACAATCAATAAAGTAGACCTACTATTTTACTGACAAAATAATAATTCTGTAGGAAGTTTAGAAGTTTAGAACCCAGAATTGACCTGCACACTACAAAACTGCACCGAATTCAACACAAATGACTCACACTTGGAGGAGGTATGAGTCCTTTCTTTTTCAGATATCTTAGGATTTCGCCATAGTATCATTTCAGTATCGAACATCGTGATATTTATGGCAGGTATCATATCGAAGTCATAATTTTGGTATTGTGACAACACTAAAGTGAACACAGGAGCTAACTGAGCAGTGCAGGATTTCAAAACCCTGTTAGAAATTCCATTGGGTCCAGCAGCTTTTCTACAATTAACCCTCCTAAAGGCATTGCTCAAATCGACCTCAGAGACACAGAAAGGTGCATCCTCATTTGCTTCACATGCTGCAGCTAGTGCAAGATAGTCAGTGTTTTTCATGTCAAAGCGAGCATAAAAAGCATTAAGTTAATCAGGGAGGCCTTTACTCACATTCATCATAGGAGGGGACTTTATTTCAAAGCCAGTGATGGTTCGGAGTCCTTTCCACACTCGTGCTGGATCACCCTCCAAGAAATCAGCTTCAACTTTGTCTCTATAGCGCCGCTTAGCATCTTTAATAGCTCTACGTAAACTATATGATGCTGCTTTGTAATCCGTCATATTCCCTGAAATAAGCCCAGCATTATAAGTGATGGTGTGTGTCTTTAATGCCGTTCTCACTTCTCTATCCACCCATGGCTTCTGGTTAGGGAAGCTTCGGATCTTTACAGTTGGGATAATGGAATCAGTTAGCATATTGATGTAACTCAATGCTACTTCCGTAAACTCATTTAGCGTGTTTCCATCCAACTTCCTAATGCACATTTAATCTATTCGAATAAGAAATCCCGGTTGGAAACACGTGAAATGCGCATCAAAAATCCTAATGCGCATCTATATTTGATTCGCTAGAGGGGGGTGGATTAACTCTCGATGCGCATAAGGTATAATGCGAATAAAGTTGATGGAAACGGTTTATTCGCATCGTGTGACGTAACCTTCAGAGAATCTCAGCAATCTCTGGCGCTTCCTATAACATTAGACAACTTGATGTGTTCTCTTGCTTGTTTCCAATAAAACGAACTGAATACACACATCGGTGCACATTTGCTGACGCTTAAAATTGTTTGCCAACAACTCGATCGGCACACATCGCGAGTTTAATACAACTAGTGCAGTGCCCATTCAAACATATGCCATTCCTGTAGAAAACCTGTAGCCCGATTACATGCCCGCAGGTATGCCTGCTTTAACAATAGGATAATAGGGAAAAATATCATTCCAGCTAAGCATTCAATAACGTATACTGAATATTAAAATATATTAGCCTATAATTAATGTGCAGTAAGTCAAAGTCAAAAAGTCAAAGTCAGCTTTATTGTCAATTTCTTCACATGTTCCAGACATACAAAGAGATCGAAATTACGTTTCTCACTATCCCACGGTGAAGACAAGACATATTTTACCAATTTAGGTCCACAGACAAACATAACATTCAAGTAAACAAAAAAGTAAGTAAATAAGTAAATAAGAGGGCACATATAATAATGAAAAAAAAATAAGAGCAGCAAAATGTGGTTGAAATTGTGCATAGACAGTCAATAAAAATACTAGTGCAAATACAGGCCAATAAAAGGCTTGGGTAGTTCTGTTTGACCTAAGTAAGAAGAAAGTGGCATAGTGGTGCAAGTTATGTAAGAGCAGCAGAAGTGTTGTGTTTTCAGGACAACAACACCAGTTGTAAAGTGTACAAGTGTGCAAGTGTGCAAGTGGAGTAGTGCAGGCGGCCATTTTGGGTCCAATGTCCAGGATGTTATGTAGCTGAGGGTGGAGGGGGGAGAGGAGGGAGAGAGTTCAGCATCCTTACGGCTTGGTGTATGAAGCTGTTGGTGAGTCTGGTAGTGCGGGAGCGCAGGCTTCTGTACCTCTTCCCAGAGGGCAGTAGATCAAACAGATTGTGAGAATTTGAGAAAGCAGAATTTAGGCATGACTGCATGTGATTTCTTAGTGATGTAGTACTCGAGTCCGGTCTCGGACTCGAGTCCGGTCTCGAGACCAATTTCTGCTTTCTCGGTCTCGTCTCGGACTCGTTCCTTCAAAGACTCGGTCTTGACTTGGTCTCGGACCACAGTGGGAGGAGAAGGACTCGTAATTTCAGACCGAGTCCTCGAGACCAACGCATTTTTTATGTTCATATAAAAAAACAGACAACACATAACAACAATAATAATAAAATGCAATGTTGGACCGGCATTATTTGAATATGACATCCCATGGTGCAATGCAAAGATACTGCCGTCAGAGCCGTTTATTTATCTCTATGGCTCTGCTGCCGGTGAGTGTCTGTAGGTCAGCATAGTCCATATTAAGACGTTAAGACTGCTCCTCTAAACAATTCCCAATCTAGCTTAGTGTAACAGAGTTGAAAATAACCTCACCTACATAAAGTGAATTCTTTCAAAATTATGATATTACATTGTTATTGTAATCTCTATTTTTATATACACTGGTTTTTATGTTTAAAATGTTTTCATATGTCGTACCCATTCACATGAGTTTAAAACATGAGACATTGCGACTGCAATTGTATTTTCATTTCTACTTTGCATTTCAATATTTTGAGCATTTGCGCTTCCCGTACTCCAGTCAGAACTAGTCTGCTGGAGGTAAGCTGTGCATAGAGAGTGCTCCGTGAATAATTTTGTGTTTTAATATAAAATAACATGTTTGTCTTCCACACTGGTTCAAATATGTATATACATAAGTTGTATTAATAGATAATTTCTGCAAGTAATGCTAGAGTGTTGTCTAAGATGGTATCTAATTGAGCCATTGTGGCCTACGTCTTTTTGGCGGCAGCCACGTTATGTTAGCTAGCTTTATGAAGAAAACACTTGCAATTTCTTGATTTCCTTTTTACGTTTATACTGTAGATTTGGGTATGCAGTCGTCATCGTCTAATCTCAGTGGATTCTTTGTTTTATTTGTGAATGCAGGTACGTTGTTTATACTGTTAATGAATCATTGCTTGTTGTGAATTCAATGGAAAAAAACTATACGATCACAACGTGTGAAACGTGTGCCAACTCTGTATGTTGTTTCTTCTGCATGATTTTATGTTTGTTTAAACTGAATTGAACAAGCTATGCATTATTTTATCTATGTTCAGGAATAGCATAGACAATGCTAGCAGTCAGAACTAGTCTGCTGGAGAGAAATAAAAACAGTGAGAAGAGTTCGTGTGGAGTCATACATTATCATCACAATTAACACCTGCACAAGAGAGGGTCGTTACATTAGTCTGTAGGCCTAACTGTTGATTATTAACTGGGGTGATATTAAATTATGAATATAAAAATAACTGAAATTCTTTTATGGTCTTGGTCTCGACTCGGTCTCGACTCCTAAAGGACTCGGTCTCGACTCGGACTTGCTTCCTCAAAGACTCGGTCTTGACTCGGACTCGACTGTATTTGAAAACCAACAGACTCGGTCTCGACTCGGTCTCGACCCTTCAAAGACTCGGTCTTGACTCGGACTCGGCATAGGCGGTCTCGTCCCCATCACTATGATTTCTACAGATCAGAATGGCATAACAAATGTTTTGAGTTAAGGCTATAGGTCTAGCTTATTGCATAACTTTTCTGATAGTGAAGACAAGCCATTTTGTGATCGTTTGACATTTGCAACGATGTGACTCAAAAGCAGTTTTTGGTAGCATAAGTGACGTTGCTCTGTCTGCCACTTGTTGTCTTGCTGTGTGGCACGTCTTCTGAAACGTTAAATTCTGGACCATTAGCCTATCCTTGTTTTAATTTGGACCTTGCAGTCGGAATTGTAGTTTGTTTATTCAAAGTCTAAAGTCCAATGTAGCCTGCTATTCAAAGCGTCAGTTTACACATACTTTTCATGTAATTTTGAATAGCCACTACCCGTGTTTGTTGGTGTGTTGTTGCAAAATCCGCTTAATCATTTTATGCAAGCAAACATACAGGAAGTCTTTATTGTTGAGGTCAGAGATGATAATCAAACATCTTGCATTTTAACCGTGATTTAGTGCTGCCAAATCTCCGCTTATCCTCTCTCTGGTCCTGCGCGCAGTGCTGTGTGAGAGGGTGGCTATGGTAGAGCGGAGAAAGCCAACGTGTTCTTTTACCTATATATAAGGATATATTTAGCTTTTTATATCCAAACAATGTAGCAAGACAATACTCATGCCAGTAGCAAGTCACCTGCCAAGTTTGAAATCGAACGGACCAACGACACGCAGACAGACAGACAGACGTTCCTGCAATTTATGGATAGATATGCGATGGCTTGTTTGTTGGGATAGGCATCCGACAACGAGTAGGCTACTCGGGGCAACAGCCAGGTCTATCATTCGTCATAATTCTTCAAACCCTGACAAGACCCGAGCCCCGAAATCAGCCCGAGCCCTGACCGAGCCCGAGACTGACAGCTTTTTAAAAGCCCGAACCCGTTTACAGCCCGACATTATTCAAATGTCCGCACGCACGCAGCTCTTTTGCCTTTTGTCAAGAATGAGTAACATTTGACATCATTTATTCATGACTACGTAGCCTAGGCCACTTGGAAGTTGGAACAAAGAAATAAAATAGCCCAAGTCCTCTCAGCATTCTGAAGTTTGCGGGAACCCTCCCATGCAGCCCTGACATTAATTAGTTATTGCGCCAGCTTTTCAAACCCCTCGCCATTTACGATATTAAAAGGCCTAATGTCTTTACAGCGAAAGCTGACACACTTCTTCTCAACCATTTGTTTCACCTTTGCAGGGTTTGATTTAGTTGCTGTAGCCTAACAAACGATGTGATCCTGATGGGCACTGACAGCCTTGATCAGCATGCCTTATCAGCAACGAATTCCCTGTCGTTCTACAGAATGTTGCATCCTTTGGATTTTACATAACCACTGGCTCATTATTCTCATTATGCACAAAACTTTTCCACACCTCAGACTGCTTTCTTTGCCGGTACAACTAAAACGCCAGTCACAAGAGGCCAGCCTCTGTTTCACCTCCTAAGCATCCATTTCTGCATCTTTCTCGCAGCTAACCCAAACGGGGGTCATCCCTATTCCCCGGGTCCTATGTTCCCCGCTCGGGGTTGGGGTTAGGGTTAGGATTATGGTTATGGTTAGGGTTTTAAAAAAGGGTCTTATGTTCCCCGGTCCCATACAAAGCAGGGAACATAGGACCCGGAGAACATAGGTAGGCTACGCTCCCGAAATCAAGCTCTACAGTGAAGTGCCAAATTTGACAAAAAAACTGCCGAGACCTTGGTCATTCCCAAGTGTATGGCGGTCTCCGACGATGGGAAGCTGCCAACACCCGATTGCACAATATAAACATTCTCCGCCTTCTCCTTCTAATCGATATTAAACAAAATATTTTCAAAATTAAGTGAATGTGTTGAATAAATTCAGGCATGGACCTGTAAATCATGCATAATTTTAAAAATAACTACATTTAGGCTATCTTAGACCTCTTTGGCTATACGGAACAAGGTTTCCCTTGCAGCACAGCACACGTTATGAATGAAAGCGGATAGGCTACCTTATCTCGCAATAAGTGGATGGCAATCGAAATCCCAACACTACATGAAACTTAATAGTGAGCCATTAAATACCCCACAGATTTCAGTGGTCATCAGTCCCGATATTTAGCAATATAATCAAACAGTCCAAACGTAAATTAAATCCCAAATTGAACATAGCCTACCCATTCCACTCCAAACGAAAAGTAGGCCTATGTCTCACAAGAAATAAAGGCCTATAGCTGACTTGAATACTGCTTTGCGCAGCCTAAATTTGAGGATTTACGAGTCTCCTAAACATTCACCCGTTATCTAGACATGCATGAAAACATTTGAAAACAAAACTCACTGCCATGTAATATTTGATAGCTGTTTTGCTACTAATTATCTTTCACGTAATGAATACCCACAGAAAGTGAAAGTAGGCCTATTGTGCGCTCCGTGTTTGGCAGCCTGGGCTTTTCAGTCAACTAGTGTGATCAACTCCCAATCTATATTCAACTTTTAAACTGTCTACTTTTAAACTATCAACTTTTATTAAGCTGTGCAACCACCATGTCTGTCCTAGCGTCATTTTCATGCACTCGTAATTCCCTGGAATTACATTCTCTAGTTGTAATGATGCTATTCATAAATAATTAGCGGTAAAGTAACTCAGACTTTAACAAAACATTTTTTTATATCGTTAATTATCGTTATCGTCAAAATCACAAAAAATATCGAGATATTATTTTTTGTCCATATCGCCCACCCCTAATTTTAATTAATGTTAGTTAATGTGTAAATAAATCAGTGAAGATTTACATAGTCCATGAGCCAGGGGTGTTGATCGGTATCATCGGGGGGACAATGTTTTTTGGTAAGGTATACACCCTTAGTACTAGAAAAGTCATGATAAGAGATGATGATAGCATACAATAGATTCTTCATCAGAACATCCTCCATGTAGCCTGGGAGAACCACACAAACCTGTTTGCAATAGATTCTTCATCAGAACAATAGATTCTTCATCAGAACACCCTCCATGTAGCCTGGGAGAACTACATGAACCTGTTTGCAATTGAGACTTGAGAAGTGGTCTGGTGTTAACCAGGTTATCCTCCATGATCACTGTGAAATTGAATGAAATTAGACATTACCTATCACCTGACATTCACCACATCCCTGAGAACAACTCTTTTGAACAATGCGCCTGGCCTCTGATCGCAAAATCACACTGTTAAATGGGGACAGGACAAAGAGAAGACATTACAGACAGCAATCTGTATCATGTAAGGTTAAATAATGGATTGGTTTTGCCTATTTTGCCGAATTAATCGATTATGCATTCAGTGGGGTTACATCCGCTTATCTCATCTACAGAAGTAAATAAATGAAGTAATGTAGAAATACATAAATAAATTAATGAAATTGTAGAAATACAGACATAAATGAAGAAATGTAGAAATACAGAAATGAATTATGAAGACAGAAATAAAAAAATAAAAAGATAATTGCAGAAATCCATTATCAGTTTTCATGACCAAACTGTATAGATACATTTATTTAGGGGTCACTATAGGGGCAGCCGTGGCCTACTGGTTAGTGCTTCGGACTTATAACCGGAGGGTTGTCGGTTCGAACCCCGACCAGTAGGAACGGCTGAAGTGACCTTGAGCAAGGCACCTAACCCCTCACTGCTCCCCGAGCGCCGCTGTTGTTGCAGGCAGCTCACTGCGCCGGGATTAGTGTGTGCTTCACCTCCCTGTGTGCTCACTGTGTGCTGAGTGTGTTTCACTAATTCACGAAGTGGGATAATGCAGAGACCAAATTTCCCTCACGGGATCAAAAGAGTATGGCCTATATACCCTAGCCTATTTATAGGCCATATTTCATAATTTATTCATAGCCTACATTTTATTCATTTAAGCTATACTAATGCCATTTTTGTTCCATGATTTTCCAATGTGATTTTTGACTGCTGCTGTGTTTTGTGTTTTTCCATTGTGATTTTTGATTTGCTGTGTGTGTTTTGAGATTTGCTGTTGTGATGTTTGATTTGTTGTTGTGTTTTCCTATTTGTCATTGGGTTTGGCTGTTCAGGGCCACAGAAACCAAAACTGCACACACACATTTCAGAGATCATGTATTTGATCATAAGACAAATTTAACAATCAAAGAGGGTGTTGAAACCAAATAGGTGTGGTATTCGGTCTGGCGGAGCCCCACATGAGATTTTCAAATCAGAATGCGTGACGTATGGTCTGATTTAAGATTTGGCCACTAGAGTTCGCCATTACATTAACCAATGGAGAGCTGGAGACAAACGGCTCTGAAGCAATGAGAATCTGAGCGTTTTGCTGCAGTAGTTGAACTAGGCTTGTTTTCTTCAATTGTATTTGTTATCCCATATTAAATCCTGCCCCACCTATTTAAAAGCATATCTTTTTTCTCTTGCGTTTACTTCAGACTGAATATATTTTCCTCCTTTTTATATGTTTTTTTAATTTAATTTATGATGTTTCATTTTTTTCAACATTGTTCTGCCACTTCGAGTTAATTAAATTATATTATTTTTGTCAACTACATCCATATTTTATCTGCCTTTAACATTGTAGGCTATTATTGTCACAATATCTTATTTGTTTTACTCTTTTTGTTTGATAATTATCAATTATTTGCACTTTTCTAGCTGCAAATCACTTTTCTAATTCTAAAGCACTTTGACTTGACAAAGATAAGCTAGCCTATGCCCTAAATTAATTACCTCACCTTGATTATGTCATTTAAAGCTGATCATGAAAATTGTCTTGACAGCCTGCATCATATTTTACTCAAATGGTCTTGAGCAGATAAATGAGCAGGGTTTTAGTGGGGTTCATGTGCATCCTAAAACAGGTGAACTTGTGCCAGATCAAACACTTGTTGATCTTTTGATTGTTTTGTTTGTCTTTTTCACCACTGTTTCAATTATGCATCTATTTTTCTCTAAAGTAGGCCTACTTACTGATCAGTCAATTCCACTGTGTAAACATAAGGTCTGTAGGAGGCCTAAACATGTAAAATAGCCTAGCCTATACTGTAAATGTTTAATCGTAAAATCTAATTTTTGCTAGAGCTAACAGCCAGCTCTCCAAAAGCGGCAGCTTTGGTTCCTTATAGGCAAACTTCAGAGGTCTATTCAAATTGGTGGGAGCAACAGGTGGGTGGAGCCAACATTTGACCATTTCTCCATGCATTTCTACTAATAGCCTACCTAGAAACGTGCCTTGTGCGTGCGTGCGTGTGTGCCTGGAAGAGAGCCGGAGAGAAAGAGAGAAGAGGTGTAGACTAACAAACACATTAATGAGATCATAAATGATCTAGACATTTGCAGGGTCGCCTGCAGAGAATTTAATAGAACATGTCTGTCTCACAGCTCCACTGTCTCTTACTTGGGAAGAGTCCAAAAAGAAGCAGATTGTGAATAGGCGGAGCCTACAGTCTTTGCCTACAGTCTTTTTGGTACGTTCATGTGATCTGGGAATAATAGGGACTGACCCTGTGATTATTTTTCCAAATGTGAGCATTCATGTGCTTTGCTGTCAGAATGTGTGAAAAACATGCTACAACAAAGGTTAAACATATACATTAAGCTTAAATAAAGAACTGGATTTGCTTGGTATAAGATAGTGAAAGAAGGATATGCATGTGTAAATTCCCAAGTTTACTCAAGTTGTTGGACATGAAGATCTACATGAACTAGGCCTACAATCACTATGAAACGTGATGTACTCAAATTACCCCTGAAAAGATACCAAAACCACTTAGGCTGCTTAAAATGCCATTTTAAGGTGTGACCCCTTAATCTACATGTAAGGTGTCAGGTCAGGGGTTCCCTTTATTTGTTGTGATTAAGGGGTATTTAAGGACACTTTCAGTATATCTTAATTTTATTTTAAGGTGTCAGGGATTCCTTGATTAAGGGGGAAATCAAAAAAGTAGGGGTAAATTCAGCAGGCTTTTCTCCTTAATCAACCTTAATCTATGCACATTTCTACTTATAAACTACTTAAGGGTTTTAAACAGTAAGGCATGGATTATTATTATTATAAGGTGAAAGTTAAGTGAAATTAAGGGGTTTGTATATACACTCTAAAAAATGCTGGGTTAACAATCCAAACTGGGTTGTTTTCAACCCAGCCGCTGAGTAAAATGGGGTCCAACACTTTGCTTGGTTATCTTAACCAAGCAAATTGGGTTACTAAATTTAACCCAACAACTGGGTTGAAAATGAACCAATATGTTGGGTTATGTTGACACAACTGTTTAGTTAAAGTTACATAATGTTTGGGTTATGTAACCAAAATTCCAAAAAAACTACTAGTTGATTTTTAAAATACTCTGCTTGTACAAACTTTTAATAACTCAAAGTTTGTATTTACTTACTTGAAAGTCACACCTTCTGTTAACAGCTTTAGGCCTGATATAGACAGTCTATATTAAATGGCCATCAAAAGCCATGCAATAAAATAAAAAAGTTCGACATAATTATTTATTTGATGTTTTCTTTATTTTTAAATAGATAGCCTAGTATAAAATGCATGTGATACTTCCATGAAGGCAGGCATATTTCAAAGTCCGTTTTGGGGGTCAGCCCTGTCAATCAAAGAAAAAAAAAGAGTGAATTTTAATCACTGTTAGCCTATAGAACTTTAAATCAAGACTTTCATGAACCATTACCAGTGAATAATGTTGACAGACATAAAAATCCACCAGGAGACACATTATTAGTCCAAAACACTCGGAAAACATGACCACCTAATATTATGGAGTTGTTTTAAACATAATACCGGTAATACAAAACGTGCATTTATGTCAGATGAGCTTGATAACACCAGAGAATGTCTAATAAGGGGAGAACTGCCACTCTCGGAAAACTTCCGGTTTCTGAACTGGTTGCAGTTCCTCCTGTGGTTCCACATGAGGGCGCTCGTCCATGAGTGCAAAATGAGATAGATAGATGGATAGATAAATAGATACTTTATTGATCCTCAAGGGGAAATTCAAGGGTCTCAGTAGCATACAGACATACAGTAACACACAACATGCACTTACAACAGAAATGGTAAACATTAGTATAGTATAAACATATAACTAAACTCCACTGTACAATAAAGACAGTAGAAGATAAGAAAAGAAACTAACAAAACTAAATACTAAATACACTATATAAGTTAAATTAATGCATGGAGGTCTATGGAGCTGTACCCCTCAAAATCCACTTTTCTCGGGATATAATTTTTTTTCAAGTCATTTGAATATTGTATTCGAAAGGGGAGGCAAAGAAAATACACTTGGTTGAGTATTATATTTTTTAAAGTCACTTAATTGTTCTAAAAAGCCTTTCAAACGTGTCAATGACGTCACTCATTAGCACAATGCTAGCGTGTTATGGGCAACAACGACCCAACCTGTAAGAAAAAAAAAGGACATAAGTACTCGTTCATTCAACTTTTGACTTATAACCCATGTTGAAGTTATACAAACTACAATCAAATCTGAGATTTGTCAACGACAATCAGGTGAAAGAGACAAATTTAGCCGTCTAGCTCCATTGACTCCCATTCATTCTGCACTCATGGCGATCGCCCCCAGTGGAAATCTGGTGGAACTGCAACCAAAATTCGGTACAATGGGACTTAATACGGAGTGGCCAGGCTCTAGGGTTGGGCGAATGAAGCCCCACGAGGCTTTGGAAGGTTCTTCCTGATTGTATCGTAAGTGTTTCGAAGCGTCAAAGCATTGAATACAAAACAGTGACATCTGGTGGTTAGCAGACATAACGGCAGCTCTCATTAGAGATTAAACAATCACAGACGAAGCCACATGCCGACCAAATGGCCCTTCTCTGACACTGGTAAAACAGAGAGGAGAGACAACGTGTTCTGTTCCCTTTTGAGTAAAAACTATTAGGCCTACAGTCATTGGAATACACATTATAGTTTTGATATGCTTCTAATGATTCGAATTGAAAATGTAATGTGCTTGGTTTTAAATAATGCTATGTTTCCGTGAAAATCTCAAAATGGCCTTGGGAGGGTGGTAGCGTGTTCGTATACCGCACGCGCACGCCCGGGGTTCAAATCCCGCCATGTTCATAATTGCCATTCGTTAGCATTATTTGATATTGCATGCTTCTCTATAGTGGTTGTGTTTAAGACTTCATTTGATGTTTTGCAAAATAACGTAGGCTAATTGCTGCAGATGACCACAGCAGTGTCAGATAACAAAAAACATATAAAGGGCATTGTGAACAGTGGGGGTTGTGAAAACATGGGGCATTGTGTACAGTGGGGATTGTGAAGTGCTTGTGTAGGGCTACAATTTTAGAAGGGTGCTTGTGCAACAAAACATATGTGTTGGGGACTTTAAAGGTTTATCGAACCCGTAACGCTTTAGGGATTTGATACAAGCACCGGTGCCCCTGTGTCAAATGTCCCATTTAAACTTTTCAGTGACGTCCGAAGCTTCGTACGTCATCAGTCACGTGACCTTACAACTTTTATACGCGCTCCGATACATTGTGCCGAAGCTAGTGGTGTGCGATACTGTAAAATTTGGTTTCGATCCGATACCAATTAAATATAGGGCCAGTATTGCCGATACCGATACCAATAGGCTACTGATATTTGTAACTAAAGCCGTTTGTCATGATTTATGACGTGATGAACACCTGATGAACAGTGTGTCATGATTTATGACGTGAATAAAACATGCTAAATTTGAATACATTTCCATGACCACTAATGATTTTAGGATTTCCACTGTTAATAATTTACAAATATTTCAGCAACGAAACATTGCAAAGTGGGCATGCAATATGTGAAAGAAATGGTGTTTGCATGACTGTAGGCTAGCCCTTGGTGAAACAGGAACAATGCATTTTGAACAAATTGAGAGATTAGAATTAGATTAGATTAGAAGTGAATAGAAATTACAGTATCGATCCCATCACGCTGGTATCGATCCGATACCAATACCAATGTTGGTATCGATACTATCGATATTTGGATCGATATGCCCACCCCTAGCCGAAGCAGATTGCTTCGCGGAAGTGATACGAGCTTCGGTGCCTCGGTGTCTCATAGACAGTAAAAGAAATGGACGAACAGACTCCGTCGTTTTCAATGGGAGGGCACTGAGTCAAATAGAACGATTTTTCAGTTGGTCCCCCCAGTACTGCGCAGACTCACACTTAACTTCGTGACGTTAGCCATCGAACTTAATCTTGTAACTCATATGATAGATACACAGAAATTCTTCTCACACTTCCTTCGCCTTCAAAGTCATCAAAGTTAAACATTTATTTATGTATTATTATTAATATCATCCTCACCAAGTCGTGTTAATGTTGAAGCTACCACACATGATCATCTTCAAAAACAGTCATGCTAAAACAAAACAAAAAAGTTATAGCCTTGAAGCTAATCTTCTTTCCACTTTTCCAACCTACGGTCAATCCATCGAAAACCATTTAAATGATTAGTGCCGTTTTTAAAAAAAATAGGTTTACTTTTTTATTATTATAAGCCTCTGTGTAATGCTTTACCTTAACATAGGTGCTAGGTTTTGCTTATGAGTTACCGTCATAGACAGTTAGGTGGACTGAGCTTCTTATCCAAACAATACGGTTATCTCCCTACGGCGCGAAAGAGAGATTACTTCAAAGCTAGCTTCCCTCCAACCGAACAAGCTAACCATTCTTCTTACGGGTAACCAACGTTACGGACGAGGTAGTGGAGTCTGTTTTGCCTTTGTAGTGTTTATGTGGATTACACAGAAGCTACAATATCGGCACAGGATATATGTTATATGAAGTTATGGTATTTCAAAAAAATCCTAGAATGAATGGACTTCTATGGGAGTTAGCAGAGAGATGGTCCCTCCAGCCTACGTCGATTCTTCTACTTCCGGGCATTCGCCTGCCCCCTTGGTCAGACTTCCCATCCCTACTAGGCTCTCCGTAGACGGGCTCTGGTGTCTTGCTCCGCCTTAACAATCTTTGTGTGTAACATGAGCAGTCTGTTTCTATGACGTAGTGCTCGTTAGTCTCTCGCGAGATTGGACTACGGTTTGTTGTATAAATCCCGGTTCCATCCACTTGTCCTTTCGTTCGTCCTCAGTGCAGGATAACGAAGCGGTGCATAACAACACTAAAGGACAGTTCAAAAGTCTTAAAGACACCTAGAACAATCCATTTGATCTATCAACAGTATTATTGAGAAGGTTGTGTCGGTAAGTCATCTAAGAACTGACTGTTTATGATTAGACTGCTTTATAGCTTGTCTTTAATGTGTTATGGCAGACTGACCTGAAGGTAACGTTAGCTAACTTTATCCCAGATTCGCTCATTTCAACTAGAACGTGTCTGACCTTGTTGTCAGCATTCATATCTAACGTTACCGTTAAAGCTGCAGTTCAGTTCAGGTTATTTCGTTCCAGTTTACCATTGTGGCTACTGCTCTTATGTTTTGTAAATAGCGTTAGCCATTTAATTTGGCCGATCGAGTTAACCTGATAGCTCACTAATGTTAGCATTTGCTGATAACGTTAGTGCTACGTAGCACCGTTTACCTTGGGTAACGACGTCAACGTTGACTGTTGAACGTCGCCGGCTCAGTAACATTAACGATGTTCTTCCATGAACACGGCAATTAAACTGATAAAAGCAATATGTACATTACCATAATCTCCACATTTTAAAGTTGGTAAAGTCTTTATTTTATAATTACCGGTAACATTGTCGCTGGATGCACCATGCCAGAAAAGGGGCTCTGGCCACGCTAAACTAGCCAACGTTAGCGATAACTTCATTCGGCTCTGTTATTTGTTCAGATGGGCTACAAGACATCAAGGATGTATCGGTATTTCGCTAGCTAGTCATCAGTAAGTTACTTAAGTGCTTAGGTTGTATTGCTATAAATTGACGGGTGTTTTTTTTTTAGTGCCAAATGATCATTGGTAATGTAGATGTGCCGCTTAGTTGCTAACTTAACGTTGACTGCGAGTGTAACTTACGAGCTGAAGGAATCAGCGATTCTTTAGAGATCAGTGGTGTCATCCTCGGTTGTCTTTGCATTGTTGAATATGACCGGGTGATCGTTTGTGTCGCTAAGTTTCCGGGACGAATGGCTTTGTAAATGTATTAACGTGCACGGATTTTTGCAGCCCCCTTTCACTGAATGGTATGTCAGATCTGTGTCGATGTAAAGGCAAACATTGGGGAAATGCCGCCATACTTGAGTCATAGTCAGAGACCGCTGACGTTAACGCTTATTTATTGTTTTGCCCTAGATGCAATTCATATTTTATTTCATATGGTGCCAAGATGTGTCGAATAAAGTCAAGCCTTCTGGTGTTCAGGATAACCTTAACGTTGTTCTGTTTCACAACGATTCAGGAAGCTTATGTACAGAGTGAGTCACCTCCAGCGGTTGCGTAAAAGCGTAATTTCCTTGAGTGTCTTGCATGCGTTTTAAAGAGTAGAGCTTGGTATATTATGGTCGTACTGTTAAGTTTGGTGACTTATCGAAACACCGACCAGGTTAATGTATTAAGGTGTAAAGGTGCCTTCTAAATGATAGCTAAATGAGTTCCCATTTTTAGTGCAAAGACTCAGTTGACAGCTTAGATGGTTCAGTTTATGTAATATCCATTCCTGTAATGTTATCCGTAGACTGGATGAATTACCTTTTTATTATGGTATGAATAGGATATGAAGTTGTCATTCCTGTACAAAGGCATTTAGAATTAATTTTATTCTAGGCTGAAAGATGATTGTCTCTTTACTTTCCAGGCTTGGACAATCAGTAATGGATGCCATCTTTCGCTGCCCATTCCTCTCTCGTGTCCCTCAAGCCTTTCTTCAGCAGACAAGGAAGACCCTGGTGGGTTATGCAGTAAAATGCCCCGTCATGATGGATCTGGCCTCACGGCCTTTGGCTAGAGCTGTCTGCTCATCCACATCAAGCTTTCAAAAAGCCAAAGAGTCGGCCCCGACCACAGAGGGTGAGTGGTCATTTAATCGCCAGTTATCTTATTACGGTTTTAGATGGTCTCTATTTTTGTATTTATGGTGGGTGATTATGGATAAGATGGCTAAACACCTGTATGTTTGATACAGTAGCACCTAAAGAGACTCCCAAGATGCCTCCAGGCCACCCCATGCCTCCAGTTGGTCAGGCAGCAGCATCCAAATGCCCTTTCCTTGCTGCTGAGATGGGCCAGAACAGCAGTGTTGTCCGGCAGGCCAGCATGGAACTTCAAGAGGATGTATCTGAGGTGCGCACTGTTCAAAAAGGTAATCTTTTGGAATATTGAAGATGGTAGATTTTCCTTTTTGTAAGGAGTGTTGTCATGAATTATGTAATTGTCTGACAAGGGTCTTTATTTCCTTCCTCCACCCTCGTACAGGTGTGTCTCCATCTGATCTTAACCCACTTGTGAAGAACACAAAGGCTGCTGGAAGCCTTATGAAGAAGCTCATCAAGCAGCGTCCCACAAGGGTGTCCCACCTGCTGCAGGAAAACATGCCGAAAAGTGAGCGCCTTGTTTGTCAACTGCAGGTGGTTTTGAACTGCTTTTGCCTTCAATATGCCAAATTCTTCAATATGTTTTCTCTTTACTGATTTCAGCAGTCTCCAATTTCCACTACGACAAATTCTTTGAGAAGAAAATTGAAGATAAGAAGGCTGATCATACATACCGTGTATTTAAAACTGTGAACAGACGTGCAACAGACTTTCCCATGGCAGATAACTATACAGAGACTAAGAACAGCAAGCGTGACGTCTCTGTATGGTGCAGCAATGACTATCTGGGCATGAGTCGTCACCCAAGGGTGGTCCAGTCAATTATGTGAGCACACTCTTTACCACAAAGTTGTCAGTCTGAACTAATCCAACAAGGAAATGTAAAACAGCTTACATACGTTTTCTTTCTTTTCCTGCCTCAGGGATACTTTACGAAAACATGGCTCTGGAGCAGGAGGTACACGGAATATATCGGGGACTAGTAAGTTTCATGTCGACCTGGAGCATGAATTGGCTGACCTACATGGGAAAGATGCAGCCTTGCTCTTCACGTCCTGTTTTGTGGCTAATGACTCCACCCTCTTCACTCTGGCAAAGATGCTTCCAGGTAGGTTAAGCTTACTTCTGGTGGAATATGGGAACTGTATCTTTAAAAAAAAAAAAGAAAAGGTTAAATATAGCTTATTTATTAATTTTCAGGATGTGAGATTTACTCCGATGCTGGGAACCACGCTTCAATGATCCAGGGCATTAGGAATAGTGGCGCCAAAAAGTTTATCTTTCGCCACAATGATGTGGACCATTTGCGTGACCTGCTGAAAAAGTCAGACCCATCCATGCCAAAGATTGTTGCTTTTGAGACAGTCCACTCCATGGATGGTAATTTGAATTTCAATGTTGCTGCGTTGTTTTTGTTCTGCTTCAAATCCTCAATAATCTAAACCTGGGCATGTGCTTTCCAGGCGCGGTGTGTCCACTGGAGGAGATGTGTGATGTTGCTCATGAGTATGGTGGCATCACCTTTGTGGATGAAGTGCATGCTGTGGGACTGTATGGAGCAAGAGGGGGTGGCATTGGTGATCGGGATGGAGTCATGCACAAGATGGACATCATTTCAGGAACTCTTGGTAAGTACAGTGTTGCTTAACTTGCCATTATCAGATTTTTACCATAAAAGGTGTTGCCTCATTCTGGTAAAGACTGTAGAGACGGTCACTAGCCACACTGACTGCTGCTGATAAAAAGGAACAGGGACTGGCTTTGTCATGTAATACACTTGGGATTACTGAAGCAGGAGCCTCCCTACCTGTTGCCTGGTAACCAGGCTGTCTGTTTTGCACTTATTGAATTTCCCTCAAAGGCCCTGGCAAGCTGAACCTTATATTATGTGTGGTGGTTCCACTTCTGCTAAATCTTTGTTGCTGGTGGGTGTGTGTGTGTGCTGTTAGATGTTATGGAACTACAATTCCCATGTTATCTAGCAATCTCGGTAAAGTATTACAAATTATTACGTTCCCTGATCCAGAAATTGATGCAATAGGGTCTGTCATTACTTCAGCTTGATTTAAATGTTATTTTTTCTAATCTGTTTCTTTTCCACAGGTAAAGCCTTTGGCTGCGTTGGTGGCTATATCGCCAGTACCAGTGCCCTGATTGATACAGTGCGCTCGTATGCTGCTGGCTTCATTTTCACCACCTCATTGCCACCAATGCTGCTGGCTGGTGCACGAGAGTCCATTCAGACGCTGAAGAGTGAGGAGGGGCGCATGCTACGCAGGAGGCACCAACTGAATGTCAAGCTGCTGCGTCAGATGCTTATGGACTCTGGTCTTCCTGTGGTCCACTGCCCTAGTCACATCATTCCAGTCAGGGTAAGGAAGTCCTGTAAGATGATCATCAGGAAATTTGCTGGAATTCAGGCAATATGTCAACATTCCTGGCTTGGGTCTAGAAGTCCAGCAAAGTGACAGGGTCTTGTCTGCTCTACAGGTCTCCAATGCAGAAAAGAACACAGAAGTCTGTGATATCCTGATGAGTCGCTACAACATTTACGTCCAGGCCATAAATTACCCCACAGTTGCACGTGGCGATGAGCTGCTTCGCATTGCTCCAACACCACACCATACTCCTGAGATGATGCAGTACTTTGTCGGTAAGTAAATATCTCCTCTCCATAGGGAATTGTTTCCAGTTGTTCCATCCTAATGGTTGTAGAATTTCGAAGGTTCTGGACCAGCCTTGAACCAAATGGCGTTGACCAGTGTGAGATTCCTTCTTCCTGTTCAACCACCAAGTTATCTAAGATAAATAATATATAACAGTGCTCTACAGTGCGCCCATTTCACTCGCACATGCGAGTAAAAATTATGCCGTGCGAGTGCAAAATAATATTTAGGTGCACTGGTGCGAATGGCTTCTAACCATGTCAATGTTTGTCTACAATATACACCGCAACATCGAGAAACATTACTGGTGCAAACCATAGAATCACGTCGCGAATGCAGCATAAAAACTACACGGCTATCAACGTTAGCAGTTTTGCGTTGTGACTCGCTAGTAGTCGCTTCTATCAAATCCAAGCGCGCGCAGAAAAAGCGGAAAGTTAGACTAGCCAGCCAAGATGCAAAGATTGAAGAAATTAGTTCTTCTATCCACCGAATTCATCGGAAAAAGGAGGAACAGGAGGAGATTCTGAGAATGCAGTGAGGGAAGGAAAGGTAACCTAACATGCCTTTTAGCCCAGTTGACGTATTGGCTGCAATATGCAAAATATAGCTGTAGCGAACAGGCACAAAAGTAGCCTCCTGTAATACTCCCATTTTATTCAAAGGTAGAATGCTACTGACAACTACAGGCTTCCACGCATGCTTGTTTACACTGAATACAAGCTGAAGTGCAAAACGGAAGTAGGCCTAACGTTTGCCTACTGCCCCCATCAATGCAGATATTTCAAATAAAAACTAAAAGGCTAATCAAGGATATATGTTTTATACTATGTTGGCTTTTGTGGAAGAGAAAATGGACTGTTTTAGTAGTAGTATAGTCAGATAGGTCACCATAGGCATATTTGGATTAGCTACAGATGGATTCATAAATAAAATGGCCTACATTTGGCAGGTATTATATTATTTTACATTAACAAAATGTAGGAAAATAGAACAGACTGAAAATAAAGTAGGCACTGATCTTTAAAATCCTGTTTCCTGTAGCCTAAATGTTGTCAGTCATTCTTAATATTCGCAATTGGTGCACTGGCATGTTTAACTGTTAGCTGCAGTGTAATGTTAGATTATGTGTAAGTTAAGTACAGAACTGACTGTGCGCCCAAATTTTTGTCTGTGCTCCTAAATTTTTTAACTTGGGCGCACAAGTGCTCCTGGAAAAAAAATGTTAGTGTAGAGCCCTGTATAATGTATACAAACTAATAATATAAATGCTGTAGGAAGTAAGGAAACGGTTACCTTTTCAATACATACATTTAATTATTCTTCTTGCTCAGGCTTCAATTCTTTGCTTGTTGCTATTACAGTCTATTGCTTCTGGCTCTACCATTGCTGCCGTAGTTATTACTATATTTTGAAATGAACACTTCACACAATGTCCTTAGACTTACCCACCCACTCTGGTCGCTGATTTTCTTGCCATCCTGGTGGCTGAGTTAATGTTGATGTGATCATTGGGTTTCCAGACTGTAATCTCCATGAGATCTGGCTGTCTTCCATTTTTTCCTTTGTGTGTCACTTACATTTCTCAATTCATTTCTTTTAATAGAAAAGTTGCTGACCACATGGAACGAAGTTGGCCTGGATCTTAAGCCCCACACTTCTGCAGAGTGCAGCTTTTGTCAGAAGCCCCTTCACTTTGAGATCATGAGTGAACGGGAAAAGTCTTATTTCAGTGGCCTCAGTCATCCCATATCAGCCTGTGGGTGATTGCAGAATACGCTTAAAACCCATTCCTGTCTGTCATAAACTGTACCACTTTTTTAAGAAATGTTATAACTTATTCTGATCACAATTCCATAGACTGTACTGTCCTTCAGAGAGGAAATAAATGTGCAACAAAATCTGTTTTTGTATTATTGCTCCTGGGAATAGTGTCATCACACAATTTGGGCCAGGCATTACAAAAATACTTGTGTGGCATCATTTCACTACTGCCTCAAAGAAATCCTAATGTAAGCCAAGTTCTATGGTCTCCGTTGTGTAGCTTTACTCCCCCAAAACAAGTATTGAATGTGAAGTGACTAGTCCTTCAGTATACCAGCCCCCTTACCTAAAGAAATTGGTGTTTTATTTTCTTTGGTCTTTTCAAACTCAAAGGTCAACCTATTGAATGACCCTCTTCCTCCAACCCACTGACCCAGATGTAGGAAAGGTAATCTCGGTGGGATGAGGTAATAACAAGACAGCCCACTCCCAGGTTAGTTTTTGAGAGAAAGCCAGAGATGGCTGATTTTAGGCAATCGAAAAACAACTGCTTGTTGACCTTATAAAAGAAATCTCTTGTGTCAAATGATTAAGGTGGCAGGTCCATAGACATAGAAATGAGGTCACCAATCAGAAAGAAACAGAAATATGTGGCTGTACCATGGAGGTATTATATTATAACTGGAGAGAGTGATTAAGTCCCGCCCTCCATACAAATGAATGGTGGAGGCTAGTCTAGTAAATCCGGCCAATTCATAGTCAACGCCATATTGAACACAGTGGGCTTTTCTCAAAGTCAAGGACTCGTGCTTGATAGAACGAGTACTGCTGAGTCAAATCCTTCAAAGACGAGGCAAGGCTTCTTCTTAGCATATGGAAAACACACAATGGAACAGACTAGCGAGTGTGCAGGAAGCTGCAGGTGTTATTAAAAATCATGTGCGCACAGGATTGTGGGTGTTCCAAGCACGCAGAGGATGCATGCCTATGATGCATGCATGCATCCTTGATAATCTCAGAACGAAGGACTCTGTACTTGATTGGCTGTCGAGTTCTATTAGGTGGCATCGTAAACGCGGCCGCCATATTGCTGGGGGCAACATCTTTACGCTCTATGGACAACACTTGCCGGCAATCAGAGACACCTGTCTGATTTCCAGTGAGTCACACGCTCCTCCATTGGCTTCCAGTGATTGATTGAAATTTGATACTGTAATGTTCATTTGTAATAATTGCGTAACCTTCATGTATTTAGAACTAGGCCTACTGCCGACATTGAGCAATATGCTTTAACCTTGTAATGGTGCTCGACCCTAATACAGCCCTCAGAAGTGCTTAGCTGGAAAAGTGCTAGTATAAGTATATATACTCTTTTGATCCTGTGAGGGAAATTTGATCTCTGCATTTATCCTAATTAGTGAAACACACTCCGCACACAGTGAACACACAGCGAGGGTTAAGTGCCTTGCTCAAGGGCACTTCAGCCGTGCCTACTGGTCGGGGGTTCAAACCGGCAACCCTTCGGTTACAAGTCCAAAGTGCTAACCAGTAGGCCACGGCTTCCCCATGCTAAAGTCTACTAGCAGATTGTAAAACTTATTTTTAATAAACTCTCGGTACACTTACTAAGTTCTTGATTCTTCTTCGTTTAATGTGTAGGGACCCTATTCATACTACTGCAGTGTGGTGCTATTTTAAGCATTATTAGTACTTAAAAAAATGGCGGTTTGGATACATTTGGCATACTGCCCTTAGTACTTGCACTGCCTTTTGGGCTAAGCGTTAAAGACGGTCAAACTTGATACTCCTACAATCAACATAACGACTCGTTGCATTGATGAAAAAGACCCTGGGTTCAAATTACTCCGGAATTACACTTTAAAAGGTAATATTTAAAGGCAACTAGTTTAAGTGTCATCTTGTTACTTTTGATTACCATTTGTGGTAACACTTCACAATAATGGTACATTATTTAGCATAGTTAGGTATTAGTTAACAAACACTTAATTCATCATTATTAAGTATGTTTTCAACATTACTACATAAGGATTAACAAATGTGCTTTTCCTCTTATTAATAGTCTTATTTAGTAGGTGTAATCAGTGTGTTTTCCTTCATTTTAAATGATGAATTCTCTTTTTTCTAAATAGTTACATCTATATTACTAAGGGTACGATAAATATGTGCACGTAGTAAATTAATATATAATAATTTCTAATCTTTACATACTGAGTACATGATTAATTCATAGTGAAGTACTGTGTGCAATGATTAAATGTCCTCACCTTAGACCCTGGGTAGTCTCATTCCCCAGTGTTGCAATGCATAGGCCTGTGTGTAAAGTCAGTGTTTGTTAATGCTTAACTAATGCTAAATAGTGTGCCATTATTGTAAAGTATTACCCATTTTGTTAATGTGGAAGATAAACAAGCCTATCATTTCCATTAGACATCCAGGTTATATTATGTAGTCCTGTGGTCCATGTTCAGGTTCTTCTACCTGCAGGACTCCTGCTTAGTACCAAATCGTTGTGCCTAATTTATACTTTACAATACCCCATGTACAGTACCAGTCAAAGGTTTGGACACACTCATTTGTGGGTTTTTATTTAGCAAATAAAAACAGCGTAAACAAAGCATATTTCAAAATCCTCTAAAGCAGCAATGTTTCTGTGATGACAACATTTCACACTCTTGGCATTCTCACTATCAACCAACAGTCCTGAAGTTCCTATATGTCAAGCACTGCTTTTCCTTAACTCATGTTCATCAAGGAATATGGGTGACCACCATCTCATGAAGCTGGTGATAATGCTGCCATTATGTGCAAAGCAGTCATGAAGGTTAACAGAAGTTATTTTGAAGAATTTCATACATAAAACATTTATCTGAGCGTTTGATACCCAACTACATTGATGAAATGGTAACCACGTTGTACAGTCTCACAGGCTATGCCAGTGAAATTTAATATCACATTCAAAGTCAGTCAGATTTTACAAAAATGAACATTTAGACAATGCAACTCTGCAATTCTTTGTCAACCTTCATTAACCTGTCTGTTGGAACCAGTTTCTGTTAGGGGCGTTGAAACCTACCATAGCGCACATGAGCGCACCTCGGCCTAGACTCAAAAATAGTCAGATCGGAGAAGAGAAGATTTTTCAAATTCTGGTTGCTAAGGGACCGTTCGGTAGCCTAGAAATCAAAGATTCTAGAACAGAGCTCTAGAATCTTTGCTAGAAATCTAGACACACCCTAGCGGCTGCCAGGGCGAAAAATTAAACTTCTATCAGGCCAATCAAATCGTGTATAGAGTCGTTAGGCGGGCTTAACATACCCAGATAGCAAACATACACTGGGACGGAACTGGGCCACACCTACCACAACGTCCGGCATGGACCTGATCCGGCGTCCAAACGCACATCGGTCCAAAATTGGTCAATAAGGGCTAAGACTGGCCCAGTTCCGTATAGTCTGTGTTACTGACGTGTTCCAGATCTGCTTATCATATGCAATACGGGTCCGCTTATCAGATATCATCCGGCTTTATTTTAAATGTGAAATGTGATTGGTAATTAATTATCCTGAAAAATCTGTTTGCTACACATTTGCGAACAGGTTCGTTATTTAGGTTCACCCAGGCTAATGTTCGTAATGTTTTCCCAACAGCTCAACTGATAAACATAATCTAGACTACAAACACAATAGGGGGGTAAAAAAACTTTACACATCAGTGTCTTATAATTTTTTTATTCAACAACCTGGCTGTAGAAGTGCAATCCCAGACAAAATTTAAGTCCTGTTAATTCCACTGTTCCCATCGATATTCAGGCTGTCTTCCTCAGTCATCTCCATGGTCAATCTGAAACAACACAAAACTAGATGTACCGCATAGCGGTACAAAATATGACCGCCGCTCAGTCCTGTACATCCTTTCCGCGAAAATAAATCACACTAATCAATTTGTCTCCATCTTTTACTCCATCCCCCACTCTTGAAACTTTTTTTTATTCTAGGAGGGAGGGTCATCCACCTTTTGTATCCATAAAAACAGCAATATTTGGGCCGTCGGCCCTGGCCTTGGCCTCGCGTCTGATGGGTCTCGCACCTGGCTAAAGATGACATTAAGCGTTTATTTTTTTTATTAACGCCTATTGTAGCCTAAGCAAAAAGCTTAACGTGGCTTAACAAAAACAAATAAAACAACAATCAGTGATCACCAAATTTCTCTCATGTTGTTCCTCATAAGTCATAATCACTAAGAATCTTTAGGTTACCTGACGTGACCGCATGTTTCTTCAATCTCCTTCACTGACACATATGGAAGGCTTAACGTCCCAAAACAACGATCAATGATCATCAAATTTCTTTCTCATATTGCTCCTCATAACCTATAAAACCTATAATCTACAAAAATCTATCCCGAAGTTTTTTTTTCTTTTGGAGCACGTCTGAATCCCAGGACATAACGCGCTGTAGGCTAGGCCTACCTCATTATAGGCTCGAGATATAATTCAAAAGGGGACAGATTGGCCTAAAACTTGCACTTAAAACTTGAAAAGATGAACCTTCCCGAACTTTTAAATTGCGATCAGTGACTGGCATTGGGTGAACGAAGCTTTTCGAAGTTGAACAGGCTATGAAAAACTATTTGCGCACCTCCATGTCACAGGAGAGACTAGTGGGCTCGCCCTTCTATGAATTCAAAAAGACGTTAGGCTATACCTGCAAGCTGGGCTATGATTTCATGGCTGAGTTTGCAGCAAAGTAAGCAAGAAAATGTTTTTTTTTAGTCTGAGTCAGGATATGGCGAGTCAATGTCATTTAGTATTTGTCCTGTTAGCCTACAGACCAGTTTCCATAGTGCACATCTTATCAATAGTTTGGATGTTGAGTGTGTTTCTGCTCATTGACAAATAGCGTTAAGCACAATGATTCATGCCCAATTAATTCCCCCTGTTAAAGTGCTTTGTTACACTAGTTTGGTTTCGTGATGTAGGTCTAGCCTATGATAAACGGCTTATGGTCAAATAGCCTATGTGACTCAGCTAATGTTATAGGCTATACCACAGTTTTTGGTGGTAACATTAACGTTACAGACAACTTGAATTTAACTAACTGAATGTGTTAACATGAGCTAGCTAACGGTAGAACTATCACTGCCACTAACGTTAATATTACTGAACGTATGTTTGTCAGTCTGCTGTTAAACAACTCCATGAGGTGATCATGGTTTCCGAGTGTATTGCGCTAATATTTTGTCTCCGGATTTTTAATGTTTGTCAACATCATTCACTAATCATGGTTCGTGAAAGTCTTGATATAAAGTTCTGTAAATAGCAGTGATTAATTTACTCCTTTTCTTTCTTTGATTGACAGGGCTGACCCCCAAATGGACCGTGGAATCTAGCTGTCTTCATGGAAGAAACTTATCACATGCTGATGCTGCTTTTAGAGTAGGCTATCCATTCAAAAATAAAGTAAACTGTCAAATAAATAATTATGTCGAACTGTTTTATTTCATTGCATGGCTATTTGTTGCCCATTTTCTCTCAATGCAACCCAAATACTGGGTTTAGAAAACCCGACAACTGGTTATTTTAACTAGCAGTTCTGTTGATATAACCCAGTGGTTTGGGTTGAATCTATACCCAGTATACTGTGTGAATTTTACTCAACATTTATATAGTTATAACCCAGCATATTGGTTACCTTTACCCAGTCTATTGTGCCAATTTAACTAACGTTGTGTTAATATAACCCAGCGTTTTGGGTTAGAATCATACCCAATCTGCTGGGTTTAATAATGTACCCAGACCATTGGGTTAGGATAACTCAATGTGGTGTTGGTCCAATAGTTAACCAGCGGCTGGGTTATATTTGGGTTATTTTTAACCCAACATACCGGTAAATGAAAAGGGCCTCGCACCTGTCAAGTTTGCGACGGTAGTGGTGTGCGATACTGTAAAATTTGGTTTCGATCCGATACCAATTAAATATAGGGCCAGTATTGCCGATACCGATACCAATACTGATATTTGTAACTAAAAGCCGTTTATATACTTTTATGTAGGGGAGAACAGTGTGTCATGATTTATGACGTGAATAAAACATGCTAAATTTGAATACATTTCCATGACCACTAATGATTTTAGGATTTCCACTGTTAATAATTTACAAATATTTCAGCAACGAAACATTGCAAAGCGGGCATGTAATATGTGAAAGAAATGGTGTTTGCATGGCTAGCCCTTGGTGAAACAGGAACAATACATTTTGAACAAATTGAGAGATTAGAATTAGATTAGATTAGAAGTGAACAGAAATTACAGTATCGATCCCATCACGCTGGTATCGATCCGATACCAATACCAATGTTGGTATCGATACTATCGATATTTGGATCGATATGCCCACCCTTACGTGATGGCCCTGCAGCTCCTCCTAAGACAGCAGAAAAAAAGTTCAAATACGTGATAAACCCGGAAGAAGTTGACAGGTATGTTTCGGTCCCGGTGATTATTTGTGAAATTGTGCAAACGACAGCCTTTCCAAGGCATTTCAAGGAAGTAGTGGTAGCAAGCTCCCTAATTGACCCAGTACAGAAGGCATCAATAAATTGTTGGGGAGGGTCATGCGTTTTTTCTCAATCACTTTGGAGGGTCATAGAAAAATTTCTTGCTGGCGAGGGAGGGTCACGTCTTTTTTGACTAACGCTCCCAAAACTCCTCCGATGGCCCCTTAAATAAATAACGAACAGTCCCTAAACACACCATTTTAATGTAGTTTGAGACAGACAGAAATACTAAAGACTCGCCCATCTTCTGTTCTAGCATGTGTGGCGTGAGGTAGTAAGATACAATATTTGTCAACTGCAAAAGTTGTCAGCCTTGGTTACACTGTTCCTTGTGCCCATGCTGCATAGGCTACAGTGAAAACGCAATTGCGCAAATGTTGCTATAGTTTTTTGAATGACAATGATAACTAATAGTGTAAACATAGCCGACTGATAGGCCTAAATGAAGCATATTTATTTGGAGAGCTAGACACTAACTAGGCTACTTCGCAGTTGAAGTATTGAGCCAGTAGGCCTACCCTGGAAATCCAGAGTTCTCGCAAGAGCACAATGGAATTGTCTCTGCGAGACACTCTGGCAATGAGCAATTGATGCATGTTACTTTTACCCCTTGCATCCCATGGAACCAATCAAATCGGTGTATCTGATATATGCGGGCCAGAGGCGAGCTAAACTGATGACAGCGCATGCTTGGTGCCACCCCTCGAGTTGGGCCATTACATTGTTCGTCCAGACCCTTTCTAGATTACCAGGGTCTGGATTTTCCAGGCTATTGAGCCAAGCTGACAACCGTTGGATAGATAGTTGGCCGTTCTGGACTTTTTTTTATTTTTCTTTTCTTATTTAATTTCATTACTAACACTTTAATTACTAGACTATTCATTTCACCTGTTTTTTTTTTACCACTTAGTTAATTTTACTTTTATCTGCCTTATAGCCCAATTGTTATTTTATTATTTGTAAAACATTTTAGGTCAACCCCCTTGTGTTAAAAGTTTTGTACAAATAAATTGACTTGACTTGACCAGAATTTTCCAAATGTAGGAATTTCCTTGTTTAAAATCTAAAATCTGAATTCAGGAATTTACTGTCAACGCTTTTGTGCCCATCTTCTTTGAAATGTGCGCGCAAAAACATGGTGTGATGTTTTAACCAGCCACACTTATACCGCAGGCCAGTAAAAGCGCAGACTGCCTATTGCAGGAGCTGAGAATGGCAAATTGCACTTTTCCGTGTCAGGGGAAAGGGGGAGTTTCATGTAAAAAAATGGGAGATGAAGCGTAAAATGCACCTAATTAGGTATTGCCAAGTATGTACGAAAGCTGCCCATTAAAGCACACGTTTGATTTGCATTGAAATATTTCTGCCTTGTAAAAGCAGGTGTTTAAGGTGCTCTAAACCAGTGGTTCTCAACCTTATTTCAGTGGTGTACCCCCTGTGAAATATTCTTTCAGCCAAGAACCCCCTAACCAGCGCAAAGCATTTTTAGTTGAGAAAAAAATACTTAAAACAGAGCAATAAAACATATTCTTCAAGATACAGCCGGCTCTGGTTTAGCCTTCTTTGCCACTTGTCCCTTTGTGTTTTCACAAGAATTACCGCTACGCTTCAACCACGACTCCATCGTTTGAGTTTTGACAGTGATTGGCAGGTGATGGCGGGTGCCATGTGACAGGTTGGGTCGAAGCATCCTGGTATGGACTCTGGGTTTTTAGGATAATGAAATTGAATAGCCTGCTGAAATATACAATTAATTTTATGAACTTATATTTTCCTGAAATATTTATTAAAGAATTGTTTTTAAAGTATTTTTGCATGGATTCTACTTTTTAAATATATGTATATTTTAAAATCTCACGTACCTCCTGGAGTGCCTTCACGTACCCCCAGGGGTACGCGTACCCCCATTTGAGAACCATTGCTCTAAACAATGGCACGTGTTTTTTAGGCTAAACATTTTTTATCACTTAAAACAAACATCACCTCACCATCCGCTAGCTGTCTGCGTCCTGAATAGACTGTAAAAAAAAGCAATCTCTGTGAACAGCCAAGGCTCAAAAATGGCAACAAAAGCAACCTGGGCCAATCTGGCCCATAAAAACGAGATGCGTGTTTAGGAGAGTTTCAATTGCACGGGAGGGAGGGGGAGGAAGTAGCGAGTTAGCTCTCTGTTTTGTTTGAACGTCAACAGAAGTGATGTTATCCAGCATCCCTTAGAGCGCCTTTAATCCAAACAGTAAGAGAAACATTTAAAGACAACAGAATCGCTATTCATAACACCATCATAACACGCTTCTTTGTACTACTGTATGTCAAAAGCAACCTTAACTTTCACTGGCGTTTCTAATGTCTTACTTTCACTTTCACGTCATCAACTTACACTTCTTGCTACACTGTAGATGACTATTTAATCTGTCATAGCCTACGTGCACAAGTAGTTTGAGTAGAACTAAATCATTTTCTCCTTGCTTGCTGACATCTTATCATATTGTATTATTTCATAATCGCTAGACGTTTGTTTCCTTTAAATGTTGTCATCAGTTAACTTCATTCAATTGCGCTTGTGATTGAATATGTGTTCAGTTGTTAACGTTCACAAATTGCGATAGGGGGGGCAAAGAAAAGGCACTGATTACCCGATGAACTACAGGTATGATAAATAGCACGTAAACTGAAAATCCATTGCGTTCGCTTTCTGTGGTTTGGTCATGGCGTTGATAATGGTACGCTCACAAATGTATGTACATCTGGCCCTGAGTGTGTTTAAAATCTTTCTAAATTGAGGAATTTTCTTTCAGTGTGTTTAAAATCTTTCTTAGAACCCACTCCACAGTTGTGTTTCAACCAGACTGAAATATGCTCTCTGCTTTCACCAACCTTTAATGAACCTTGGCTTGTTGGACAGGTTCATGGTTTGCTTATCTCAGTGAAAGGTCATTTCCTCCCTTTATCTTTTATGAGTGAAAACAAGACAGACCTGCTCTGAATGTGTATAAAGTAGGCCTTACAGTGTGGATAAATTAATTTCAAGAAACATGACACCTTTGGATGTGGCATCAAAGACTGCTAAAAAATCCTTAAAATTTTCCTGGGTCAAGCACCTGAGGATGGACAACAATGAGCCTCTTCTTGTACTGAACACCATCCTTGTGTTGATACTGGCAAGCATTTAGGTAATCATATGGGCATCTCTGAAATAATCTGTCTTTACTGAAGCTATTGTTCATGCTGGTGATCCTCATAGCTGCTTTTGTGCAGCGTCCTTATCGGTCCTTCCCTGGGGCCCACGAATGGTATTTAATCATGTGACCACACTACTTACTTAAGCATCCTCCCAAAGCAAACACGTCGGCACACTCATTCCAGGACAGGGTCATTTAATGGCTTGCACGGAAACTGTTTTCTAAACACTAAGCCCACGTCATAGCTCTCTGAGCCACAGTGTGGAAAATGAGGAGATTTGTCTAAGCTTAGGCTACTTCCTGATATGTTATTATTCACTTGTGTAAGTGAGTCATATCCACCCAAGTATTTATTATTAACTTTAATAATCTATTTGACTGTTTATACTATATTTATACATTTATTGGTGATCTGTCTGGCTATTGGTGTTGATCATAGTTGTTAAGTGGTTGCAACTCAATTACTTTCTCTGACTTCACATCACAAATATTAAAAGCCAAAGTGATTTCAGTAATTCGAGGAATTTAAACATTTTACTGGGAGTGAAACTGAACTAATAGTCTTAGGGATAGGTTTAATAGCCTACTATGGCTTGAGTAAAGTATTTTTGTGTAAGACTTTACAGTTCCTGGAATTATATGATGTAACTTGCCAGCTTTCTCAAGTTTCAACCACCAAATGGTCCAAGCTCATATTTGCCCATTCTTCACATCCCCCTGAGTCTTTAAAGTAATTCAACTTTTTTTGCTGACCAGAGCTTGTGTTCTGTGTAACATACAAGTTATAATGTATTTGGTAATTTATAGTCGATTTTTTAAGTATATATTCCTTGTCAGAATCCTGTTAGAAAGTTAATCTGTGACATAAAAAAAACAAAATAAACACTTTCATTATGTCAAAATGTCGACATACAGTAAACCAGTCATAATAAAGTGGCATTTCCCTGATGATGCATTCAATTCAGGAACAGGCGCAATTGCCGTGTTTATATTACATTGTTTAAAGTGAATAGTGGTGTGCCAAGCACAGAGGTTATTTCGGGTGACTGACCAATCTTGGGCAGGCGGCTAGAGAGGCTCTTGATCATGAGTGCCCACAGCACTATTTGACTGGAGTGTAGCCAAGCCATCTGGTGACTCCACTATTAGCCGACACCTCACAATTCTGCAGGTCTTGCTGAGCCCTTAGATGGAATAAAATAGATATAACCAACAGCATCAAGTACTAACATTCTAAAATTCTTTTTGCAGGTCAGAAGGATAGCTATGGCACTAATATTTTGTTGTAAACGACCAGAATAACCACAGAGAAAATGAAAGATTTGTAAAATAAGATACAGTTGCAGTTAGAAGTTCACATACACTTAGACGTCCGACTTCCGTACATCAGAGACTTCTTATTACCAATCATGTCTGTTGGACAAAATCCAGCTGTTTTACTTTTAATTCATTATATCAAAATTTCAGTGGGTCAGAAGTTTACACACAGCAAGTTCACTGACTTTTGAAACAGCCAAACAGGTTTTGATGTCACTTACGAGTTTCTGATTGGCTAACTGTCATTATTGGACAATACTGTAACAAAATGCTTAATAGACAGAGTAAAGGTTTTTGAGTGACTATGTATTGTCTAATAGAACATGTATGGCCTGAACTGAGAAGGCAGGATGCAAGGACACCAACAAACCTAAAGACTTACTTACAAACCTAAATCGTGCACGTTCTGCAAGATGGGCCACATTTCCTGCAGAATGTTATTCAAAGCTTGGATTGTGTGATTCAAGTTACACAGTTTAAAGGCAAGGCTGAATGTAAAGAGAGTCTATAACTTTTGACCATTTCAGAATTTGATTAAATAAATAAAAACTAAGTAAAAACCTACTCTATTCTGGAATGTTAATCAGGTGGACTGCACAGAGGGGATACTGTATAGTAATGTTTGGAATTGTGATAAAACTGATTTTGAATGTATTTAGCCAATGTGTATGTAAAATTCTGGCTTCAACTCTAGCTTGAACCTGTATTTGCCTGTCATTAAACATTTAACAACAGAGGTTCCTGAATCCTATTCTAAACACTGCCCACCTTTCAATCTGAACTTCTTTTCATCACAGCTGATAAGACAAAGCTCTTCATGACATTTTAACAGATTTGTGACATCATCTGAGCCACCTTTACTCTGGTGAGGCTGAACTTTGTTCAAGTTGAGACACATCCAGGAACAAGGATGTATAAAGGTAATGCAGCTGACTTTACCATCACAAACTTTCCTGTCTCACAGGGTGTGGAATGTTCTCACAATAGCCTTTAAAATGTTGCAAAACAAGTGACAAAGTTTGATTATAAGAATGGCAGCTAATCCATGTATGCAATGAGCAGATTAGTGATATCTGACATTTTGTCATCTACCTTTTCTCTAGTGAGGCTTTGTTCAAGTTGAACTTAAAGTGAAAAGTTGATCTTTTTGTCCATATTTCTAACAACCAATATAACTATCATGTGAATATGCAAAATATAATGAAGCACTTAAGTTTACTCGGAGCATTTCTGCAATATGTGTGATGCAAGGTTCGCAACTTAATATAATTTCCCAAGAAAATCCAACATCTTAGGAAGATGAAAGATTTTGATAAACCTAATGCTGACTGCCTATTCTGGTATATATTAAGAAGATTAATGCTGATATGACATGCCCTTCAAACAACAGTAAGAAACAATATGTCATGACAATTCATGCTGTGCAACAATAGTACAATTATCCAGAAGTATTTGGGTGTGTGTTCGTACAGTAGAAGGAAGCTTATTGTTTTCTTGGAATGTTGTGGTTGATAAGCTCACGCAAGCCTGCCATTAAGTCCAGAGCTACCTCATGAAATATATTAATAGGACTTATAGGTCGAGGATAAGGAACTATGTGAAATGATAATGATTATAATTAACTTATGTTCATAACTCCACTTCACATTCCACCTTGAACATGCATCAAATCTGTTATCCTGAATAGTAATACTTTTGAAGGATGATATTGACAATGGTATAATGAAGTGATATGGTTCATAAGTGTGTGTGAGTGTAACTCTTCACAAAATTAATGTTATTTTATAAGTGTTATGATTTTAAAAAAAAATACTGGATTTGTAAGTTCAGACATTGTTAAAGCAGTAATGCCATCAAACTGTTTTACTGTCATTGTTCTGGTAATCTTAAAAGTCACGTGACAGGAATGTATGCACAGAAGTAAACATCAAATTTCAAGTAAAGACAATATCAAATAGAAGTGGAGCTGAAGCCGCCATCTCCCATTCTGATCAGATAAAGTAAGGTCAAGAGCAGGGAAGGTAATAAATCATGTCAGATCTTCTCAAACATTTGGTTGAAATTTGTGCGAAGGCATGAGAAAATAATTAATGAAAGGGGAAGAACATTTCGCCATGCTCATACTAAGCTGTGTAAGTGAGGATTTCAGCAAAGTGGATTTCACCTAAGCTACGAACATTTAAGGATACACACTCACTATCCAAAGCTTGGATTGTGTGATTCAAGTTAAACAGTTTAAAGGCAGTGCTAAATATTAAGAGAGTGTATGGTAACTTTTGACCCTTTCAGAATGTGATTAGATAAATAAAAACCCACTCTACAATTATTCTGGAATGTTAATCAGAATTAGTAGGTGGGCTAACTGCACAAACAGAGGGGATACTATATATTGTAATGTTTGGAATTGTGAAAAACTGAGTTTGAATGTATTTAGTAAATGTGTATGTAAAGTTTTGACTTGATCTATGTCTGGTTTGAATCTGTATTTGCCTGTCATTAAATATTTAACAACAGAGGTTCCTGAATCCCTATTATAAAAACTGCCCACCTTTCAATCTGAATTTTCATCACTATGACAAAGCTCTTCATGACATTTGAACAGATTTCTGACATCATCTAAGCTACCTTTACTCTGGTGAGGCTGAACACAATCACTATCAGAAAATACGCTGTGTGCACTTGTGTAGTATCAGTCTACAGTCAACACTGGCTGGAGGAAGTTAATTGTCTGAAAGAGGTTAATTTTCTTCTTGTAGTTCCTTGTATATGATGTGATGCAGACTTGCACTGCAAGTTCCCGATATAGGCTACAAAAGTCTTCCTTATTCCTGTAACTGACCACTTAAACCTTCATACAGTTCCTCAGTGACTGTAGGGCATTTACAATGATATGAAGTGATGATTACAAAGTGACTTGATTAGGCATACTAATACAAAGTCAGAATATGACTGACAAAGACATTGTAAGATTAGGTTCCTCTGTGCTAACTAGAATATAGAATGCACAGAGTCTTATTTTGAATGAATGGAGAAAACATTTACACAAAAGGCCCTGATTTAAATGATGAATAAAGTTTTTAGCCTAACAAAAGCTAATTTAAAGGTAGCTGCACACAGCGATTAACAGAGTCTTAGCTGTTTACAACATACCTGTTCTGTCATCATTTAAGGACAATCTTGTTGATCTTAAGCACTCTCTATCAGCCAGCCTTACTTCTATTGTGACTGTCAAATTACTGAACTGAAGTGCTGAGGAGGACGTTGAGCGATTTGTTGCTTTAGGTGGCTTGGGTGGATGGTATTTGACTTTGTAGAGCTGGGTCAAAGATAAGGTCAAGTAAGCATATGTCCTGATCTTCTTGCTCTGCCCATGGGTAGCCTATGAGCCACAGGAAAAGTATAGAGTATACTATAGTATACTTCGGCCTATCAATAATTTATTCCAAAACAAGTAGGCCTAATTGAAATTATGTATGAGCATGCACTGACATAATAAATAGTGAATCATAATAATCATACGCTACAACAAAGAAAGATCATCCAAGATTTCATCCCAACCACCACTGCCAAAAACCTCACTAGTATCCAAATACACTGTAAACAAAACTACATTTTTCACAGCTTGTTGGCTACTCTTTGCTTATGTTCAGCTCTCTGTAGCTCAAAGCTGTATATCTACGCTCTGTTGTAGGTAGACCTCTAGTGACACCTGGTGTTTTTCTACAGCATTAACTCAATAATTTGGTATTATTCGTACTAGAAAATGGCAAAATTGCCTATTTAAATCATGGTGTATAGTGTTGCATGGAATTAATACAGCTTCACATTAAATAATTTCTGTGGCAGAGATATTGCTTAATTACAGTGCAGGAAGATGCACTGCACTGTCATCACTAGGCTTCTTTCTATTATTATTCCGCCACCACTTTCTCTGTGATTAATTCAGTTTAAACCATTTAACGTTCAAACTTCCTTCAAACTTTGTAATGTAGGTCTTTAAAGGAAACGGCTGCTATGTATTTTTCATTTTTAAAATACTTCTTTTTATACTTAAGCAATAAGCCCCGAGAGGCCGTTCTATATCGTGAATATAGAACAGCTGAGGGGTGTTGTTAGGCACACAGCGAGCGAAGCGAAGCTGAGTGTCGTTATTATCATTGACCTGTGCGGGTAACATCTCTATGGCAAAATGAACTGGTTTATGTGCAAACATTTCTGATTGCTAATTATAGATTATGAGTTTTGTGCTGCTATCACACCCAATTGAACTTAACACAGCAACTTCAAATATCACTGTTGGACCAAATGCTTCAGACATTTAAGAAATAAGCAGTTTATCTACTGGTTTTACCAAGCCGATATGATCAAGCTGATATGAACAAAACTACATGTACCGCAAAGCAGTACAAAATATGGCCGCCGCGACTAAATCACGCTTGTCAATTTATCTCCATCTCTCTTGCAACTTTTGTGTATGTAAATGAGGGTGTGCATAGTGTGTGTTTGTTTTTGTGTATACGTGTGGCTTCTTTGTGTGTGTGCGTGCGTGTGTGCGTGTGTGTGTGTGCATGTCAAGTCAAGTCAAGTCAAGTTTATTTATATAGCGCATTTCATACACAGAGGTCATTCAATGTGCTTTACATAAACAAAACCAAACAATAATAACAAATAAAAGCATAGAAGGGCAATATAGTTAAAGAATAGTTAAAAGGTAAAGATCATAATAAAAAGAAAACATAAAACTACCGGAGGGTAAATTCTGGCACGTTGTGACGTGGGGTTCGAAGCTTGTCTTTGTCTCCCCTTTCGAATACAATAAAAAATTACTTGAAAAAAAATTATATCCCGAGAAAAGTGGATTTTGAGGGGTACTGCTCCATAGACCTCCATTCATTCTGGACTCGCCCGCGAGCACCCCTAGATGCAGTACCACACCGGAAGCGTTCCGAGAGTGAAGGTTCTCCCCTTATTATTATTATGCTAGGCAACATCAAATAAACGAAATGAGAGTCTTTTCAAGGTATTAAAAGTGTACGTGTGATTACGAATGGATGTGTGTGGTTTGCAATTAGAATAAACAAGAAATATATATAACAATAATGAAAAATCAGTAATAAATAGGTAATGTTCTCCTTACCATTTCAGTTCTTAAGTCCATACTATCCCATGGCTGAGCAAGGATTTCATGATTGGGCAAGGCTGCCCAGACATTGTGCATACTTGGAAGGCATTGTGATAGAAGTGCAAAGGTGAAAGGTGATAGTTACCAAAAACCTGTGGGTGGTTTGCCAAATGCTGGAAACTTTTGGAATATTTCTTTCTTTTTTTTTTTTTTAGCTTATGCACCCTCACATTGGAGTCCCCAGTTCATATACAAAATTTGGTATTGATATGTGTCAGTGTTCCTGAGATATGTCAACGCATTCCAGTGGGTGTTCCCGACGGTAGCTATGCAAATGACTTGAAGTAAAACCGTAGGCTAATGTGATTGGTTGGTGCCGTCCGTAGATTGGCTTGATTGGCCATGTAAATGTCAACGGAGCTTACAGTATATGGAGATGTCCACATTGTTGTTATTTTGTTTTATCTGTTATATCCCACATTTCCATTTGCATGTATTAATCTTTTATCCGGACCAATTTAAGCAAATATCCTATAGTGAATACAGAAAATCCAACCAAAATATGATTGTATTATTTTTATTGAAGGTTTTGAATGTGATAATTAATAATAAAGAGTGATAATGATTGTGATTTAGATTTAATGTGATAAAAGGGATATTTTGTAGCACAGTAGAAGTCTACAAGATCCAGCAGC